>NW_012116866.1:1364835-1366011 GCF_000951035.1 Colobus angolensis palliatus | reverse complement strand
TTCCTTCCTTCCTTCCTTCCTTCCTTCCTTCCTTCCTTCCTTCCTTCCTTCCTTCTTCAGGGTTTCACTCTGTTGCCCAGGCTGGAGTACAGTAGCACGATCACTGCTAACTGCAGCCTCAACCTCCCTGGGCTCAGATGATCTTCCTGCCTCAGCCTCCCAAGTAGCTGAGATTACAGGCACACGCCACCATGCCTGGCTAATTTTTGTATTTTTTGTAGAGATGGTATTTTGCCATATTACGCAGGCTGGTCTTGAACTCCTGGGCCAAGCAACCTGCTAGCTTCGACCTCCCAAAGTGCTGAGATTACAAGCATGCGCCAACACACCTGGCCCTGTACTTTCTATTTCCACAGGCTGACAAATATTAGGTAGGTGGTTGGAATAGTTTACGTTTAGTATCCCTTTCAACTCAGAGAGTCTTTTGTTATTTTATTCCATTATGGGTACAATTATATTATTTCTACATCAGCTAATGTGTGAAGTATTTCATGCCATTTTTCCCAAATAAACATTTCAAATTAAAAATAGTTTTAAAAATTTGCTATAGGTCAGTTTAATTAGAATCAATACCACTTTTGAAGAAAATACTCCTACTTCATATATTTGCTGTAAACAGAACAATATGGTGTAACTGTTCGTGTTTTATAGAATCAGTGGTTGTCCTTCTACCATCTGTTTTAAAAAGGACCCATGATTTTCCTGCCTTGTTGGAGACATTCACCTGCAGTGACTCCACACATCTGTGCCTAAACTAACAATGCAACATTTGGCTTTCTCAAGACACAGAATCAGCCTAAAAATATAAAAAATAGATCACAACTTTGAAACATAAAGTGTGTACTGCCAAAAAATGAAATATACATATTCAGTTTTTGAAAGTTCCATGATGAGATGGTATCAAGCAACAAGGCTGTTTTTTCTTTTAGGAAAAATTATTTTTCAGCCGGGCACAGTGGCTTACACCTATCATCCTAGCCTTTGGGAGGCTGAGGCAGGTGGATTGCCTGAGCTCAGGAGTTTGAGACCAGTCCAAGCAACATGGTGAAACCCTGTCTCTATTAAAATACAAAAAATTAGCCGGGCATAGCAGTGTGCACCTGTAGTCCCATCTACTCAGGAGGCTGAGGCAGGAGAATTTCTTGAACCGGGGAGGCAGAGGTTGCAGTGAGCTGA
>NW_012116866.1:1347115-1364785 GCF_000951035.1 Colobus angolensis palliatus | reverse complement strand
ATATATATATATATACACACACACACTTTTATATATAAATATATATATTTGATGATATAAATTATTTTTAATTCTGTCAAATCCACCAGACTGTAGCCTCTTAGCCCACAGTTGTTTTCAACTATGTCCCCAGCACCTATTTGAGAATTGCCTAGTGATGCTTACTAGAAATGCAGACATCTGGTCCAATCCCAGACTACTTTTCTAGTTGGGGCCCCGGGAATTAGCATTTCAATACACTCTCCTCCCTATACCCAGGATGATTCTTATTTGCACTAAATTTGAATCATTGGTTTAGAAGACAAGAAGTGTGTCCTTTTGTTATTGTTGTTGTTGTTAAGTGTAGCTTTATTTGTAAATGATCCAAACTTGGAACAACCAAAATGTTCTTCAGCAGACGAATGGACAAACTGTGGTACATCCACACCACGGGGTACTATATAACAATAAAAAGGAACAAACAATTGATACATGGAACCACTTGGATGGATCTCAAAAAAATTATGTTGAGTGAAAAAGGCCAATCTCAAAAGGTCACAAACTATATGATTCCACTTACACAATATTCTTGAAATAAAATTATAGAGATAGAGAACAGATTAGTGATTGCCACTGGTAAGAGATGGGGGACAGGGTGGGGATGGCCCTTTAGGGCTATAACAGAGCCCTATGGTGGTGGAGCAGTTCTGTGTCTTGATTATATTCATGATCACATCAATCTACATATGCAACATTTTTTTTTTTTTTTTTTGAGACAGAGTCTCGCTCTGTTGCCCAGGCTGAAGTGCAGTGGCGTGATTTTGGCTCACTCCGCTTCCTGGGTTCAAGTGATTCTCATGCCTCAGCCAGCTAATTTTTGTATTTTTAGTGGAGACAGGGTTTCACCATTTGGCCAGGCTGGCCTCGAGTGACCCACTTGCTTCAGCTTCTCAAAGTGCTGGGACTACAGGCATAAGCCACCATGCCTGGCTTCACATGCAATAAAAGTGAACAACACTATACACACACATACATCAGTGCATGTAAAACTGGTGAAATGTGAATGACCTCTGTGGATTGTCCCATGTCAATTTCTTAATTGTGAATGAAGAGTTACATCCTTTTAAATCTTAATTCGAACTCCACTAACCATACAGGATGCTTCATATTGCATTCTCTGACGATGATAATGTAATGTGTACCCAGTCCTACTTGTAAACTTTTTATAGCTAGAGCTACTCAGCCCCTGCTTACAGGCCAGTCCCCCACCTAGGTTTTTGAATTAGTCTTATAGTTGTGCAGAAAGAATTTAGGAGCCACAGGTTAGTGTTCAGGGGTCAGCATCAATGGTGATGATGCTGTGACATCAATATCTGTTTAGCCCTTCGCTCTCTTTTTTCCTCTCTTTGGTAGCTCCAGGGAAAGGAGAGAGTTCACTCTGTAGGATCCACCTTTTCTAGGAGGCCCATTTCCCACATCGTTAGTTGGTTCATTGCATAAGGCTTATCTGTAGCCTTCTAACAAACTCTTCCCCTTCTTCCACTCCATCTCTCCCACAGCTCCATACAAGGAGCTGATTGGGCAGGATTTTAGGCTTGGGTAATATTTATATCTGTGTTTTGGCAAAAAAGTGAAGCATTATTCATTTTACTTCAAACAGACTATTCCAGGTCTTCAATCAAGTTTTAGAACTGTCTCTAAATTTTAATTATATTATTTCCTGTAGCCTAATTGGTACTCTATTTAAAATATATCATTGACAAGTCATCATCTCTATGTGCAAACCCACGCCTCAGACCAGAGAACCCTGTGATGTTTAGGTCTCATATTTTAAAGGAAGAGATGTAGATATCCGTGGCTCCAAACCCATTTCTTTCTGGACCAGTGAAGGCAGGCAGAGGAGGTTGGGGCTTCCTTTTTCTCTCAAGCTGATTCCTCACACCGCTTCTTCCTTTCCTGTCAAAGGTTTCAGTTAGTCATCCATCTTTCTCAGCTCAGAAATTCTGACACAGGGAGCTTATTTGTATCTGTGACCTGCCATTATGCCTTGTTGTGCTTGGAAGTGTGTGAAGGGACAGAATTTTTACTTGAAAGAAGACAGTCTTATTTCCAGAGAATGACACAGAGGGGTTCTTTGCCTTTCCCATCAAGTAAGACTTCCTTTCAGTCTGAAGAGAGTCAGTCTTGAAGGGCACTTGGTGTGCAGGCACCCCTGCTCCCACTCATCTGTATTTGTGCCCTTGGGTTCTAGCTCCAACTTGATGGTAACCCAGGGGAGCAACTCTATGGAGCTCCTGGCAGAGTTACGGAGGATCCTTGGGGATACAGTTGATCATTCTAGACAAATCTCCCCAGGAACAGGTTATTTTCCCAGATTTTACAGAACATAGTATTTATAAGACAATCTTTCTTTTGATTTCTCTATCTCTCATGGCAGAACTTTTAATGCTTAATTATTCCAAAGTACTGCTTTGGCATAGCTGACTACACCAGAAATTCTTGTTCCCTTCTGAGATGGAATTACCGCTAGCAAGCAGCTTTCCAGCCTGGGAACCCATTTCAGCTTCCGACATATGTGAGAGGAACCATGCTACTAGTTCTCATCAAGAGATCTTAAGCAGAGGGGATGTGTGTTACCTCCGGGCTGAGGTGGTTACGTTCCAGGTACAGGGCCTTTCATCCCTCTCTTTGACTGTCATCTGGCTGAATGCAGAGGATCCAGGAGAGGTGACAAGGAGGGCCTAGGGGATGGTGGAGCCACAGGATAGGAGGAGTCTGGACGTTGAGTTGCCACTTTAGGAGAGAGTTGACAAGGAGAGCGACTTGATCAAGAATGTCTGAATCTGTGACCTGCCATTATGCTTTGCTATGCCTGGAAGTGTGTGAAGAAACAGAATCTTCAAATTTATGTGAGACAGTATCAAAGACTTAGAACCAACCCAAATGCCCATCAATGATAGACTGGATAAAGAAAATGTGGCACATATACACCATGGAATACTATGCAGCCATAAAAAAGATGAGGTTCATGTCCTTTTAAAAAAAGGATGAGTTCATGTCCTTTGCAGGGACACGGATGAAGCTGGAAACCATCATTCTCAGCAAACCAACACAAGAACAGAAAACCAAACACCGCATGTTCTCACTCATAAGTGGGAGCTGAACAATGAGAACACATGGACACAGGGAGGACATCACACACCAGGGCTTGTCAGGGGGTGGGGTGGGGGTGGGGGAGGGAGAGCATTAGGACAAATACTTAATGTAGATGACAGGTTGATGGGTGCAGCAAACCACCATGGCACATGCATACCTATGTAACAAACCTGCACGTTCTGTACATGTATCCCAGAACTTAAAGTATAATTTTAAAAAATTTAAAAAAAATTACGTGAGAAATAAACTTTTATTGTGCTAAGTTACTGAGATAGGGATTATCTGTGACAGGAGCTGGGGTTAATTACCCTGACTAATATAACCATCTTCCTTAGAGTGAGGATGAGGAAGAAAAGGATAGTAGAGGGTCAGGGAGAGGATGGCCCCCATTGACCACATATATAAGAACACACATAGAACTATGAACTAGAAACCCAAGTGCCTAGAATTCCATACTTCACAAATGGAATCAGCATCTCTATTTGTCCTGCCTAAAAATACAGTATTTAAATCTAGTAGTTATCAAATCCCATTTTGCTGGCAGTGCAGGAGGCTTAGATACAAACGAGACAGAGTTGCTTAAGTCTTTTGTGGTAGCACAATGCCTGCCAAACAGAAACACTGGATAAATATTTGTTGGATTGGATAGTTGGAGTCAAATATGAAACCAAATGTAACACAAGATAAATGTCTACACAGGACTGTGGGAATAGACAATAGAACAATTAATTTTGCTTGCATAGAGTATGTGTGACTGGTTAGTAAAGTCCCCAGTGTCTAGATGTCTTTTACAGAACAAAGATGCAGACAGCCTTGGATTCCTTACAACTCTTAGCAATGAAGTTGATGGCTTGGGCCTCACCCCCTGTCACTGCTGCTCTGCAAACTCCCAGGCCTTCCTGACTCCTCCACTCGTGGTGCCCCCCATCTAGATCACCCTTTGCTGGTTCCTTTCCTCCTTCCCATGCACATTCCTGTAGCACTTTCATACTTCCCTTCCCAGCACCTCTAGGGAGGCCAGGGCTTCAGGACACCACCAGGGAGATATTCTTGTCCATTTCCTTATTTAACTATAAGTCAGCCCCCACTCACCACCCAGGGCTGTGCATCCTGAACATAGGTGTTTCCAGTCCTTTGATGAGAGGGCAGTGCTGTGGCTCTCCTACAACCAAGAGAGGAAGCCAGCACCTGGTTATCCATGAAGTTACCTCATCACTTTTCCTTTCTGCTCACACCTTTCAAGTTTTGGTTCTGGAGAGGTTCTCAGGGGAACAGGCACATGGCCTGGCCCTACGGGCTTCTTGGTTCTCACAGGGGTCCAGGTCCTAGTTCTAGTCTATGCTTTTTTTTCTTTTTCTTTTCTTTTTTTTTTTTTTTGAGATGGAGTCTTGCTCTGTTGCCCAGATTGGAGTGCAGTGGCGTGATCTTGGCTCGCTGCAAACTCGACTCCCGGGTTCAAGCAATTCTCCTGCCTCAGCCTCCTGAGTAGCTGGGATTACAGGCACACGCCACCTGCCTGGCTAATTTTTATTTTAGTAGAGATGGGGATTTCACCATGTTGGCCAGGCTGGTCTCGAACTCCTGGCCTTGTGATCCGCCTGCCTCAGCCTCCCAAAGTGCTGGGATTACAGGCGTGAGCCACAGTGCCTGGTCTCTAGTCTATGCTTTTGAGGGCATTAGGGGAAGTTTGCATTTCAAATATATTTTGATATTCTAAAAAACTGTTTCACGATCTTTAAAATAAAAGGATGAATCCAAAATGTTCTGTAAAATTGGGGTGGAGGTGGATCTGAGGGTTCATTTCTCAGGCTGCATCTAGCTCTTTTATGAGGGCACCACTACTCAGTTCTGCCTCGTGAGGGCACCAGAGACTGCTCTGCCATCCATAGAACAGCAGGGAACTAGGTGGCCCACGAACAGGCGATGTTCGGCCAGCCAGGGGAGCCCTGCTCAGGGGCATAGCCTTGCCGAGCTCTGCCAGGTGAGTGGGATGATGACAGGACCCAGAAGTCTGAGTTATAGCACCAGCTCTGCTCTCAGCTAGCTGTGTGCCTTTCAAAAGCCATTTCACTTCTCCAGGCTTCAGCTTCCTCCCATGTATTAAACGTAGTGGCTAAAACCTCAATTACCCTTGCACCAACCCAATAAAAGGCCAGGGGTAGAAAAAGCTGACCCAAATGGCTTCTTCTATATTTAGGGCTTTGAATTGTTCTAAATCATGGAAAAACTGGAAATGATAGAATGGCATAGATTCTTATTTCCTGGAGTCTTTGAAAGTGTCCCTGTCCTGAGCACTGACCTCGACATGACCAAAAATTGGTTATGGCAAGATGGCTGGGAGCAGGGGGCGGGTGATGACAAAGAGTAAATGAAGAAAATGAGGCTCAGGAGATAAATCAGAGTGGAAATGTCACAAGCTTTCCCTAATTTAGAACCTTACCTGATGCTAGGAAAAGGGCCTGAGAAAGATTGCATAACCTTTTTGTAACTATGCTCTGTCCAAGCTGTGTATGAAATAATAACTATGAAACACAATACAAGCTAAGGGGGCTTTATTAGCACTCAACAACCCTGTTGAGATGTGGGTGGGTGTCTCAATAGTATTCTGAGTCACAAATGAACTTTTCTTGACATTTCATTTCCATACCTGAATTGTACATGATATTTTGGTTCACACCAACTCACTGGGGTAGGAAGACAAAATGCATGTCTATAGCATTGATCTTGGAAAAATGAATGAATGAGTCTCAAGCACCGAGTGGGAGAGTCTTGGCTGTGAGGGTAGTAAAGGCAATTCTGATTCAGGCACAACTCTCAGGAGTGGAAGTCTTTTGCCCCTGAGCAGAGACAACTTGGTTGCAGGTCAGTGGGGTGTAGTTTGCTGTCCCAGAAGGCACTTGTATGTAGGTTAAACTCAGAATTCAAAGTGTTGCTAAAGGACTGTATAGAGAGTATGTGGGGAATGGGAGCAAAGGGTGGTCTTATATGTTGTGAATGCCAGAGGATGGAGACAGCATGGGATGTTCTGAATGCCGAAAAAACCACATTACCATTCTGTTGGGGGCGACATCCAAATTCTGCTCCTTGCCTTGTAGGGATGTCACGTGGGATATGGGTCAGCAAAGCAAGACAGAAGTCTGGGGATTAATAGTGCTTAGAGAGGCATCAAGGTAGTGGAATCCCTAAAAGGCTTTCTGAGAGGGCATTGCCATTCCAAATTCAAGAACTTGACACTTTCCCTAGGGAGTCATAAGGAAAGCAAAGTACCCTTTCTTTGGTCTTGCTTTGTAGACATGTCTTCTTTCAGAAAGTCCCTCCTATCAAGGGAGCCACAGGTAGATAGGGGTACAGTGTAGTGGGTTATAAAAGTCAAGGATTAAAGAGAAGGAATATACAGAAGGCATGGGGTGAGCATGGAGGGTGGCTTGCCTTCAGACCTGGCTCCAGTGCTTATACCTATATGATCTTGGAAAAACCCTATAATCTTTCCCAGCCTCAGTTTCCTCTTCTGCACCATGGGAGCCATACTTGTACCTCTCTTGGAAGGTTCTCATAAGGATTAGGTGAAATATAAACAAATATAAGCAAAAGGCTTTTTTAAACTATAAGGCATGGACTGAAAGTAAACCATTATTATTATGAAAGGCAGAGGTGGTAGGTGCATACCGGAATGCCAGGATTATTACTATTCACACATGGTGGCGTTTTGGGGACCCCTGCAGCCTTGCTAAAACTACTTCTACTGGGTGACTGCAGGTGTTAGCAAATTAAGTTTTTAAAAGGACTCAAGAGCACCTGTGTGTGGGCTGAATCCTTGCATTATGACTTGGCAGCCTGTTAGGGCATCCTGGTCTGTGGAAATCACCTTTTGTAGTAGGCTGGGAGGGGACCTGGGTTTTACCCACAAATTGTCTGCTAGTTCTCCACTTTACGTAGGAGACCTACTTCTACCTCGTCATGGTAACCTACAACTTACATGACAGCTAGCCATGGTGACCAGAAACTTTATTGCTTTGTAAGCCACTAGGCCATGAATGCCTCCCTGGTGTGCCAAGAAATTGCATATACCATAGTTGTAGAGCCAGGTAATACAGGCATGCATAGGTTTGGACACAGGGCCTAGGAGGAGAAATTCCGGGTACCAGCCAATGTAACATATTCCCAAAACACATCATTGAAAGGCTGGATGGACCTTCTTGTCTCAATGCACTACTAATGCCACCATGACATGCATCTGCTAATAACAGCTATCAACTGAGAGCTTACAACATGCCAGAAACTGTGCTATTATACATGCATGATCTCATTGTTTTAAAACTTTTTTATTGTGAAATATACATAACAAAATTTATCTTAACCATTTTTAAGTGTACAGTTCAATGGCATTGAGTACATTTGCAACATTGCACAGCCGTTACCACTATTCATTTCCACAACTTTTTCATCATCCCAAACAGAAACTCTGTACCTATTAAACTATAACTCCCCATTTCTCCTTCCTTCTAGGTCCTGGTGACCACTCTTCTACTTTCTGTCTCCATGAAATTCCCTATACTAAGTACATCATACAAGTAGAATCATACAGTATTTGTCATTTTGTGACTGGCTTATTTTATTTAGCATGTATAATTCCTAAAGTTTCATCCACGTTGTAGTATGTGTCAGAATTTCCTTCTTTGTTAAAGCTGAATAATATTTCATGATATGTAAATACCATATTCTGCTTATCAATTTATTGTTGATAGATATTTGAGTTGTTTCCACCTTTTGACTAGTATGAATAATGCTTCTTACAAGTTTTTAAGATGGAAAATTCTAAACATATACAAAAGCAGACAAAAAACATGATGAGCCCCCATGAACAATGATCAACTCATCAACAATAATCAACTGATGGCCAATTTTGCTTCATCTATATCCCCACCTACCTCCTCCCATCCCATATTATTATGAGCCATCTCAAACATCATACAGTAATTGTTTCTGGTTTACAGATGAGGAAGCTAAAGCACAGAGAGGTTATGTTATCAAGGTTACAGAGCTCATAAGTGATGGACCAAAATTCAAACTCAGGCAGTGTGATGACTGGGCTCAAACTTATAAGCCTCTGTGTGTGTGTGTGTGTGTGTATGAGTGTGTGCTCAGATTGTTGCTCAGAAAGTTGACAGATGCGTGGGGTCAACTTTGGGCAAAACTGCATATTTGGAAAAGTTTGCCTCTGGTGCCTCTTCCTGTATCTTTTCCCACACTGGGATGCCACATGGACTTTAAACATATGAGCACAGGTTTGAAGTCTTAGTTCTTAGTTACAAGTAGAGTCAGTAATGCCTGGCCTCCAGAGTGGGTGTGAGGATTAAAGGAGATAAGATCAGTAAATGTGTTGGGCACCTTCAAGCATGTGGCAGATCAGTACATGTGCTTTCCCTTCCCCTCCAGACCCACCTTCCCTCCACAAAAGCAGACCTCAAGGAAACACGCACTATCAGAGTGCAACTCTCAGATGTCAAGGGGTAATCACTGTTGGGGGATTTATGTTGTGAAATAAAGGATTTTTGTCCTGTCAGTGAGTACAGAACAGAGGTGGTTCCATTCCTTCTTGCCAATGAAATCATGTACGTCTGTGTGTGCAAGCATGTGCACGCACAAATGTGTAAAATAGGTTGGTGGACAAGTTCAGACTTCATTCTCTGCCCAGACCACTACTTTTTATTTTCTCTGAGGAATTGTGACCCTGAAATAAATAACCACTTTTTCTCTCTTTGTCCTCCGTTGGCTAAAATAGGAAGACAAGTCCTTTATTGGGACTCTCATCGTTTTCTGGCCCAAGGATACAAAGCCACAGGACAGAGGTCTGAGCTCAGACACGTCTTGGCAAGCCTGGCTCATCTCACTTCTAATCCTGTGTGACCAGGCCCTTGGAGGTGACTTGGGAAGGGCTGTAGAGCTCAGTGGACAACTGAGCAGGACTCATCGACTGACCACAAAGTCTCAGGTAACCTCAAAATGTATCTGCAGAGGGGACAGGAGGGCACTGTAGCCTCAAACATATCAAGTGATGGCCAGTAAGAGTCTGGTTGGCCACTTCCTCTACCTGGAATGGGCTTTTCTGATCTTGCCCATGGAAGTAACAGAATCTTTTAATGCCAAGCTGAAATACTGCCTCCCCCATGACATTTTCTGTGTCTCCTCCCACTCTCCACCTCCACCCACCCCTGGTTGCCATATGAAGTGATCTCTCCTGCTCTGAACTCCATGGCATCACTTTTGTACCCTCTGAAGCACTTTTAGTGCTTTATTTTTGTACTATCTCAATACCAGTCTTAACTCCTTGACAGATCAAAGTGAATTCCTCCAGAACAAGAATCATTTCATCTATTTCTTTCCACTGTGAAGAGACATTCATAGAGCACACAGTCAGCGACTAATAAATATCTGTTGGCTAAATGATCAGATGTCTCACACAACCATGGCACATAGCAGGCAATCAGTAAATACACACTGAATGAAGTAACATCCATCTCCAACGTAAGAGACAATTTATCCTGTTATGGATGTTCAGACGGAAACCAGTTTCCTATAACCCTTCAGGCAATAAAGTATTTCAAAACCTGCATGGAAATAACCATAAAAACTGCCTTGGGTAGCACCTGAGATGGTCTCAAATGGGCTTTCAGGTATTCTAATATCCCAAAGTGTGGCATTTTTATCAGTCTGTTTATTATTCTAACTGACATTCTGAAGAATTGGAATGTCACAAAGTAGTACATACTTGTTGATTTAAGATCATGTTGATTAGAATATCTGACCAGAATATCTGCTCATCAACAGAATAATGGTTGACATTTGTAACAGTGACCCTGTAGTTACACAAGAAACCCAAACACCTTATTTAAGGAAGTGTTATAAATATCTTTGGAAACATGCTTTTTAAAAAGCTATTTTAATCTTTTTTTTTTTAAGACGAGATTTCACTCTGTCACCCGGGGTAGAGTGTAGTAGGTGATTGATCTTGGCTCACTGCAACTAGCTCCTGGACCAAGCAATCCTCAGCTCCCAAGTAGCCGGCACTATAGGTGTGTGTCACCACACCCGGCTAATTTTTGTAATTTTTGTAGAGATGGGGTTTTGCCATGTTGCCCAGGCTGGTCTTGAACTCCTGAGCTCAAGTGATCCACCCACCTCGGCCCCCTAAAGTGCTCCTCCTTACAGGCATGAGCTACCTCGCCTGGCCTGTTTTAACTAACCATTTTAAAATTAACAACTCAGTTATATTAAGTGAATTCACCACTATCTCCATAACGTTTATCATCCCAAACAGAAAGTCTACACCCATTAAACAATAACTGTGCATTATCCCCTCTTCCTGGCTTCTGATAATCTATATCCTATTTTCTGTTTCTCTGAATTTACTTGTTACAGGTACTCCATATAAGTGGAATCATAATATTCATCCTTTTGTGACTGGCTAATTTAACTTAGCCTAATGTCCTCAAGTTTCTTCCATGTTGTAGTATATATCAAAATTTCCTTTCTTTTTAAGACTGAATAACATTCCATTGCACACATACACTAAATTTTGTTTAATCCATTCATCTATTGATGAACATTTGAATTGTTTCTTCTTTGGGGGAAATTATTGTGAATAATGCTGCTATGAACATGGGTGCACAAATGTCTGCTCAGAAACGAGCTTTTTATGATAGTCTCATCAGTAAACTTTATATCCATGGTAACTTCCCACTAACCAGAATATTTGACTAACTAGAGTACTCCATTTTACCATCAGGCTTGGTAAGAACATTTCCTGGAATATATGGTAGATGTACAATAGACAGTGATGGAGAATTATGCCTCCATCTCACACATGGACACAGGGCTGCAGGCAGGCAGATGACTGGATTACAGTAGCCCAGCATATTAGTATGGGCAGTCAGATTTGCACTTAAGAGATCCCACCCCACCCCCACTCTGGCTCCGACCCCCATCACTGTTCTAGCTGTTAGACTGGGCTGCTTTTCCAAAAAGGTATGAGCATGGGGAACATTTGTTCTGAATTAAACTTGGCTGCAGTTAAAGTGTTATCATTTATGTGAAGCTCAGATTACAGAGGCTGCCTTTGGCCAGTGAATGGCACAGCACGGCTGCTCAGAGAGGTGGAAAATTCTGAGGCCCCTCCAGCACTGTTTTAAGAAAAATGCTCTGAGTGGTGTGGAGAGGGGCCAGCTGGTGATGTCAAGAGATTTATAAAAGAGATTACAGGACCTTTTAAGGGAGTGAAGCAGTTGTTAATGATGGAAAACTGCTAAAGCTGGATCTGGATGAGACCTGAACACTTAATTTGCTAGTTGTCCTGAAATGCCTGTAATTTTTAGAAAACATATTGTGCCGCTCCCTTTGTGTGGAGTTCAAAAGACAATATTAGAGCATGGTGAGAACCTGTTATGCTAATCAAAGTCTGGGGTAACTGAAATTGAGCTCTCAGAACACATAAAACTCAAAGTGGGAGATCTTGAACCTGGGAGGGAAAATTAAGATCCAAAAACACCTGGCTGCACTGTGCATCTGTTCTGTTCTTTTCTCTCCTCTCCTTGTTTTTGAAAAGCACACTAGTGGGGGGTCCAGAGCAAGCTTTATGTTCTTAAGCAACTACAAAACTACCTAAAAGTTTTTCACCTCCAAAGAGAGACCTGAAAATAACATTAATTTATATTGCATTTATAAGGTTTTCCATAGTCTTTTTACAACCCTCGTGTCATCTCAAGAGTGTAGGATTTTCACCTCCAAAGAGAGACCTGAAAATAACATTAATTTATATTGCATTTATAAGGTTTTCCATAGTCTTTTTACAACCCTCGTGTCATCTCAAGAGTGTAGGATTTATAAAGAGGAAGGAAGATCAGTTCCAATGACACAGGATATATTTAGTTGAGCAGACAAGCCCTAACTTTCTAAATGTAACAGCTGGGCTTACTCTGTGTTTTAAATAGATAATTAATGTAAATAGTCCCAGATTTAGGAATAGAGATATAACTTTGGGGAGGTAAAAGTGAGGGCCTTAAAATCAATTTTTAGTAGTGGAGCTAAATGAAAGAAAATTCTCCATCAAGATCTCTTTCCCATTATGAAGCACTAAAACAAACCAATGAACAAACAAACAAACAAAAAAACAAAGGACAATATATAAATAATACTAATACTATCACTCAGTGAGGAATGGAAGCAAGAATTAAAAAGTATCTGGAAGTGAGCAATGTGGAGGTATTCTGTGACCCATGACACTGAGGTATAATTGGTTGTAGCTTTGTTTTCGGCATCCTTCATTTGTGGGTATAGGAGACAGCACAAGGACTACCTGGTCAACTCTCTATATAACTTTATAATATGGAAAAGCCAATCATTCCCTTTAATGTCAGACATTTCTCAATTGTAGCTTAAATAAAAAAGTATTCATTTTTTGGTGGTGGTGGGGAGGTAATCTTTCTGAATTAGCACCCAGGGTCACATCCCAGTTCAAAAATATCCCATGGAGTGCAGTCATCTCAGCCAGCTGTTGAAGGCCTCTCTGGCTGTCTCCCGACTGTTGCCAGCCTTATCACTAACGGCTCTCCAGTTGGAACTCTCCACCCTCTAAGCTTGTCCCCTGAGGCCATTTTGCAGATTAATGTCTCTGTAGACCCTAAATCCATGTCTGCCCTCCTCCTATGTTTTAAAAATCAAAATCCTTTTCCTTTTTAAAGCCCAATGAAAGCCTGACCTTCTTCCTTGAGGCCTTTCCTGACCATGCCAGCCCCAGTGATTTTTGTCCATCCTTTCCCTTCATGCCACTTAGAGATAGGTGCCTCATTTTTATGTATAGATCATACATCACCTTCTGCACTTAAAAGTGCCTGTCTCATGAAGGGTGTATACCTCTCTTATGTTCCTCACTGTGCCTGGGAAACTTATTACAGCAGGAATACCTGTTAAATATGATTTTATATTGCCTTTGACCAAAAGGCTTTTTGACCCAGAACCATCAAATTAATAAGTACTTTCTGCTTGAAATACTAAGTGGCACTAAGAAATCCAGCTATTATCTTTAACTTGAAAAAGAATATTCTGAATTAGAAAAGCAGGAAATGGTTATACCATCCAGTAGAGATTATTCAACAAATCTACCTGAGAAGGAACCTAAACTTCTTTCTTCAACTCAAAATTCTTCAGACCTTCCTCTCTTCCCTAGATCTCCTAATTCCCCACAAGTGTTTCAAGAGAACCTATGATATTGCTTGTTTCCTGCTGTTCTGCTCCAGGGATGTGTGAGAAAGTGCTGTAGGAGGAAGTAGCTCTGGCCACTGCTTCCCACTCACCTTGCTGTCTCTCCTGCATCAGCTAGCTGTTGAGGGAAGCTTGGAACCCCACAGGCATTCCCATCTGGAAGTTGATTTGAAAGAGTATTGAATTTATAAGAACATGATATTCATTCTTTTGCAGAAAGGCAGATCTACCTTTGAAACAGAAACAAATGACTCAATGTGGCTTAGCTCTTGGTATGGGGGTGGTAGTGGATGGAGTCTGCTTCTATGAAGAGGAAAAGTATGTAGACCAGCATCACAACGTGCAATATGTTTTTGAATAAGCTTTCTGATGGGGCAAACATCCCAAATTATTACTTTATTGCTCACGTAGTAAAAGATCACACTAAACCAAACTTGTATTAGAGACCATTGGTGATAGAGGGTGCTATTTTTTCCCAACACTAAATCACTTAATGTCTATTGCCACTTTAAAAAATGGGCCAATGATTTCCAACTCTATATGTCTCAGAGAAACACTGTCAGGTAAAAATGGTAAAACATGAAAAAATAATTTGAAATGATTATATATTGTTAATGTTTAATATTATTTACACAAAGATTTTGTGAGTTCTATCCATCTGCATATCTGAGCAGTATTGAGCAAGCTGACATACTCTTCATTCTTTGTTGGCTCCACTCATGCAAGAATTCCTACTTATGTTTTATGACCTACACAAATTACTTCCCTCTTTCAGCCTCAGATTCCTCACCTGTTTAATGTGGGTAACCTGTCTCATATGGTGAAGCAAGGCAATGCACATGCCATGCTTAGCATGTCAAAGACGGCATTTATGATCAAAAGCAAATTAAGGCTGGGCGCGGTGGCTCATGCTTGTAATCCCAGCACTTTGGGAGACTGAGGTGGGTGGATCACCTCAGGAGGTCAGGAGTTCAAGACCAACCTGGCCAACATGGTGAAACCTCATCTCTACTAAAAATACAGGTGGGTGTGGTGGCAGGTGCTTGTAATCCGAGCTACTAGGTAGACTGAGGCAGGAGAATCACTTCAATTCAGGAGGCTGAGGTTGCAGTGAGCCGAGACTGTGCCATTGCACTCTAGTCTGGGCAACAAGAAAGAAGCTGCGCCTCAAAAAAAAAAGAAAAGAAAAGAAAAGAAAAAAAAGCAAATTAATTTTCTCAATTCCAAATATGTGCTAAAAGTAAAGTTTGCTGTCAATTCATTTATAACTCATTACTGTGTGATAGAAAGATTACTGAGTTAGGAGCTCTAGTTCATAGTAATTTGACAGGCAAATTACTTAATCTCTCTGGGCTTCAGATCGTTGTTTGTCTTATTTAAAATGAAGGAGCTGGATTAAATCATCTCTGAAGTAACTTCCAGTTCTGAGGTTCCATGATGCAGGATTTTTTTCACAATTAATTTTTAAACAAACTTAGCATAAGAAGTATTATATGATTGACAATTTATATTTTAATTAAATATACTTCAGATTAAAATTTTTATCATGCAATGTTTAAAATACAGAAGGGTATGGAAACTGATACAAGTACCTGTCATTCACTATAAGAAATAAAACTTGAGGCCAGGCGAGGTGGCTCACGCCTGTAATCCCAGCTTTTTGGGAGGCCGGGGTGGGCGAATCATTTGAGGTCAGAAGTTTAAGACCAGCCTGGCCAACACAATGAAACTCTGTCTCTACTAAAAATACAAAAAAAAAAAGAAAAAGAAAAAGAAAAACAAAAAAATTAGCTGGGCATGGTGGCACATGCCTTTAATCCCAACTACCTGGGGGGCTGAGGCAGGAGAACTGCTTGAACCTGGGAGACTGAGGTTGCAGTGAGCGGAGATCATCCCACTGCACTCCAGCCTGGGTGACAGAGTGAGACTCCATCTCAAAAAAAAAAAAAAAAAAAAAAAAGAAGGAAATAAATAAAACTTGATTAATTTTTAAAAAATGGGTCTGGAAATGCCGTGGGTGAGATTTAGTTACATTTAAAGGTGTAAAAACAAGATTGAAATCACTGCCTAAAAAAAGGAAATTACTTTGGATGCCCATTGTTTCTGGAAGAAGGGTGTTTTCATGCCTATGTGGCACTGACTGGTTATATTAGGTGGAGGCCAAAGTAGAGAACGAGACTCTCCGTTTTGGAACACTTCATATAACTGAAATGGAATGTATATTACCTTAGCAATACTATGTGCCTAAATAAAACATGGGTTCTGATTTGATATGCATCTTATTTGTAGTATGAAGCTTTTCTTACCAATCCAGGTGTGCCAGAACCACTTCTTGACATAGAATTGACCTGCATTCAAATTCTGGTTCCTTTCCTTTCTACATGTGTGACCTTGGGCAAGTTATTTAAACCCCTCTCTGCCTCAGTTTCTGTGTAAAACAGGGCTAGCCTTAGAGTTGTGTGCATATTAAATAACACCTGGGAGACTCTAAGAACAATGCCTGACACATAGTGAAAGGGAATGATCATTATCTATTATTATTCAGTTCCATAAATAATTATTGGCTGTCCACTCTGTGGTAGTCTCTGTACTAGACCCTGAAATACCTTTGGGACTTCGGCCTTTTTGTTTGTGTTTTGTCTACAGTGTGTTACAGACTCAGATATGAAATTCTGATAAATCCAGCAGTCCAGCTAGACCCAAATTAATCCAGAAAAAAGGCCATTTGGAGTCAGGACATTTTAAATTCGGGAGAGAATATGAGATGTAAATGAAACAGTTACTTAAGGTCTTGCCTTTAAGTTATTGAGTTACTGTGCCAGGTTTTAGAGAGTACATTCATGATGCATATTAAAACCACTTTGACATTCAAGGAGTCAAACATGCCTGATTAGACTTTCATGTCCTGTATTTATAAAAAGGTTAGTGGTGCATTCCTTCAGTGCAAATTATTTTTGGTTCTTACTAACATTTATGAATATAATAAAATCTATACAGCATAATGTACGTGGTTAATTTGCCCACATCATTAGTTTGCTTTTATTTAAGGAGATATCCAAGAAGTTGCTACACCTTGACCAGTAATTTCAGCAGTTAGGGAATAGGCAATATTTAGTTAAGGGCAATTGTACTTTAGCACTATGAGACAAAATGAGAAATGCAATCACGACAATAATGTATTCTCCTGTATAAATCTGTCATGGAAATGGTATAAGAAGACATACCTTTTACAAGCAGTTTCATTGTTATGCTTTATGGTGATTCCAAGCCTGGCCTATACAACAAGCAATTAATAATGTTTGGTCTGCAAGTTGTCTTGGGTGGATATGTACACAGGACACTAAAAGTAGGTTTAAGGTGATGAATTCAACAGAGAATCTGACCATTTGGTCTAAAGGATCTCATATTTGACTGGCTTTGGCACTGGCTTGACTGGTTACCTTCCGAGATTTTGGAGTTAACCATGTATATAACCGCTATCATGCAACTCTACCTATGGTGTTTTGACAGACACTGAATACTTGGCCATGAACTCCTCCTATAGCTCCTTTATTTGCATATCTTGCACCGTTAAGAAACTGAACACATAGGACACAACCCTTCCATTACCCGATATCTGCCAAGATGGAGATAATTAGGCAACTTTTCTCAAAAACTCTTGATGTAAAGGAGAAAAGTGACTAGGTCCCTTCTTAACAATAGGCAAATTGAGCTCCAGCATTTACTAGGATGGGAACCATAATATGCTGGCCGGAAATAACTTGGAAGCTCATTTTGTCCATACCCAATTGTAGATAGTCAAGAATATAAAAATGTTCTGCATTCTCTTGTCCTTAGTACTCCTTTCTGCCTTCCCCATTTCTACAAGGCTGATGGCTTTTAAATGTTAAAATGCTCCCTAAAAGCACCCCATAAGCCTTATTACACAAGTCACATAGGAACAAAGAGCGCCTAAGATAGTCCTCCATTTGGGCGCAGTCTTGCCTTCCGAGAAAGGGGACTTTAAGAATTAATGAGGGCCCAGATTTGGGATATCTGGGGCAAGACTTGGACCTTCCTGGTAAAACACGAAAACAAAACAATAAACACGGCCCCTCCCCCCTCTCCAAAAACAAAAACAAAAACTTCAAGGCCATGCTGCCGCGGCCATCAGTAGCTCCGGCTCAGAATTTGACCGTTAAGAAAAGGAAACTAGGCTGAGCTAGGGCACCTGAGATCCCGGCCGTCTGGGGCCGGGGCGAAGTTGCCGGCGTCGCGCGGCTGGGGGCGCCAGCAGGG
>NW_012116866.1:1235464-1346610 GCF_000951035.1 Colobus angolensis palliatus | reverse complement strand
CCCCGCGCTCCCAGGCCCCACCACCCGTCGCCGCGCCCAGCTCCAGCCTCCCCTTCCCCGGGTCTCGCCAGCCCTTTCCTGCAGCCGCCGCCGCCGCCTCCGAAGGAGAGGGTCCGCTGCGGGTCACCATGCCCAGCAAAACCAAGTACAACCTTGTGGACGATGGGCACGATCTGCGGATCCCCTTGCACAACGAGGACGCCTTCCAGCACGGCATCTGCTTTGAGGCCAAGGTGAGGGGGCTCCAGGGAGGGTGCTACCTGTGGTGGCGGTGGGCGGGGGGGCATGTTTGAGCGGATGGGATGCACAGCCGTCCTGGACCCACAGCTGGTGGGCTAGGCCGATTTGGGGGCCTTTCTCTTAGGGAGGGTGACTCTCCCTTCTGAGTCTGTAATTCCTCGGGCTCCTGTCCAGAACTGTTCAAGAGCAACTGCAAAGTTTGAGCGGTATTGCCTCACCTCCCCCTTCGCACCTGCAGACTCCCCCATCCTTATCCGCCTAGGACTGGGTTGAGTTACTTCCCGGATCCCTCCTCCAGAGGAGAAGCCGGCGAGTGAGCGCAGCCTGGGCACCTGGTCCTTTAGAATCGGTTTAAGGGAGCTGTGGTGTTATTTACCTGCTGGGCTCCCAGGGAGAGGTGCTTTCAGGAAGGTCTTTTAAAAGAGAAATGCTTGCTTCCTAATTGAAGAAAAGAATACGGATTTTTTTTTTTAACTTTTTTTTTTAACCGGGTCTGGGTGTCAGAGTCACTTCCTAAATGCCTAATTTGCCAGACTCCTCTCTCTGCATATGCCAGTCACTGAAGGGAGTGGTGAAAGCTACCCATTTGCTAGTTTTGTGGCTTAATGTTAAGTTTCAGCATCTAGTAGGGAACTGTTGCAGAAGAATTTAGCAGAGATGACTGGAATTTTCAGCGCTGAGGTCGGAGTCCCAGGTCCACCATTGGGGGAGGGGTGGAGCAGAAGCCTCGGTCCTGGACCATCAGGTGTGAGGAAGGCTGACCCCCTGTGATGCACCTCCCTGAGTGAGGAGTTCTGGCCTCTGAAATTGCAGTGGCGGTTCCCACTGCCCATCACCAGGAAAGAGTGCTTTTTCTGTGGAAAAGTGTTCTGCTCTTCCTTCAAGCCCCTTAACCTCCTCTGTGACGTATAGACCCAGGGACTTTCGGCACCTATAGTGTGCCTGTCGGTGGAAAAGTATTGCCCCTCTAAGTAGGCTGGGTCTTGCTGGTTTTGAAAACGTTGTACTTTGGATGTGATGACAATTTGACTCTTTGTTCTCTTTTTCTCTTTCATGATGGTGTACGTGCAGGCTGTTAGCATCTCACGAAAGGATTATTCCATCAGGTGTCTTCTTCCTTCAATTCACACATTTTTCGAGTATCAGACATGTGCCTAGTGTGGTCAGTTTCTTTAGAATTTTTTTCTTTCTCATGTAGATGGGTGAGTTGGTGAAGCTCACCTTTTTTTCCCCTGAATAACCTTATCCCAGCCATATTTGCTGGAGCTAGGAGAACTGCCTCCCCCAGCCCCCTGAAACATTAAACCCTGCCGTGGAATGCAGAGCTGAATTACTGGGTATGGCTGGGACAGAGTGGGGCTGCAGCCAAGATCTTATCTCACTTCTCTCATCTCTCAGAATAGATCTGGTCGGTGGGTCTAAGATGGGATGCTTGGGTTAATTTTTGTCCAGGCCTGTTGCTTTGGTGAGTGGGGGTTTTTATTTTAAAGTATGAGTTTTCCTCAGGGTCATGATTTAATTTTCTTGGACATACATAAACTGGGGAATTGGCTTGTGTTTTGTTTGGTTCACCAGTACCCTGTTTTACAAGCAAGAGTTGGTAAGAAGGGAGATCAGATTTAAAGTGTTTGAAGACTGAGCATGGTGGCTATTGCCTGTAATTCCAGCACTTTGGGAGGCCAAAGTGGGAGGATCACCTGAGCCCAGGAGTTAGAGACTGCAGTTAGTTATGATTGCACCACTGCACTCCACCCTGGGTGACAGAGTGAGACCCTGTCTCGGATAGATAGATAGATAGACAGATAGATAAATACGTGTATTTTAAGCCTTTTTATTTTCTCACAGTTCAGTCCTCTGCTTTTGGTCCCCAAAACCTAGTGTGCCTAAGAATAATCAGGTGAGGGGGTTAACAAGTTTGAGTCTTGCCACACCCCAATTTTAATTCGATGCATCTTGGGGGAGCCCAGGACTATGTACCTTTAACAAGCATTCCAGGTGATTTTAATGCAGGTGATTGTGGCCAGACATTGAGAAATATTGAGAAATATTGGGCTTGAGGGTTGCCTCCAACTTGCTCCCTTTCCCAAATGTACAGTTTCTTTTCTAAGCAAATGTCTGGGGGCTTTGTGATGTAGTTCCTATAGTAACTTCCCCGGATTCACAGGCAGTGGTGGTCAGTGAAAGGAGAGGGAGCTGCAGTTGGTCCAAGCTGTTTTCCCAATACAAATCTGAGACATAGGGGACTAAGGATCCTTCTTTGAGAGAGGTGAGGCAGAGAAGAAAGGACAGGAGCATACGGTAAGGGGAGTGGTGGACCTTCTTTGGGCAAAGGCTGACTTTGAGGACCAGGTCCTAACTCTCAGATCTTTGTAATTGATGCTGCACCCTGGCACATTCAAACACCATTTTAGTCAAGACCTAAGCAGAGGTAGAAGCACAAGCTTTTCTGTCCTACATGCACCTGGTAAGAGCCTTTTCTGGCTGTTTTCAACATCCCTGCAGAGCAGTGTCTGTGCAACTGCACAATCACTGGGATTTCAGGGTTAAATCCACATCACAGTCTTCCCTTGTTTTGGAAAAATGCAGGCTGGGAAATGCAAATGTATTATTGTTGCCTTGTCAGGTACCCTTGGAAAATGAGTGCAGCTCTTTCTCTCCCAAGGGCTGGCAGTTTTTCAGAATCAACATTGGATTGAGTGTTCCTCTGGATGTATGCCACTCATTTTCAGGGTTCTGCAGAGATTGAAAGGTATGCGGTTAGGATCGAAGGACATCTGGGTGGCAGAGGTTCTGTGCACTTAAAAAACCATGCATTTAGTTATCAAGTGCAATCCTAGGTTTTTTCACCTGCAGTACCTCATTTAATTCTCACTACTTCCCTAGGAGATGGGTCTCCTTATGTCAATTTTATGAATGAGGATATAGGCTCAGGGAGGTTGTTGTGTGCCTTAGTGCTCACAGCTGTGTATGACAAAGCCAAGATTTAAGCCTGGGGCTTTGACTTCAGACTCCCAAATCCAGTGCCTTTTCATTCAATAATTTTTGTGGAATATTCACTCTATGTTGGCCATGGGTTTGATTCATAGCTCTCTAGTGGAGTGGTCTCAGGTTGCTGGCCTCTAAGACTCTGGTATAGGAAATTATTCAAACATACATGCATGCATACATTTATTTATTTATTTATTTAGAGATGGAGTTTCGCTCTTGTGGTCCAGGCTGTAGTGCAATGGCATGATCTCACCTCACGACAACCTCCAACTCCCGGGTTCAAGTGATTCTCCTGACTCAGCCTCCCGAGTAGCTGGGATTACAGGCATGCACCAGCATGCCCAGCTAATTTTGTATTTTTAGTAGAGATGGGGTTTCGCCGTTTTGGTCAGGCTGGCCTTGAACTCCCGCCCTCAGGTGATCTGCCTGCCTCGGCCTCCCAAATGTTGGGATTACAGACATGAACCACTGTACCCGGCTCAAACTTTTAATGCTTGGCCGTTTCCAGATTTCCCTTTGGGCTGAGAGCTGCTTGCCAGGGAAACCTGCTGTCTGTGTTCAGAGTGGGCACCTGGCTTACTGACTGATGCTGGCGGGTGGGTAAATCTTACATGCCCTGAGAGCCTGTGGCTCCTTAGTACCTGCCTCCTGATCTCCCAGTATGTCTTCCTGGTGGCCAGTGTCATCAACTGTCTCTCCTCTCTTGGTGAGAAAGAGACTTTTAATGCTAATGGTGCGAAGGATAATAAGAGTATTAATAATAGTTATGTCTTATCTGTAGGTGATTTTTGATTTGCACAGGACTTTTACATACAAAGACTTTTCCTCCTATAGAAAGAGGCACATTAGTGTTATCTCGATTTTTCAGACCAAAAAATGGGGATCAGAGAGATTAATTTGTCCAGAGTTGCAAATTGGTATATCAGCTAATGATATTTATTGAGCACTTACTATGTGCCATGCGTTATTCTAGCCACTGCCTCACTTAATCCTCACACTGCAGGGCTTTTGACTCCAGGTCCATGATTCTTTCACCTCCTCCAAGGCTCACTTAATCCTGAAGTATTAATAGTTGCTTCCTTTTAGTCCTAACACTCATTGCCTAGATTGTTCCCTTATATCTGTGTGTATGATACAGACGGTCAGAACTGGAAAGCACCATGGCTCATCTAGTACAACACCCTCACCCCATCATTGGACAGATGAGGAAATTGAAGTTTGGAGGGGAAGTCATGGACCCACGGTCACATAGTCAGATAATAACAGAACCAGGACTTATCCCTGGTTCCCTGGCTTCAAACTGGTTTCAGTTATCCATCACTTGAAAACAAACTACCTCAAGACTCAAGAGCTTGAAACAACAACTGTTTAGTTTGCTTATGAATCATGACTCAGGAATTGAGGCAGAGCTTGGCTGGGCTGTTCTTCTGTTGCTTATGGTGTTGACTGGATCACTCACTTTGCTGTATTCATCCACAGCTAGGCTGGAATGTTCAAGAAGGCTTCACTCACATGACTGTGCCTTGGTGGTCCTTCTCATGACTGTTCTCTCCACTGTCTGGCTTGGATTTCCCTCAGCATGGTGGACCTTTTTTTGGGCAGCTGGTTTTCAGTGGGGGGTGTTCCAAGCAGGAAAGCAGAAGCTCTTAAGGCTGGCCTTTCTGAGTTACATAGGGTCACTTCTGCCACATCCTGTTGGTCAAAATAGGCTATTGGGAAAGAGAAATAAGCCCCACTTCTTGATGGGAGAATGTCAAGTTCACATTGCAAGATTGCACGTGGGATGAGAGATATTGCTGAAGCTGTTTACCACACAAAATTCTGTTTTTCCTTCTCTGCATATATCTTCTCCAGTGATATGGAATGTTCTTTGAGGAGTCTCATGCCTCTGTGTATCTCCCCCTCCCAAGCCTCAACATCAGGTACAAACATAGTCACAATGAAAAATTGTCAAGTGGAAGAAATGACCAATTGTGGAAAGTCTGAAAGCAGTAAATATCATTGCTGAGTGATTTTGTGGTTTGGGAGCATTTGGTCAGATTGAAGCTGAATTCTCTGGCTGTATTTCCTTCCTTGCTACCTGGCTTCATTGGTTGATGGTTTCCCTGATGTGGATTTTAGAGACTCCAGTAACCTCAGCAGGATATCTGTGGATGTCTCTTAAACATACTGCCATGAAGGCCTCCAGATGAATGACATTTGGTCACCGTAAGTGGGGTATCCCTGACTCATCTGAGCCTGCATGGCATGGTACAGAGCTCTCAGAACCCATTCCACTATACACTGGGTGCTTATGTCCACTTTCTCCCTCCTCTCCACCCTGACTAAGGGTCCTGTCTTCCAGGGTTCTGGAACAGTAGCAATTTGGATTAAGGGTCTGATGTATTTTCCAATGTCATCATTAAGGAGGAGACATAGTTCACTTTCTTATGCCTTTCCAGGTGCTTTTAAGAACACTTATCTTCTGCCCAGACCACTTTTTTTTTTTTTTTGGTGGGGGGCAGTGAGTTCCAAAGATACAGTACTGCTCTGAAATGACACCTGTTTTATTTGTCCTTACATTGCTCTCAGGTGTCCCAGTATGTTACTCCACACCTGGTATTCTTGGGATTTGATGGACAAGTCTATTTCTACATTAGCCATACATTTCATTATTTTATGGCTTTCAGTCGTAGCTCTGAAATGGCATTCAGACATTTGCCCACAATGTCCCAGTTCTTTTTAGTGGTCAAAATTATGCAGCCACATCTAATGATGACCTTTGCCAGTTATCTGTAGCTAGGACCCTAATCAGACTTGACTCACTGTTTACTATTGCCTACTCATAATGCTGCTACTCCCAAGACTCAAACTTTTAGAATGCTTTCGCTGGCTATAATTACCTGCCTTCTCTTTATACCTTTGTTGCCTTGAGGATGCTCTTAGCTCCGCAATGACCTTTTTGCTGCCCTCGTCCTGCTGTCTACCCTCCCCGACAGCCTGGGACCATGCCCATGGCCCTTCCTTCCTGCCTTTTTGCCCTACCCTGCAAACTTGATCTTTGCTACTTTCCTTCTTGCTTTCTGTTTTTGGAAAAGGCCATTTATATATTTTATTTGGAGAAATGTCTATTCTGATTCTTTGGCCATTTAAAAGTTGGATTGGCTTTTTACTATTGAGTTCCCTCCTTTCCAATAGTTTTATTGAGATGTAGTTCACATACCATACAATTCACTAATTTAAACTGTACAATTTAATGATTTTTAAGATATTACAGATCTGTGCTACCAGCACCACAGTCAATTTTAGAACATTTTCATCACATTAAAAAGAAACACTAGGCTGGGTGTGGTGGCTCACGGCTGTAATCCCAGCACTTTGGGAGGCCGAGGCGGGTGGATCACTTGAGGTCAGGAGTTCAAAGCTAGCCTGGCCATCATGGTGAAATCCCATCTCTACTAAAAATACAAAATTAGCTGGGCATGGTGGCACACTCCTGTAATCCTTACCACCTGCATCTGCCCAACCCTGAACAGCCACTCATCTACTTGCTGTCTCTAGATTTGCCTATTCTGAACATTTCATATTTATGGAATTATATAATATGTGGTCTTTTGTGTCTGACTTCTTTCCCTTAGCGTCATGTTTCAGGGTTCATCTATAATTTATCAGTATTTAATTCTTTTATATGGCTGGATAATATATCATTGTATGGATATACCACATTTGGTTTGTTCACTCATCAGCTGAGGCACATTTAGGTTGTTTCCATTTTTGCCTCTTAAAAATAATGCTGTAAACATTCACGTACAGGCTTTTGTGCAGGCATGTTTTTATTTTTATTTTTTAAAATTTTTCTTGGGTAAAATAAATAAAAGTAAAATGGCTGGGTCCCATGGTAACCATGTGTGACCCTTTGTGGAACTTCCAATGTGGCTGCATCGTTTTAACTTTCCACCAGCAGTGTGTTCATATCCTCACCAATGCTTGTCTGACTTTTTGATTCCAGCCATCCTCCTGGGTGTGAAGTGGTATTTCATCATGGTTTTGATTTGCATTTCCCTTTTGAATAACAGAATATCTGCTCATTCCCTAGCAAGCAGACTCAGAGAGAGAAAAAAAAAAAACGACTATCTTTTCATGTATTTTTTGGCCATTTATATATTTTCTTTGGAGAAATGTCTATTCTGATCCTTTGCCCATTTAAAAGTTGGATTGGCGTTTTACTATTGAGTTGTAAGAGTTCTTTATATATTCTGGATTCAAATCCCTTATATAGATTTGCAGTATTTTTACCCATTCTGTGGGTGGTCTTTTCACTTTCTTGGTATTGTCCTTTGAAACACAAAGTTTTAAATTTTGATGAAGTCCAATTTTTCTCTTTTTCCCTCATTTTGAGATCTGTCTGCTTTCCATGTCCTGTTAGTCTGCCCTTGTCCTCCTAATTATGCCCTTCACTCCCCACCCCCACCCTGGGACGGTTACATCTCCTGGGCACTGACTTACTCCTCCCTGCCTAAGAATATGCTATGGCCTTCCCTCTATGAAACGTCTCTTCTTTCTGCCTCTTTCTTTAATTAACATGTTGTCTTTCTCTTCCTTTCACAGCTAAGCCTTGTGAGAGAGCACTCCACCCTCTGCAGTTTCTCAGTCTTCATTCAGTCCCTGGCCGCATCCTTCCGACTTCTGTCCTGGCTGCTGTACTGAAATTGCTCTGCTGCCCCCTCCTCTGTCCTCATCCTTTTTGACTTTTCTTCCTGAGCAGCCTGTCCTAGTCCTCCGTGGAATGCCTCATTGGGCTCTCTGTGCCTGCTTGCAGTCAGCCAGCCCCCTGCCCCTGCCCATACCTCCTTCTTTTGTGACTGTTCTACATCCTCCCTTTGCCCTCTACCGTGAGTTCTCCATTCCCTCTCCTTTGGATTCTGTCTGCTCCCACTCTTCTGTTATGCAGGCTGCTGGCTCTCTACTTCAGTCCAGACTCTGCATCTTTATTTGCAGCTTCCTGCTGGCCATCTGTACCTGAATGTGTTGCTGTCCCCATCACTCAACAAGCTGGAAATCAAATTTCTCTTCTGACTTCATTGTCTTTTAACGACCCCACCATCCTCTTGGGCACGTGGGCCTGACACTTTAAAGTACTCCTTGTATTCTTTGATTTAACAGCCAACTCAAATTTGCTGTTTACCGGGTACCTATGGTGTCCAGGCTCTACTCTCCTGTACCCCACACCAAGTCAGGTGCCAAATCCTCTTGAATGTTCCCAGTGACATCCATCCATGTGCCCTGGCTGATCCATCACCAGTTCAGATGCTCCACCCCCTCCCCTGTTATCAGGGCCATCAATAACCTCCTGAAGGCCTCCAGTGCCCCACTCGTTCTCTGATCCCCCTCATCCTTAAACTTTTGCCCTATCAATTTTCTTGAAATGGTTATCCTCCCACTCAAAAACATGAAAAGTTTCTGTACTTACATATAGTTCTAACCGAAATTCTTAGTATGACATTCAAGACTGTTTTTGAACAGTTCCCTTTAATCACCCTGGGCTTCAACCCAACTGTAGTACCCACCATTCCCTTAACTCTCACTGCAGTTTGCCACTCAGTTCACAAGTCACTCCATGAAGTGGATGTTACCAGTCCCACCTGCTTTATATTAGAGCTGCTTGCCCTGCCCGATTTTCATCCCTGCATTGTCATTGTCAGGGTCCATATCACTGTGCCCCCGTGTCTTCCACAGCACTGAGTACAGTGCCTTGTGCATAGAAAATGTATTTTGAATGAAAGAGATGCTCCCTATAAGATGGCCAGGACCCTCCTGGGTCACCCAATGGTGAGAGGTGCCTTAATTGACTCCACACTCCTCCCCACCATTTTTCTTGCTTTAGTCTGGTAACTTCCGGTTGCCAGTGGCTTGAGGGACCTCCCTGGTGTGGCTTCTTTCTGATAACCCCAATCTCACACAGTGCTAATTCCTTCCAATGAAAATGCCAAGTAAGCATTTTTTTCCCTGAATTAAATAAAATTCCAGTAATGAATGTCGAATGGAATTAGAATCTGAATATAGAACATATGGCCAATTTCAGGAGTAGGTAATTGTCATTTCTCAATTGTAATTTATGTAAGAAACATTTTCAACTTGTTTTCTCATTAATGAATTGATGTCTTTTTTTTTTCCTAATTCATGGCTTATTTTCTTTAATTTGCTACTTTGCAATTTTTATGACATGAATTTGGTTGGTAGCATAGCATGGCATGGATTCAGGAGCCAAACTGTGTTTAGGTTCAAATCCTGGCTCTATCCCTCACTTGCTACGTGACCTTGTGTGAGTTATGTAACATCTTTCCTGTAGCATTTTCATTTGTAAAAAGAGGATACAAATATCTCATACTTCATAGGGTTAATGGGAGGATTGAATGAGTAGTACCTGTAAATGGCCTAGCATCGTGCATGGTACAGAGTTGGCTGCTGTTTTTATTACTGTTATTAAGTCCTACAAGTTGCAATTTAAGTTTCATCTGTGCATGGTTTTAATCTATGGAATATTCAGACACTCTGTTCTTTTATAAGTCAGAGACCTAGTCATGTATTATCTTCATTATACATGCCTGCTTAAAAAATCTAGCTGTAGCTACTCTGATTCCTAAGGTTGCAAATCAGACAGCGTGACTACTTTGTGGGCTTAAAATAGCTGTCAGCCTCCTCCTTGGGAAGGAATAAAAAGGGGTTAACTAGGTTCTGGTGCATGCCACCATCACATTTGTTCCAGCCCTTTAATCCTTGTCAGGATTAAAAATCACAGAATCTTAAGTACGGTGTTGTCTGTCTTCACTTGTCTTTCTCTGAATTTCTTGGATAAATATTTCTTTAGGCAGAGGTAATCTAAGCAGAAGGAATCTTCTGTCATGGGATTAATTAATACCTTGTGATGCTTACATTTCCCCTTACAATTTTTATATTCAGCATCATGTTTCCTTTTAAGCACTGGAGCAGCTAGCTTTAAACGTTATTTAAAATGGCACTTCCAGCAAGTTCAGTGCCCAGAGAGTGCTGGAACACTTTAGAATTCCTACCCCGCCACCCCTTGTGTATAGCCCTGTTGGTTTTCTCTAGTGAGGCTTAAGTGTCTCACCCCTTTGTGGTCCATCCATGAAAACTGAGGAGAGTGGCTACCCCCATTTATTCTTGAAACTAAGTGCTTTCCAGGGGGAGCTTGTTTAAATGAGCAGTGTTGAGTATTGAATGAGACCTGGGAATCCCTACTAAGGGGCCCACCCTTGGGAGTAAGGGGGTGACCAAGAAGGGAGCTCCCCTAACCCCACAGCACCCTGTAACATTCTGAATTCCCTCAGCACATGAGTGTGTTGGGGAGAGGGAAAGGAGACAGCGAGGAGACCACGAGAAGTGCTGTTTGCATGCTTGTAGAATTATCATGCATCCATATTCTGTGCTGCTCTTCCCTGCTAGTTCCATGTGTGCATTGCGTGTCTCCTTAATTAGGCTACAAGCTCCTCAAAGGTCAAGAGGACTCCCTAACTCACTTGCCTCATGCTAGCCACACCGTAGAAAGATAACATAATTACTGTCATTTAGAAAGTGCTTACTGTGTTCCAGGGACTGTGCCAAGCTCTTTCTATGAAACGATTAATTTAGTTCTCCCAACAACCATGCTAGTTAAGGTATTATCATTATTTGTATCTTCTAGATGAAGAAGCCAAGGCATAGAGAGGCAGAGTCACTTGCTCATGGTCTACATCTAGTAGTGGATAGATCCCAGAGTCAAACACAGGTAGTGTGGCTCAGGGTGTCTCCACTATGAACTCTTGTGCTGTATATATCGTTCAAAATACCAAGAGCTAATGTTTTTCAAGTCCTCACTGTGTTCTGTGCATTGTTCTAAGCATTTTACATGTATTAACTAATTTAATCTTTACAGTGGCCCCTATCCCATGAGGATAGGTGTTATTGTTCTAGTTTTTCAGAGGAGGGTCTTTTAGGTTGGATTGAATAGGCAAATGGTCTATTGAAGGTGATCTTAGTCCTTTCCATTGTGGCTGTGTCTGGGACCCAGGTCTGCTGTTCTGTGCCATTGGGCAATGGCTCACCTGTAAAGACTTTTCTGGGCCATGTTGATGTTGTCCAGATAAAGATATGAGCCATCAGTGACTAGGTGGAAATGCTGGAGAAGGGGAAGGAGAGGAGCTCTGGGAGGCCCTTCCTGGAGGGTGTTATTCTTGGCTGGGCTCTTGCCTGTGCATTTCCTGTTCAGTGTGGTATTTCACTCCTTTCAATGTCCACGCCCTTTTCCTTGCCTTTTCCAGCCTTTTTTTTTTTTTTTTTGTCTTTTGAGATGGGATTTTACTCTGTTGCCCAGGCTGCAATGCAGTGGCATGATCATGACTCATTGCAGCCTTGACCTCCTGGGGCTCAGGTGATCCTCCCAGCTCAGCCTCTCAAGTAGCTGGGACTACAGGCATGTGCCACCATGCCTGGCCGATTTTCATGTGTGTGTGTATATATATATATATATATATGTATTTTTTTTTTATTTTTGTAGAGATGGGTTTTCACCATGTTGCTCAGACTGGTCTGGAACTCCTGGGCTCAAGTGATCTGCTCACCTCAGTCTCCCAAAGTGCTGGAATTACAGGTGTGAACCACTGTGCCTGGCCCCACTTCTATTTTTTTCCTGTATTTCATTTTTAAAAAACTTTTATTTTAAGCTCAGGGGCACATGTGCAGGTTTGTTACATAGGTAAACTTGCGTCATGGGGGTTTGTTGTACAGATTATTTCATCAATCAGGTATTAAACCTAGGACTCATTAGTTCTTTTTCCTGATCCTCTCCCTCTTCCCAACCTCCACCGTCTGAAAAGCCACAGTGTATGGTGTTCCCCTGTATGTGTCCATGTGTTCTCATCATTTAGCTCCCACTTATAAGTGAGAACATGCAGTATTTGTTTTTTTTGTTCCTGTACTAGTTTGCTAAGGATAATGGCTTCCAGCTCCATCTATGTCCCTGCAAAGGACATGATCTTGTTCTTTGTTATGGCTGCACAGTATTCCATGATGCATATGTACCACATTTTCTTTAGCTAGTCTATCTATCATTGATAGGCATGTAGGATGATTCCGTATCTTCACTATTGTGAATAATGCTGCAATGAACATATGCGTACATGTGTCTTTATAATAGAATGATTTGTATTTCTCTGGGTACATGCCCAGTAATGGGATTGCTGGGTCAAATGGTATTTCTATCTTTAGGTCTCTGAGGAATCGCCACACTGTTTTCCACAATAGCTGAACTAATTTACACTCCCACCAACAGTCTATGAATGTTGCTTTTTCTTTACAACCTTGCCAACGTCTGTTATTTTTTGACTTTTTAGTAATACCCCTTTTGACTGGTGTTAGATGGTATCTCATTGTGGTTTTGATTTGCATTTCTCTAATGATCAGTGATGCTGAGCTTTTTTTCGCATATGCTTATTGGCCCACCTCTATTTTTGAGGACAAGTTATCTCCACTCAGAGGCCCCAGGGTGCCTCTGGTAGAGTACAAAACGCTGAAAAGCTCATTCCCAGAGATGTTGCCTTTTGGATTGGAAATCTCAGTCCACCATGCACAATGGAAAAGCTCCTTGATTGTGTCCTTTTTTTCTATCTTGACTATAAACTCTTTGCTTTTTCTTTTGGTTTCTTTGGGTGGGAAGAAGCACTCATGTAGAAACATTTTATTGTTCTGTGGAGAGGAAGATTAATGTCTCCTGTGGGCCAAGTGACAGGTAACATTATCTTGCCACACACAGCCTCCACTGTAACTACATTTTCAAACTGGCTGGTTTTTTTTGGAGACAGGGTCTCACTATATTGCCCAGTCTGATCTCAAACTCCTGGGCTCAAGCAATCCTTCTGCCCTGGCCTCCCAAAGTGCTAGCATTACAGGCGTGAGCCACTGTGCCTGGCCTCAAATTGGCTCTTTAATGTGGCTGGATTTCTTAAATTTGGCAGCCCAGATTAAACAGACTATATTCTGGGCACCTATATCCAAAGTATGATTGAAATTTTACCTTTACTCAAAGTCACTTTAAATGCATTTTTTTTCCTCCTCCAGATCAAGGATTTTGCAGCTTCCACAGATGAAGGAAATCACCTGCAAATTCTTTTGATTAATTAGAGCAGGTGTTTTAGTCTTTGGAGTAATCACAATCACCTGAAAACTAGTAGAAATACAGAGGCCTAGGCTTGTTGAAGTAGCATAGGGCCTGAATGTCTTTACCAAGTTTTCCACCATGTGATTCTGATGGACACTTTAGTTTGAGACCCACAGCATTAGAGCACTGGTTCTTAAACTTGGCTGCTCATTGAAATCTCTGTGGAGTTATAAAAACAAAAATGATAGCTAAGTACTCCTAGTGATTTTGATTCAGTTAGTATGGAGTGCAACCTGGGCATTGTGATTTTTCTATCTTCTGTTTCTTTGCTGAGACTTTTGACTTTTTAATTGGTTTCAAGCACATTCATAATTGCTTGTTGAAGCATTCTTAGGACTGCTTTAAGACCCATGTCAGGTAATTTTAATATTATCTGTCATCTTGACTTTGGCTTCTGTTGATTGTCTTTTCTCATTCATGTTGAGATTCTCTTGGTTCTTGGAGTGATGAATGATTTTTTACTGAAACCTGGACATTTTGGATATTATGTTATGAGCTTTGGATCTTATTTAGATCTTCTAGCAGGAGAGCCTCACTACTGTCAGGTGGGGGTAGAAGTCTAGGTTATTCACTAGGCCTCAGCTGATACCATCCTATTTGGAAGGGGTAGGGGTACCTCATTACTGATTCCACATGACCACCACTAATACTGGCCTTAATACCACTGGGTTGGTGGCAGAAGTTCAAGGTCTCCACTTGGTCTCCTCTGACACCCCAGCAAGGAGGTGGAGGAGGCCTTGTGTTTCCAGGTGAAGTAGATGTTCCAGCTTCCCATTTGGTGTTGTCACTATCGGGAGGGAGGTGAGATTGGAATATCTGATTACAGCCTGGTGAGGCAGAAGTCTAGTTTCCCCACTCGGTTGGTGAGGTTGGGCCACGGTTTTTTTCTCTTCTCTTTTTCTTCTTTTTTGAGACAAGACCTCACTCTGTCACCTGGGCTGGAGTGCAGTGGCATGATCATGGCTCACTGAAGCCTCAACCTCCCAGGCTCAGGTGATCTTCCCACCGCAGCCTCCCTGGCAGCTGAGACTATAGGTGGGTGCTACCATGCCTGGCTAATTTTGTGTATTTTTTGTAGGGTTTTTCCATGTTGCCCAGTCTGGTCTGGAACTCCTGGGCTCAAATGATCCACCTGCTTCGGACTCCCAAGGTGCTGGATTACAGATGTGAGCCTCTGTACCCAGCCCATAGTGTTTTCTGTGGTATTTTTCTGGAGTGGAGCTGTTACTGTTGGAAAATTGTTTTTGTTGTACTCTGCTGCCCCTTTCCTGGTCATTTGGTTAGAGAGAACAGGCTTTCTTGGGACCTTTTTTGTTTTGTCTGTGTCTATTGGTGTTTTCACGTCTCCAGGTTCTCCAGCAACCAGTCTGGGAGATGTGAGGCTAAAAGAAAATGCAGGGAACGCATTGCTGTGCCATCTCTTGGGTGCTGAGGTCCCTAGCTTCTCTGTCTTCTCTCCGTCTTTCAGATTCTTCTCCTGCTTGTTTTGTGTATAATGTCTGAACTTTTTAGTTCTATCTCAGAGGAATAGGGGAAGGTGTATCTAGTTCATTTTTGTGCAAGTGGGAATTCGCCATATTGGGAGGCTCCCCAGATGATTCTAGTCAAATCAAATACAAGCAGGAACATTTGAGAATCATAGGGTGAAAACATTGGAGCAGGCAAAGGAAGTTTCAGTGGGAAGACCAAGAAGAACTGGGGTCCTCCCCAAGTGGTGGTCTTTATGAATCACTGTGTACTGCCTCATAAATTCTTATTTCACTAATATCCACTTTCCTCGCATGGGTTTGTTGAGTTCTCCTTAGATTTCTTTCTTCGTGTAGCCCTTTCCGAGTCTGACTCCTGTTCCCTGAATTTGCATTCCTAAATGCAGATGTAGAAATGGATCCAGTCTACAGGAAGCATTTATTGTGCATCTACCATATTTGGGACACAGTGCTTGGTGTTGAAGGCCAGAGAGAGATGAGACAAGGCTGGTGACTTGAAGGATGTCAGCCTGGCTGGGAAGATACTGACACGTGGAAAGATAGGCACATTATATTATTAGGTATTAATCACATACTATGTACTGGGCATTCTGCTAGGTGTTTTATAAACTTTCTGATTTAATTCTTTCAACTGTGTTGCCAGATGGGTGCTATTTTTCCTCTTTTATAGTTGCTGTTTCTGAAGGTCTGTCAAATCAAGTGACTTGACCAAGTTCACTTCATATCCAATTCTGGGACAAAAATGAGATCAAGGCTTTGGTGCTGAAATGAGGCCTTGCTTTTCACATGCAGCCATGTTCCACTGAGCTTTCTGTAGGGCGTATTCATGGGCGCTGCTGCGATGGAGCAGAGCTCATCCATTTTCCTGGACCCAGAACAACTTTTGGAGGCAGCTGTTAGTGGACTAGTCTATGGCTTTGGAAGGGTTATTTCAGGGGTTTTAAATGATGATTCTTGAGGTTTTAAAACATCCTTAGCAGCTCTGTGGAGGGTGGTGGAGGGGGCAATAATAGGCCTGGAGAGACTGTCTAGGAAGCTCGTCCTGTACTGCAGGCACAAGGTGGTAGTGGTCAGAGCTAGGGATATTAGACAACAACTTCCTTTGTGTTCCCAGGCTTTTGTTAATATTTATCTGCAGTATAGCAGTTATTTCTGTCTTCTATACCCTCCCTTGCTTACCCTGAGTAGCTTTCCCTGGCTGGTGAGATCCTTATCTCACTGTATCTGACTTGCTTTTGAATTTCCAGAGCTTAGCACAGTGTCTGATGCCTTATAGATGTGCCATTAGTCTTGAATGAATGAATCAATGCATGAAGTTGATGACAGTGTGGGTATACTGCTTCGCTCTTCACCACATTTACTGGGGTGCCTTGGCCAGGAGTGGGATCCCCAACATGGCTCTTACCCACTGTAGTGATTTTGCTTCCCCTGCCCAGCCCAACTGTCATCTGAGTCATGTTGGCTATATTTCACAAAACAGTTTTATGCAGAGAATCTGATGTTTAATGACTTCCCCCTCCCAGTCATTCCCTTGACAGGATGGTGAAGAGGTTTACGATGTGTGTCTCATTTGTCTTTTACTAAAGTTGAACTAGCTTGTAGCTGGCTTTGTAGTTGTAGGCGTGGGATGCATACAACTCCACGCTCATCTTGTGAGGGTTAGCTCAGCAAATACTAGTTTCTCACCTTCATCCAACTGTACCTGTGTGCTTTCTTGTATTGCCACAGCACCATCTGATTTATAGTAGTGTTATTTGTATACTTAGCATAGGGCCCCAAAAGGTGGTTGAACTTTTGTATTTTCTTTTTTTTTTTTTGAGACGGAGTCTCGCTCTGCCGCCCAGGCTGGAGTGCAGTGGCGCGATCTCGGCTCACTGCAAGCTCTGCCTCCCGGGTTCACGCCATTCTCCTGCCTCAGCCTCCTGAGTAGCTGGGACCACAGGCGCCCACCACCGCACCCGGCTAATTTTTTGTATTTTTAGTAGAGACGGGGTTTCACCGTGGTCTCGATCTCCTGACCTCGTGATCCGCCCGCCTCGGCCTCCCAAAGTGCTGGGATTACAGGCATGAGCCACCGCGCCCGGCTGAAGTTTTGTATTTTCTGCAGCACTGACAGAGGGCCTGGTTTATAGTAGCCACTCAGTAAAGACACATAGGGGTGGATGAATTCAGCAAGAGTTTGGTGTGTTAGAGTGAGGCTGACATCCCTAGAATGCTATGGATGTCCAGTAGCTTGTGACAGTGATGCCCCTTAGTGAGTCTTTATTTCCTCTTTCCAACAGTAGCTTTAAGTTGTTTTCTGTTAAAAATATGTCTGAAGCATACACTTGAGGCTGCTGACTCACCTCTTCTAAGGCAGTCTGAATGCATTGGATATGCCATGTGGGAGGGAGGCAGCCACCTCCCCATTCTCATTTACACTTTTTTCACTTTGCACTAATTTGTCTACTCTATTCAGCATGGAGGCTGGGGTCTGAGAGACTGGAATGTGGCTTGGGAGAGTTCAGGACAAGCTGCAATGCCAATCCCATCCTTTATTGGATCACAGCCTTGAACTAGTCACTTTCATCTCTTTGTACTTCAGTCTCCCTCATCTGTAAAATAACAGAGCTGATTTAGAACCTAAATCTCAGAGGTGATCTCTGAGGTCCCTTCCAACTCCAGCACTCCATGATTCTGTATTTGATTCTTCCTGTGTATTCTGCAGACCATCCCCCTCTACCCAGTGAAGTCACATCCCAATTAATGCCCACGTACTGGCTGACAGATCAATTAGAGCAAACAGTCAGAACATAGCAAGACTGCACAGCACTCCACGTGCTCCTGGGCTGTGTAAAGTGCCTTCTCTCTTTGAGGTGTGGGAGGAGGAAACTTGTGATCTCTATCTTCCCTTAGCTGTTCATCAATATGTTGTTCAAATGTAACTACATATAAGCAGGATTTATCCATTGCTAGTCTTATGTTCTCAAGTATTTATACTGTTTGCTGCTCTGTGAAAAAAATTCTTTAAAGTCTAGTCATCAATTTTACCCTATTGCAGCCAAAAGAGAAGAATTTTGAAAAGCATCAGAACCCTATAGCATCAAATTCTGCAAAAAGGCAAAGGACAAAAAAGACTTAGTTATGATCTTGCATTTCTGTAGAAATTCAAGCAGGAAGAGGCCTACATGTGCTTGAGAGCCCCAGGGGTTGTCCCATGGGCCAGGATCTTGGGCTTAAAAGCTGGCATTGTTGCTGACTGTTTGAGGGCTAACAGTTAACCTTGCTGCCTCGGAAACCTAATTTCATGTAACAGTGTTTTGCAACCCTGCTGCACCATAGGATCACCTGAGGAACTTATAAAACATGGATACCCACTGCCCCTAGGGATTCTTATTTCACATGTTCAGGCTGGGTTCCTATCATCATCGTAATTTTAAAAACTCCCAGGTGATCTTGTCATGTGCAGCCATAAGAACTGCTGATGTGTACACAGAATAAGGACATTTGTGAGCAGAACTGGGTTGTTCAGATTATTGAGCCTGATTTATAAGGCCAGAATTTCTTTTTATGGATTTACAATGAGGAACCTAATTGAAAAGAGTTACTGGTTGTACTTGGGGATACAAAACCAGCACTTATCTCGCTGCAAGTAGGTGGGTGGTGGTGAGGAGGGTGACAGATCTCCATCAAAAGGGTATTTGGGAATATTTAATGGCAGCAGGCCAAGAGGGTTTGAGGTGTGCCCCAAAACAATGGTGATGATTTCCTCTTTGAGGCCAGATTATTCAGTCTGTAGGTCAAAGCCCTCCTTATACTACTAACTATTTGGCTGGACACTGCTAGCTGTGTGTCCAGACTGTGTGTGTCCAGGGCTGAGCAGCACCTCCTTCCCCTTCTTGTGGTAATGTATTTATGAATTTATGAATACATAGAGTCTGGTGACTGATACCTCTTTTGGTATCAGGGATTTTCTCTCCCTCTCACCATTCTCCTTCTCCTTCATCTCTCTTCCACTCCTTGTGTATTTTGTGTCTCAGACCTAGAATCAATCATTTCTCCAGGAAGACCTGGTATCTTTTAATGCAAAATTGTATTTCAAGACCATTATCTTGGCACCAGGGATGCTAATTTTTATTGAGTTGGCCATTGTCTATAGGTCTTTTTTGGTGAACAGAGCTAGGAAGCTACACATAATGAAAGAGCAAGAATGAATGTGATAGATGTAAACATACTTGTATCATACTGATATTTCCAATATCTTAACTACTTCTGTATTTCATCTGATCTTTTGTCCACACTGAGAATTCTGGTTTTCATATACATAGGGAATAACAGAATCCAATATTCCATAATTACTTGCTTTATCCTACGCTACACAATTAGGGATCTCAGAATAATAGTACAAACACCAGCACCAGTTATGATTACTGAAAACAGCCCAAAACCTTTCAAAAAATATGTCATCTGTATCCTCCACCATCTTTTAAAATGGTTATACTGTATTATTGTGATACTCTGAATAATGGTCCCTCAAAACGTATTCATGTCTTAATCTCTGGAATCTATGAATGTTACTTTACATGACAAAGACTTTGTATATGTGATTAAGTTTAGGATCTTGAGATGGTGAGATTATCCTGGATTATCTGGGTGGGCTTTAAATATAGTCACAGTTGTCCTTACAAGGGGAAGGTAGGGGAAGATTATACACAGAAGAGGAAAAGACAGTGTAACCATAGAGGCAGAGATTGGAGTGATGTGGCCACAGCCAAGGAAGACTGGCAGCCTCCAGCAGCTGGAAGAGGCAAGGAATGGATTCTCCTCTAGAGCCTCTGGAGGCCATGCAGCCTGCTGACACCTTGATTTAGGCCCAGTGAAACTGATTTCGGACTTCTGTTCACCAGAGTTGTGAAAAAATAAATTTCTGTTGTCTTAAGCCTGTAACTTTGTCATAATTTGTTATAGCAGCCCCAGTTAACTAATACAATCATATAGTCATTACACATTGTAATATTTCCTTTTTAACCCTCATTTAGTTTTAGTTCTTCAGTAATTACATATTTAATACTTACTACCAATACTTACATTCTTGTTTCTGGTCACTTTTATTATCCAAAGTTCTTCTCTAGTATCCTTAGGAAAAGCTTATGGAAACAATATTCCCTGATTTTTTTTTTTCTGAATGTTGATAACATTTTATTTATGATCTTTGTATGTGAAAGGTCAAAACTGCTGAATATGAAATCTGTGGTTGACATTTTTTAAAAATCTTAAGTGTTATTCCATCTACTTCTGGCATAAAGCTTGTAAATCTGATCTAATTTTCCTTTTCCTTATAATTTGTATACTGTTAAAATTAGATGCTGCCTAAATTATCTTTTGTAAAAAAAAGAAAAAGTCTGGGAATTTTACTAGAGTATATGTTGATATTATTCTGAGTCAGTATTCTCAGGTACACAATATGTTCTTTTAGTGTCAGGTTTCAAATAGTTTTTTTCCAGGAAAGTTTTCACAGACTACTGTTTTTAGAATTCTATTCTTTGCTTTGGTTTTGTTCTTCCAGAATCCCCCTTATCCGTATGTTGGTTCTTCTTTGCCTATCTTCAATTTTTGTCCCTTTCAAATCCCTTTGATCTCTTTCTATTATTTCTTTTTAATTAAATTTCCCTAAGTTTCAGGCATTTTTTAGTTTTGTTTCTTTTTCTTTTTGTATTTCTTCTAGTTTAGTTTTTATTTCTAAAATAGTTTTCTTTTTTTACTTTCCTTTCTTGAGTTTTGTCGCTTTATTTCTGAATTTTTCTAATTCTAATTTATGTTGTTCTTTCATGCCTTGCATAATTTAAAGTATTTTTAGCTTATTTTAAAATATGTCTTTTTGGCATGCTTTCACTATCACATATTTCTAAGGATGTTATTTTGTTCCTTATTCTCTCTTTTTTTATAGAAATGTTTATGGATTTGACTTTGTTACTTTTCTGTTGTTAATTTTTATGTAAACTTAGTTTTCCTGAATTTTAAAAAGGAGGGTTGGTTTGGTAGCATTTCTAACTGCACAGAGCTTGTTTTCATGGAGATTTAAAAAATGTGGTGGTTCTGTTTCCATCTCCCTCTTTTACCTGAGCCTTCTCTTTCCTTTGTTTCTGTTGCCTGTCCTGCTTCATTTTGATTCTGTTCCCAGCAGTTTTTCTTGGTGTGGGGTCCTGTCCTGGGCAGTCAGTTTTGAGAATTCCTAGTGGCTTGAGTGCTCCAGCCCTTCAAACCTCCTCTGGGTCCCTTGTTGTTCCAGGTTCAGCAGCAGTTCTCCAGTTTACCCTGTTGGCTCTTTTGGGTTCACATTCATCGTATGCCCCATTGCTTCCCTTTGATTTCTCCCACATAGACATCAATATCATGCTGGCTGTTGGTGATTTGTCTCCATCTGCTTGTGTTTGGGGGATTGTGGGGATGACTTGTCAGCAAATTTCGTTAAGTGTCATCCATAAATTTTAAAATTTGCTATTTAGTTGCTCTGCTTATTTTTTATAGAGATTTTTTTTGTAGAGACTGTGGAACACCCAATAAATATATTGCCACCATTTTCCCAGAAGTGGGATATTGTTTTTAATTTTCACTACAATGTGGCAAGTTGCTGACTGAGATTTTAAGTTATTTTTCCCCCATGGAGCAGCAAAAGATATAAAGATTTGAGAACATAAGACAAGTAATGAATAAATCCTGTTTACATGTAATTACATTTGAGCAACATATTGATGAACAGCTAAGGGAAGACAGAGATCACAAGTTTACTCCTCCCACGCCTCAAAGAGAGAGGCACTTTACACAGCCCAGGAGCATGTGGAGTGCTGTATAGTCTTGCTGTGTTCTGGCTGTTTGCTCTAATTGATCTGTCAACCACTATGTGGGCATTAAGGAATTGGGATGTGACTTCACTGGGACAAGGTGGGGTGTTCTGCAGAATATATGGAAAGAATCAGATATAGAATCATGGAGTGCTGGAGTTGGAAGGGACCTCAGAGATCACCTCAGAGATTAGGTCCTAAATCGACTCTGTTATTTTACAGATGAGGGGGACTGAAGTACAAAGACATGAAAGTGACTAGTTCAAGGCTGTAGATCCAACAAAGGATGGGACTGGCATTGCAGCTTGTCCTGAACTCTCCCAGGCCACATTCCAGTCTCTCAGACCCCAGCTTCTCTGTTAAGTAATGAGTAAACAGACTGTTGTAAAGCGAAGAGGACTTTTGTAGAGTAAATTGAAGGGTATTCATTCATTCTTTTGTTTTAGGAAGTTCAGTGTTTCAGCTAGTGGATTTTCTTAAGATACAGGCATGCAGAATTTGGTGTTTGTATGGAATAATTGAGGGAGAGAACAGAGGAGGATTTCATCAGCACTATCACAGCTCTCCTGTGGCGGAATCAAGAGCACAACCAGAAGGCCTGGCTTCATCAGTCCTGTTGAACTTTTCATGCCACCAAGTGGTAAATCTGGTGATTGTTGACATTTCCAAGAAAAGTGTTTCTCTGAAGGCTCCATGCTGTTCACTGAATAAGAGTTTGTGACTGACTTAATGAATTGATATTTTATTTATTTCAATGCATATTCTCTCTCAGTGGTCTTTTTGTTTCTTTGGGCAAGAAGATACTAATTCATATTTGCGTACCCATGTCTGGTACATGATTTATGCTCAATATACATGCAGCGAATGAATCCGTTTGGAGAAATGGGACTAACACATGAAAAGTTGAACAAACTCACCTACTGTGTATTGTTGAGTACTAAATTATATGCCACAGATCCTGAGAAGAAGATGCAGTGTGGGGAGGCTTCCTGGATGAAACAGTAAGGAGGATTTACTCCTGCATTCACCAGCCCAAGCCCTTATTCTTCTTTAGTACCATAAATGAGAGGATACCATGGGAAACGTGTATTTTGCCATCAGAGAAAAATGACTCATTTAAGCGGTAAGTGTTCGGCTGCTTCTTTTACTCTCATCTTGTACCTCCTTTACTTCTATCCTCTATTTTCTTTTGCAGTTTCTCTAACACTTTAATTACTGTTTTGATCTTCAGCTCCTTTGTTGGAGATAGTTTTTTATTATTTCCATTTATAGGTAGGGAAGTTAAGTCTTAGCGGCTAAATGTTACAACATCCCTCAGGTGGTGAAAGGCAGTTCCCAGTAGAACTAGACCTCTAGAACCCCTGGAATATTGCATGCTGCCTCTCAGCACTGGTTCTGATAAAAATATCTCCCCTATCTGAGCAGGGGATAAGTAAGAATGTGTTAAAATAAGAAGGGGATCATGAAAGAGAATTTTATTCATGCAAAAATTAGTATTTACTGAGTACTATGGCAAGCCAGGCACTGTACTAGATGTTAGGGATATAAAGTTGAACAAGAGAGTGTTGGCTGCAAGAGTCATGTGATGTAGATATGGTGTCGCACAAGCTTGGTATATCCTGTGGACTTTTTAGAATTATTTTGGTAACAGGTGTGAATAGAGTGCTTTTCCTATTCAGGCAGTATTTTTGGTGGTGAGGACATTAGGTAGGTATGTGTTAGACATTTTGTCTCTCCCTCAGGCCACATACAGTTTAGTGGAAGAGATACGATTTTTTTTTTTTTTTTTCTGCGATCTCACTTTGTTGCCCAGGCTGGAATGGTGTGGCTCACTGCAGCTTTGAACTCCTGGGCTCAAGCGATCTTCTTGCCTCAGCCTCCTGAGTAGCTGGGACCACAGGCATGCACCACCACCCTGGCTAACTTTTTATTTTTAGTGGAATCAAGGTCTCACTATGTTGCCCAGACTGATCTTGAACTCTTGGGTCCAAGTGATCCTCCCGTTTTGGCCTCCCAAAGTGTCAGGATTGCAGGCATGAGCCACTGTGCCTGGCCTGTGGACAATGCTGAAACAAATTAAGCAACAGTACAAAGCAGTTAGTTAATGTGAACAAGGCCCACAGTACATTTTTCCGTCCTCTAGGACTTGTTTCTGATGATTTTGACCAAGATGGATTCTAACATTTCTTCTGGCAGCCTAGTTTTTCTGTGACTTATTAAGACCTCAGTAGGCATAAGTGCTTGTCTATAACTTTCCTAGCCTTCTTGAAAGTCAGATATATCAGTGTGCATATTGTGTGAGAGACTCGCACTAATGGCAGATGTGTGGCTGGACTCTCAGCTGATGGATGGCACTGAGTCGTCACCCTCTTGGGAGGAGGAGAGGGCTTTTACATACTCTTGCCTCACTCTGAAAGTGAACTTGGTTGTCTGCTGGAGTGGTCTTTGTGGCATCATAAAAACGGGTTGATTCTCTTCCCTAAGATCGTAATTCAATTTACTTTCATCTTCCATCAAGACATTAGATGGACTGGTGGGGAGAGTGATATTTGCTTGGTTTTCAGACTCTGGTCTCATTGAAATGTTGGTGGTGTGTGCTGAGTCAGACTCAGTAAACTCCTGCTTGATTTATTCTTCCCCTGGAGCCCACAAAACCCGTAAAACAGAATTAGAGAACCAGCCCCTAATCATGCTTGTTAGGGCTAACCATAAACACAGTCATGTTGATGGATGGCTGGTTTAATACATCTGCTGAGTGTCTGAGCTGAGCTCTGCAGGCATGCCCTGGGCCTGTCCTGAGCCTGGCTGGGAAGTGGACACTTGGCAGATTCTGGGACATTTTAGAGACCGTCACCTTTCTTTTGACTTTACACTTGTTGAACCTCTGTCTTGAGTAAGTTTGGTGGTTCAGATAAGATCTCTCAGCTAGTTTAGGATTGAGCAGAGAGGATGCGAGTTTTGACTTCTGTCCTGTTAATGGTCCTTCCAAACCATGGTCCAGTTGTTGAAGAGTGACTGAGGGTGGAAACCGGGTATCGCTGTCCATTCTAGCTCTAATTTCAGCACCAGGCAGCCACATGTCATCTTCTACTCCTCACAGTGCTGCTGGGAACATGTTCCACTTGCTAGAAAGAGGGACGGGGTGTGGGGAGTGGAGCAGCTGGCTTTAAGTCCATTCACACTCCACTATGGGTTCTGCAGGGATTTTGTGTCATAAACGTGAGTCTGACCTGTCTTTTTTTCAACCAGGGCAGTTGGTTACAATTATAGGAGCTATGGCATCATATCTTCTACAGATTTCTTAGTGGGGATTGATCAGTGACTTAGAGATGGAGTGCTATGGTCTGAATGTCTGTGGCCTCCCCGAATTTTTATGTTGAGGCCCTAATGTTCAGTGCGATGCTATTTGGAGGTGGGGCCTTTGGGAGGCAACTAGGTCATGATAGTGTGCTCCTCATGAGTGAGATCAGTGCCCTTATAAGATGAGACAGAGAGATGATCTCTCTTGCTACCCTGTGAGGATATAGCAAGAAGGTCTGTCTGCCAACCAGGAAGAAACTAAATCGGCTGGCACCTTGATCTTAGACTTCTCAGTCTTCAAAACTGGGAGGAATAAACTTCTGTTGTCTAACCCACCAAGTCTATGGTATTATTTTTGTTGTAGCCACCCCAACTGACTAAGGCACTGGGTGTGTGTATACTCTGTGGCATTAGAATATAAAGTTGGGAGACAAGGAAAGAATGTAGTAAGTGATAGAGTTAATTCAGAATGTTAAATTGTCTTTTCTCCTACCTGTGTGTTAAATTCTATAGGGACCATTTTAGACTGTCAACACGCCTGTATGTGGGGTTCCCTCATCTGGTGAGTGGGGTTACTTGTGTCACAGAAGATGGAGTTTGGTGTCTGGAGACCTTTGTTTTAGCACTAGCCTTGATACCAACTGGCTGTAAGATACTGAGCGGGTCACTTAATCTTTGTTAGCTTTGATGTTTTAAGTGATAGAATGAAGTTAAGCTGTTCTTTGCAGGATTATTGTGCAGATTAAATAACATGAATAAACTGTAAAGCACCCTTCAAAGACTACTTATCATGTAGTATTTACTGGATAGTCTTCAAATCCAGTGTAGACGGTTTCTCTGAGCTTGCTTTCACTCTCCTCCAGTCTCCTGTCTTTTAATTCATCCTGTTTAATCCCTGTTGGTGAATGTAAGTTAATATTCTTAATTTTGTTACTGTTAGGTTATTTTTATTCTTTTGAATCTTCTACCACTAGCATTTAAGGAGACTTGGAGTAAATGCTTTATAAATTTCAATATTCAACAAATATTAATCAAGCATCTCGTAAGTATGGGCTCTGCAGTGGAGATATGATGGTAAATGGAACATTAATGGTTCTCTCCTCTGCAATGTCTTCTACAGGAGGGCATCTGCTTCTGTTCAGAGAGCTCCAATGATGGGGAAATCTTCACTTTCCATGTCAGCATATTTATTTAGAGGTAGCTCTAATTGTTAGATGACTTTGCCCTCATATCAAACCAGTATCTTCCAGTGTAACTTTACCAGTTGAACCACTATCAGGCCTCTTGACATGAATTTGATTTTTAAAACATTATAAAATATTTCAGCCATACAAAAATATACATAATATAAAGATCATGTAGGTATCCACCACCCAGATTAAAGAAAAAATTTGTATAATTGAAGTCCCCTGGATACACCTCCTTGATTTAATTCTCCTCCTTCTCTTTTTCCCTAGAAACAACAACTATCTTGAATTTATTTTCCCCATATATTTATTCTTTTAAAAAACATATGCATATATCCAGTAACATTATATATAGTGTTGTTTGCCATGTTTTAACATTTTATTTAATGATATGATATGGTGTTTATTCTTCTAATTTTGCTTTTTTCCTACTTAACAATATGCTTTTGAAGTTTACCCTTATTAGTTCATTCATTTTCATTACTGAGTCTTATTCCATTGTATAGATATACTACAACTTATTTATTCTTCTGTTGATTGCATTTAGGTTGTTTCTAGTTTTTCACAATTGTAGACTGCTGCAGCAAACATTCTTGTATAAATCTCCAAGTCTCCTTGAGCACAGTTATTAGTTTGTTAGGTTATATATCTAATTGTGGAATTGTAGGACCATAAGCTGAGCACATCTTCCACTTTGTTTCTTCCACTTGTAAGATTGATAGGGATATAAATTGATAAAATATGCATTCATATTACTGTGCTCTACACCCCTGGTAACCCTTGGTTTTGTTATCCTTAACAGTTTTTGCCAGTATGCTGGGTATTAAAAAAAATGTACATTTCCCTCATTATTAGTGAGTTAAAGCATCAGTTTTTATGTGTATTGGTCATTATGTTTTTCCCTCTCATGTGATTGCCTGTTCATGTCTCTTACCCATTTTTAAGCTGAGTTTTTTTGTCTTTTCCTTGTTGACTTATAGGAGTTCTATCTAAATGCTGGTCTCAGTTATGTGTATTAACAATTGTCTTTTCCACTATATGGTTGCTCTTTTCACTATATGGTATCTTCTGATGGATGGAACTTTAAGATTTAAATATAAAATGTATATCTTTCCTCTTTATTTGTGTTTTCTTTGTCTTTTTCAGCATTTTCTGTAATCTGTGATCATTATAGTATTCTTCTATATCTTCTAAAGGTTTTAAAGTTTGCCTTTCACATTTGCATCTGGAATTTATTTTTATGCATGGTTTGAAATAAGATTCTAATTTTGTTTTTTCTCTGTGTAGATAACCAGTGGTTCTGAAGCATTTCATTCTGTCTGTTCACCACTTTTACCATGTTATTGCTGTCATGTGTCAAGTGTATATGTGTGGAGGTCCGTTTTAAGGTTTATTCTGTTCTGTTGGTCTGTTTATCTCTCCTTCATTTAGAACCTTTATCGTAATTATTATAGCTCTATTTTAGTCTTGTGATCTAGCAGGATGATTCCTAACCTTATGGTCTTGGCTATTCTTGGGCCTCCCTTTGCTTTCTCATATAAACGTTAGAATCAGTTTAGTAAGTTCTTTAAAATAGGTATATTTATATTTATTAGTTTTTTTCTTTACTTATTTGTCTTTTTGGGTTGAGATTTTTAATCAGAATTATGTTGAATTTGTGGAATAATTTTTAAGATTAATGAAATCTTTATGATACTTAGTCTTTTAGTCCATGAATATGGCTTTATCTCTTCATTTATTTAGGTCTTCATGAACGAATTTTAATAAGCTTTTATTTGTAATGATTTCCTCTCTCTTTTGCTTTTTTTTTTTTTTTTTGAGATAGGATCTTGCTTTGTCACCCAGGCTGGAGTGCAGTAGTGGGGTCTCAGCTCACTGTAACCTCTGCCCCCTGGGCTCAAGCAGTCTTCCTGCCTCAGCCTTCTGAGTAGCTGGGACCACAGGCATGCACTACCATGCCTGGCTATTGTTTTGTATATTTAGTAAGAGAGGAGGTCTCACCATGTTGCTCTTGCTGGTTTTGAACTCCTGGGCTCAAATGATCTACCAGTCTCAGCCTCCCAAAGTGCTAGGATTACAGGTGTGAGCCACTGTGTCTGGCTGATAGTTTCTTAATTAAATTTGTATCTACCTTTTGTTGGATTGATTTGTAGGTGCCTTACAGTTCTGTTTGGTACAATTAATGGTGTTTTTTTTCCTTCCAACTTTTATTTTAAATTCAGGGGTACATGTGCCAGATTTCCAGTGTTTGTTACATATGTAAACGTTTACCACGGTGGTTTGCTGTATAGATCATCCCATCACCTAGGTGTTAAGCTAGCATCCATTAGCTATTCTTCCTGAAGCTCTTTCTCCCCCCACCTGTTGATAGACCCCTAGTGTGTGTTATTCCCCACCTTGTTTCCATGTGTTCTCATCTTTCAGCTCTCACTTATAAGTGAGAACATGTGGTGTTTGGTTTTCTGATCCTGTGTTAGTTTGCTGAGGATAATGGCTTCAAACTCCATTCATGTCCCTGTAAAGGGACATGATCTCATTCCTTTTTGTGGCTGCATAGTATCACATGGTGTATATGTACCACATTTTCTTTATCCAGTGTATTGTTGATGAGCATTTAGGTTGATTCCATGTCTTTGCTATTGTGAATAGTGCCGCAATGAACATATGTGTGTATATATCCTTATAATAGAATGATTTATATTTCTTTGGGTATATACGCAGTAATGGGATTGCTGGGTTGAATGGTATTTCTGTCTCTAGGTCTTTGAGGAACTGCCACATTGCCTTCCACAATGGCTGAACTAATTTATACTCTCACCAACAGTGTAAACGTGTTCCTTTTTCTCCATAACCTTGCCAGCATCTGTTACTTTTTGACTTTTTTTTTTTTTTTGAGATGGCAACTCGCTCTGTGGCCCAGGCTGCAGTGCAGTGGCACGATCTTGGCTCACTGCAAGCTCCGCCTCCCAGGTTCACGCCATTCTCCTGCCTCAGTCTCCTGAATAGCTGGGACTACAAGCACCCGCTACCATGCCTGGTTAATTTTTTCTCGTATTTTTAGTAGAGATGGGTTTCACCGTGTTAGCCAGGGTGGTCTCGATCTCCTGACCTCGTGATCCGCTCTCCTTGGCCTCCCAAAGTGCTGGGATTACAGGCGTGAGCCACCACACCCAGCCTACTTTTTGACTTTTTAATAATGGCCATTCTGACTGGTGTGAGATTTATCTTATTGTGGTTTTGATTTGTATTTTTCTAATGATCAGTGATGTTGAGCTTTTTTATTTTCATATGATTATTGGCTGCATGTATGTTTTCTTTTGAGAAGTGTATGTTCATGTCCTTTGGTCACTTTTTAATGGGGTCTTTTTTTTATTGTAAATTTGTTTGAGTTCCTCGTAGACTCTGGATATTAGATCTTTGTCAGATGAATAGATTGCAAAAATTTTCTCCCATTCTCTAGGTTCTTTCTTTACTCTGATGATAGTTTCTTTTGCTGTGCAGAAGCTCTTTAGTTTAATTAGATCCCATTTGTCAAATTTTGCTTTTGTTGCAATTGCTTTTGGCCTTTTCATCATGAAACCTTTGCCTATGCCTATGTCCTAAATGGTATTGCCTAGATTTTTTTCTTCTAGGGTTTTTGTAGTTTTGAGTTTTAGATTTAAGTCTTTAATCCGTCTTGAGTTAATTTTTCTATATGGTGTAAGGAAGGGGTTTAGTTTCAATTTTCTACTTATGGCTAGCCAGTTCAACCAGCACCATTTATTAAATAGGGAATCTTTTCCCCATTGTTTGTTTTTGTCAGATTTGTCGAAGGTCATATGGTTGTAAGTGTGTGGTCTTATTTCTGAGTTCTCTATTCTGTTCCGTTGGTCTATATGTCTGTTCTTGTGCCAGTACCACTGCTGTTTAGATTACTGGAGCCTTATAGTATAGTTTGAAGTTAGCATGATGCCTCCAGTTTTGTTCTTGTTGCTTAGGATTGTCTTGGCTATTTGGATTCTTTTTCAGTTACATATGAATTTTAAAATAGCTTTTTCTAATTCAGTGAAGAATGTCAGTGGTAGTTTAATGGGAATAGCATTGAATCTATAAGTTACTTTGGGCAGTATGTACTTTGGGCATTTTTATGATATTGATTCTACCTATCCATGAGGATGGAATGTTTTTACATTTGTTTCTGTCCTCTCTGATTTCTTTGGGCAGTGCTTTGTAGTTCCGCTTGAAGAGGTCCTTCCCTTCCCTTGTTAGCTATATTCCTAGGTATTTTATTCTTTTTGTAGCAATTGTGAATGGGAGTTCATTCATGATTTGGCTCTCTGCTTGCCTGTTGTTGGTGTATAGGAATACCAGCAATTTTTGCACATGGATTTTGTATCCTGAGACTTTGCTGAAGTTGCTTATCAACTTAAGAAGCTTTTGGGCTGAGATGATATGGTTTTCTAGATATAGGATCATGTCATCTGCAAACAAAGATAATTTGACTTCCTCTCTTCCTATTTGAATACGCTTTATTTCTTTCTCTTGCCTGACTGCCCTGACCAGAACTTCCAGTACTACGTTGAATAGGAGTGGTGAGAGCATTTTTGTCTTGTGCTGGTTTTCAAGGGGGAATGCTTCTAGCTTTTGCCATTCAATATGATATTGGTGGGTTTGTCATGCATGGCTCTTATTATTTTGAGGTATGTTCCAGCAATACCCTGTTTATTGAGAGTTTTTAACATGAAAGTACGTTGAATTTTATCTAAGGTCATTTCTTCTGCATCTATTGAGATAATCATGTAGATTTTGTCTTTAGTTCTGGTTATGTGATGAATCACATTTATTGATTTGTGTATGTTGAACCAACCTTGCATCCCAGGGATGAAGCCAGCTTGATCATGGTGGATAAACTTTTTGATCCGCTGCTGGATTTGGTTTGCCAGTATTTTATTTAGGATTTTTCATTGATGTTCATCAAGGATATTGGCCTGAAGTTTTCTTTTTTTATTGTATCTCTGCCAGGTTTTGGTATCAGGATGATGCTGGCCTCATAGAATGAGTTAGGGAGGAGTCCCTCCTTTTCAATTGTTTGGGATAGTTTCAGTAGAAATGATACCAGGTCTCTTTGTACCTCTGGTGGAATTCAGATGTGAATCCGTGTGCTCCTAAGCTTTTTTTGGTTGGTAGGCTATTTCTCAATTTCAGAACTTGTTAATCTATTCAGGGATTCAATTTCTTCCTGGTTCAGTCTTGGGAGGATATATGTGTCCAGGAATTTATAAGTTTCCTCTAGTTTTTCTAGTTTATTTGCATAGAAGTGTTTATAGTATTCTCTGATGGTTATTTGTATTTCTGTAGGGTCAGGGCTGATTTTCTCCTTAGTATTTCTGATTGCGTTTATTTAATTCTTCTCTCTTTTCTTCTTTGTTAGTCTAGCTAGTAGTCTATTTTATTAATTTTTTCAAAAAGCCAGCTACTGGATATGTTGATTTTTTTTGAAGGTTTTGTGTGTGTGTGTGTGTGTGAGTCTTTATCTTCTTCAGTTTTGCTCTGACCTTGGTTATTTCTCGTCTTCTGGTAGCTTTTGGGGGTTTGTTTGCTCTTGGTTCCCTAGTTCTTTTAGTAGAGATGTTAGGTTGTTAACTTGAGATCTTTTTAGCTTTTTGATGTGGGCATTCAGTGCTATAAATTTCCCTCTTAACACTGTTTCAGCTGTGTCCCAGAGATTCCAGTACATTGTCTGTTTGTTCTCATTGGTTTCAAAGAACTTCTTGATTTCTGCCTAATTTCATTATTTACTCAAGAGTCATTCAGGAACAGATTGTTCAATTTCCATGTAGTTGTGTAATTTTGAGTGAATTTCTTAATCTTGCATTCTAATTTGATTGCACTATGGTATGAGAGACTGTTATTATTTCCATTTTTTTTTTTTTTTGCATTTGCTGAGGAGTGTTTTACTTCTGATTATGTGATCAATTTTAGAGTAAGTGCTGTGTGGGAATGAGAAGAATGCATATTCTGTTGTTTTTAGGTGCAGAGTTCTGTAGATATCTATCATATTCACTTGATTCAGAGCTGAGTTCAGGTTCTGAATATCTTTATTAATCTTCTGTCGCAATAGTCTGTCTAATATTGACAGTGGAGTATTGAAGTCTCCCACTATTACTCTGTAGGAGTCTAAGTCTCTTTGTAGGTCTCTGAGAACTTGCTTTATGAATCTGGGTGGTCCTGTATTGGGTGTATATATATTTAGGATAGTTATCCCTTGTTGAATTAAACTCTTTACCATTATGTAATTCCCTTCTTTGTCTTTTTTGATTTTTGTTGCTTTGAAGTCTGTTTTGTCAGAAACTAGGATTGTGACCTGTTTTTTTCTGTTTTCCATTTGCTTGGTAAATTTTCCTCCATCCCTTTATTTTGAGCCTGTTTATGTTTTTGCACACAGCATAATAATAGTTGGCTTTTTATGCAGCTTGCCATTCTGTGTCTTTTAATTGGGGCATTTAGTCCGTTTACATTTAAGGTTAACATTGTGATACGTGAATTTGATTCTGTCATCATGACGCTAACTGGTTATTTTGCAGACTTGTTTATGTGGTTGTTGCATAGTATCACTGGTCTGTGTACTTCAGTGAGTTTTTGTAGTGGCTAGTAATGATTTCTTGTTTCTATATTTAGTGCTTCCTTCAGGAGTTCTTGCAAGGCAGGTCTGTTGGTGACAAATTCCCTCAGCATTTGCTTATTTGGAAAGGATCTTGTTTCTCCTTTGCTTATGAAGCTTAGTTTGGCTGGATATGAAATTCTGAGTTGGAAATTCTTTGCTTTAAGAATGTTGAATATTGGCACCCAATCTCTTCTGGCTGAGAGTTCTGCTGTTAGTCTGATGGACTTCCCTTTGTAGGTAACCTAGCCTTTCTCTCTGGCTGCCCTTAACATTTTTTCCTTCATTTCAACCTTGGAAGATCCGATTAGTATGTGTCTTGGGGTTGATCTTCTCATGGAATATCTTACTAGGGTTCTCTGCATTTTCTGAATTTGAATGTTGGCCTGTCTTGCTAGGTTGGGGTAGTTCTCCTGGTTGATGTCCTGAAGTATGTTTTCCAGCTCGGTTCCTTTTTCCCCATATCTTTCAGGTACCCTAATCAGTGATAGGTTTGGTGTCTTTACATAATCCCATAGTTCTTGGAGGTTTTGTTAATTCCTTTCATTCTTCTTTTCTCTCTTCTTGTCTGCCTATCTTGTTTCAGAAAGGTAATTTCTGAGATTCCTTCTTTCACTTGGTCTCTTCTGCTACTGATACTTGTCATTTCATTGTGAAGTTCCTGTGTTGTGTTTTTCAGCTCCATCAGACTGGTTATGTTGCTCTCTAACCTGCCTATTCTGGCTATCAGCTCCTGTATTGTTTTATCATGATTCTTAGCTTCTATGCATTGAGTTACAATATACTCCTTTAGCTAGGCCAGGTTTGTTATTACCCACTTTCTGAAGCCTTCTTCTGTCAGCTCAGGCATCTCAGCCTCAGTCCAGTTCTGTGCCTTTGCTGGAGAGGTGTTGTGGTCATGTGGAGGAGAAGGGGCATTCTGGCTTTTTGAGTTTCTGTGTTTTTGCATTGATTGTTTCTCATCCTTATGGGCCTGTCTACCTTAGATTTTTGAGGTTGGTGACGTTTGAATAGGGTTTTTGAAGGGTCTTTTTTGTTGTTGTTGTTGATGTTGTTGTTTTCTCTTTGTTTTTCTTTTAACAGACCACTCTCCTGTAGCACTGTTGTAGTTTGCTGGGGGTCCACTCCAGACCCTAGCTCTGTGTATTGGACCCAAATCCCTGATGGCGTGGGCTCATGAGGGGATCTCCTGATACGTGGGTTGCAAAAACCTAGTTGCCTTGGTTTTTCTGTACCCAGAGGTATCACCAGTGAAGGCTGTGAAACAGCAAAGATGGCAGGCTGCTCCTTCCTCTGGAAGCTCTGTCCTAGGAGGGCATTGACCTGCTGCTGTTCCACGCACACCTGTAGGAGGTGGCTGGAGACCCCTGTTGGGAGATCTCACCCAGACAGCAGTAATAGGATCAGGGACCTGCCTAAAGAAGCAATCTGGCTGCCCTTTGGTAAAGCAGGTGTGCTGCATTAGGGGGGTACCATTCCTCGTTCAGATCATTTGTATACTCCAAAGCCAGCAGGCTGGAACAGCTGAGTCTACCAAACTGCAGAGATGGTGGACACCTCTCCTGCTGGGAGCTTTGTACTAGGGAGAGATCAGAGCTCTCTCTGTAGAACCCTTGCTGGAGTGGCTGTAAAGCCCCCACAAGGAGGTCTCGCCCAGTGAGGAGGAATGGATCAGGGTCCTGCCTGAAGAAGTTTGGCCACGATCTGGCAAGGCAGCTGTGCTATGGGGGAACCCTCCTTCTCTGGACCACCTGTATTCTTCAAAGCCACCAGGCTGAAATGACTGAGTCTGCCGAACTGCAGGGATGGTGGCTGGTCCTCCCCGCCGGGAACACCATCCTGACTTAGAGTGACTCCAGCCTGCTGCCACCAGCCAGCTGGAATTCCAAGCCAGTGGGTCTCAACCTGCATGGTGCTGTGGAAGTGGGGCCTGAAGAATGATGTCACTTGGCCCCCCCTCAGCCCCTTTCCTAGCGACATGCATGGATGGGTCTCCCACCTTGCCGTGAATCCCAGAGCCAGAGTATGCAAAACTGCTGGATCTCTGTGTGTGGCTGAGCCACCCCCTGAGTGGCTGCTCTGCTGAGATTCCACACAGCTCTGTGTATCGGTCCCAAATCCCTGGTGGTGTGGGCTCATGAGGGTATCTCCTGATACATGGATTGCAAAGATCCATGGGAGAAGCGTGGTTTCCCAGGCAGGGCTGCACACTCACTCACTGCTTTCCTTGGCTGGGGGTAGGGGTTCCCTTGGCTCCGTGCAGCTCCTGGATGGGCCATTGCCCCATCCTGCTTCTCTTTGTTGTCTGTGGGTTGAGCTGTTTGCCTGGTCAGTCCCAATGTGAGAACCCAGATATCTCAGTTGAAGGTGCTGAATTCACTTGTTCCTTTCATTCTTTTCTCTGAGCACCATGGACTGGAGCTGCTTCCAATTGACCCAGTGGTGTCTTTTAAAAACTTTACATTTGCGCCGGGCGCAGTGGCTCACGCCTGTAATCCCAGCACTTTGGGAGGCCGAGGCAGGCGGATCACGAGGTCAGGAGATCGAGACCATCCTGGCTAACACGGTGAAACCCCGCCTCTACTAAAAATGCAAAAAATTAGCCGGGCGTGGCGGCGGGCGCCTGTAGTCCCAGCTACTTGGGAGGCTGAGGCAGGAGAATGGCGGGAGCTTGAGGGGCGGAGCTTGCAGTGAGCCAAGATCGCGCCACTGCACTCCAGACTGGGCGACTGAGCAAGACTCTGTCTCAAAAAAAAAAAGAAAAAACTTACATTTTCTTACTACTGAGGGCTGGTATTCTTTGCTTGTATTTTATGGCTCTTTTCACTACTAGATCACCTTAAATATTTCTCATCTTCTCTATTCCAGATGTATATGTTCTTTCTTAGACTGTTCAACAGTAGACCCTTGAACTTTCAACCAGAAATATAAAGAATTATTACCACAAATGGCTTATAATACTATGAAAAGATGCTCAACTTGACTTGTAATGTAGATTACATCTAGATAGCATCTCTCATGATCAGATTGGCAAAATTCCAGAAGTTTGACCGCAACTCTGTTGACAAACTGTAGGGGGAAATAGATACATACATTATTATTTGCTGGGGGAATGCAAAATAGCATAAAACTGATCTATTAATATATGGGGGAATGGGCAATACCCAGTACAATTAAATCTACGGTAAATCTAAAGATTGCTAGACAGAATTCCTAGAATTCTCTAGGAATCTATCCCAAAGATTTACTGGCAAAATATTTTTATGAAATATGCATTTTACTATCCATTGGAGCACTATTTGTAGAAGCAAAACGCTGAAACGACTGAAATATTCTTTACTAGAAGACTAGTTGGGTCAGCTGTGGTGCTTCCATAGGATGGAAAACCATGAAGCTGAAAAAAGAAATGGGAAATATATTGGTAATACAGTGATCGTTATGATATATTAAGTGAAAGAACAAGATACCACTTGTCTAAGAAATAAGAGAATATGTATTTGCTTAGATATTTGCTTTCTTTTAAAAGAATATACCATAAGATGATAATAATAATAGAAAAAGGAGAAGAGGGGTAATGGGATGGAGGGAAAGGAATAAAACCTAATCATTTCTGAATATACTTTGTTTTTTTGGTTTGGTCATGGAAACATGTGAATTTTTAACATAATTTAAAAAATAGAGACAAGGTCTTGCTCTGTCATTCAGGCTGGAATGCAGTGGCATGATCATAGCTCACTGTAATTGAACTCCTGGGCTCAAGTGATCCTCTTGCCTTAGTCTTCTTAGTAGCTAGGACTATAGATGTGCACCACCACACTCAGCTAATTTATTTTTTGTTTTTAATTTTTTGTAGAGATGGGGTCTTGTTATGGTGCCCAGGCTGGTCTCGAGCTCCTGTCCTTAAGCATCCCTCCTGCCTTGGCCTCCCAAAGTGGCAAGATTACAGGCATGAGCCACTGTGCCTGGCCTTAACATAATTTTGAAATAAAAAACGTATAATCTCTGAGAAAACCAAATAAATCTAAGTGTGTATTGAGCTGGTTACCATAACTCAGAGAGAGGAACAGTGAGGAAGTCAGCCAACTGACTTTAAAATACGGGGATTTGATTGTGCATCCCTATTGGCATGTATTGTAAAGGTACCCAAAGTGCAGAAAACATTGTAGGCTATTTTTAAATTATCATTACTGGTGTTGGTATTCTGAGATTCTTACATGTATTGTGAGATGGAATAAACAACTCATTATATTTATAGGAGGAAGGAAACATTGACATTTGAACAATAAAGTTAGGAAAAATTCCTGCTTTCTTGAATTTGAGTTGGACATACAATATGAACTCAAAGCATTTTAGTAGTTTTTAAAAACATGGTCTAGCTCTTTCTACTGAGAAGGGCCAGAAACCATGGCCAGCCCAGTAACAATGAGCATTCCTTGTGCCAGACTGTGATTGCCAAATACCATTTCCTACAAAAAATAACCAGGGCTCTTTGGAACAATGGCTGCTTTCAGATTTGGAGCAAGAGATATACAAGATGTGCCTGGATCATCTTTTTACACCAGCAAGTAGGGAAGCTCTGGAGGACGAGGGTCGTGTTGTAGAAGGACTCAGGAACCAATGTGAGGAGGTTCCTACTGGTCAAGTTTGAACATCATTTTGGATAATACAGCATTGGATTGAAACATATCACACAGGTTTAAATACATGAGTTTATAATCATATTCAAGAAAAAACGTCAGTCACTTTTGTAGGATGCTAGGAAATTAATGAATTACTTTGAAAACTGGTAAATAAAGGGAAGGAAATAAGTATTTTACAAATCATGCCTTAGGATGACCAAACTGGTGATGAAGGAAAGTTTCTCTTTATAAAAGTAGCTATAGGAGAGATGAAGAGGGAATGATATCACATCATTATTATTTTGTAATCCCTAGTTCATGGATCTAGGCAATGATCTACAATGGCTGCTGACAACATGAAAAAATATTGCCAAAAAGATTGCCTAATCTAAACAAGCCTCTAAATTTAACAAACATTAAAAAAAAAAAAAAAAAAGAAGGATTTATACAGGGGGCAGAGGAATGTGTTAAATAAAACTATAGGAATGCAATCAGCAACATTTAGAAGTGGGAAACTACAGAAAAATAAGTTTCAATAGTTGCCAATAGGTATAAAAAAACGATGGAGGGTAGACTTACAGATTAAACATAGATGTATTAATGTATTAGTCTGTTCTCACACTGCTAATAACGACATACCGGAGATTGGGTAATTTATAAAGGAAAGAGGTTTAATGGATTCACAGTTCCACATGGCTTGGGAGGCTTCAGAATCGTGACGTAAGGCAAAGGAGAAGCAAAGGCACATCTTATGTGGTGGCAGGCAAGAGAGCTTGTGCAGGGGAACTCCCATTTATAAAACCATCAGATCTTGAGAGACTTATTCACTACCACGAGAACAGTATGGAGGAGACCACCCCTATGATTCAGTTATCTCTAACTGGCCCCACCTTGACATATGGGGATTATTACAGTTCAAGGTGAGATTTGGGTGGGAGCACACCCAAACCATATTAATTAACCAGTTGCAGTGTGTGAACCTTATTTGGGTCTTAAGGATAACAAAGTGTTTAGCAATTTCGAGACAACCAGGGAGAATTTGAGCACTGACTGGCTATCTGATAAAACAAATTGTTAGTTGTTTTCAGGTAAGATAGCGTTGTGGCAATTCTATTTAAAGAAAGGTCTTTATCTTTTAAAGGTACATATTGAATTATTCTGAAATAGGATGACATTTTATTTGGGATTTGTTTTTAAAATAAAGAGCTGATGAGGAAGCAGGTGGGTATGGATGAAACTCGAGTCACCCTGCATTGGTGGTGACTGAAACTGAGTAATGAGTTTATTCATTGTACTATTCTTTCTATTTTTGTGTATGTTTAAGGTTTTCAGTGGTAAAACACTAAATGAAAATAGCATTCTTAGCGTAAATAGGGCTCAGAAGAAGGGGCTTTCTGAAAAGTTCTATGTAAAATGGGACTCTGTATTAAGTCTCATTTTTATAATGTCTTTGTACATCTAAGTTCCTAGAGGGAAACAGAACACACACTGGGTGTCTGCAACTCATTCCTGTTTTAGTTTGGCTCACCAAGCCCTTAAATTCGTGATCACAGAGGAAGGCAACCCAAGTTTGCATCCCAGGGAGACCACTTGTAAGATGACTTCTTAATCTAGATTATGATTCTCTTTTAATCTGGCTCTGTCCTCTCCCATCATCTCTTCCAGCCAACTGCAGACTGTAGTGTCTCTGAAGTTGGAAAAGGATCTGTTTTCCAATTTCCAAATGCTCAAGGACCCTTTGAAAAGCCATCAACCTAGAGAGGGACTGTGACCTCCCCATGTCACTTGGCCAGTGAGTGGGATAGCTGGGATTCGGACCTGGGTCTCTGAACTTCCACTGCGCTGCATTCTACTGCTTTGCTCTCATTGAATAAATTAAATTCTACGTGTTGATTCCCTCCCTGGTGAGGGGTGCCTGTATTCTTTGTTGAACTTACAGTGTGCTGTTTAGGAAGAGTTTTTGCCCTGTTATTTATAGACCACTGTGCCTGTCTGGGAACATGTTCACCAGCCAGATAACTTTTAACATGCCCAAGGAAATGAACACAGGCTCCAGGGTCTGAGGAATATTAAACTGTGGGCAAGGAAAATTTTAATATGGATTATACTAATAAATTTGGTGCTTTAGAATTTCAAACGTGATTCAAATACGTACACTATGTTATTTGTTCCTTCTTACCCTACCTGCTATTATCAGTGATGGAATGGCCTGTCAAGTCTGAGACCCCAATCAGAATCTTGTGACTTCAAAATGCTCGCTCTCTCTACTTTGTCACACTGCCTCTTTCTTTTAGCAGAATTTGAAAATAGTAATATCATATCTTTAGGTGATGCCAATGGCCTATCAGAGTATGGCTTAGGCTGTTGTTGTCATCATCATCAAATGGGTGACAACTAGTTCTAATTCAGTTTAGTACTCACTGTGTGACAGGCATGTTTGGAAACTTGAGTTCTGTCTAATATTTAAAAATAATAAAATTTAATTTTCGTGAAACCCCTATGATGTACCTATTAAAATTGTATTTGCTATGTGACATTGGATAAGATTAAATAGTTCCCAAAGTCACAGCACTAATAAATAGTAGAGCCAGGATTTGGATTCAGGACTGTCTGATGCCAGGGCCTGAGCTGTAGCCATTAAGTCACTCACTGATGTCCATTCATTCTATGAGCAGATATTTATTGAGCATCTACTTTATGCCAGGTACTGTCTCAGGCACTGGGGATACAGTTGTGAATGAGATGGATATCCTCCCTTGTCCTTATGCAACTTACAACTAGTGAGTGAGACAGTAAACAAGATGTTTTTAGGCAGTGATGAGCAGTTAGCAGGAAGTAAAACTGGGCAATGTGACACAGAGTGTCTGGGGTATAAGACTAGGATGCTGGCCTTTGGGGGCTTGTTTGAGGTCAGATAGGACTTGAGTATTCCAGAGAGAAGGAACATAGCAAGAAATTAAAGATCCTGTAGTTGAAACTGGCTTGGTATGTTTGGAGAACAGAAAGAGAATACAGGAGAGAACACGAAGCCATTGGAGAGGCAGTGTTCATCCAATAGTGTGGATAGAGCTCCCCACATCCTCATCCCAGCCCCCTGGTGATGTAGGCGTGGTTGGGGCAAGGAGTACTGCCTTTGACTGTGGAGGAGAGCTTGTTGGCTTATAATGGGACTCATTTCTGAGAAACAAGCTCCATCCCAGAGGAATGACATATTTCTTCCAGACCATGGACTCTGTAGTCTCAAAATAGTAGGACAGGGATAAGTAGTTGAGACCTGGCTTGATGGCATGTGTGAAAATGATTTTGGCGTCCTAAATGGCATCAAGTAGAAGCAACATCAACAGTGTGGCCTTATTGCCAAAAAAGTTGCTGCAGTCAGAGCCTTTCCTGAAGGATGATATACAGAGAGGTCAATGTCTGCCAAATACAAGGAGAACGTTTCTGGCCAAAAATGGAATAGGTGTCTTGGAATGCTGATGTAGTCCCTCACAGGCATCAAGAAGCTGCTCTGCCCCTGGTCAGGAATATTGCAGAAATGAGTCAAGCCAGGTTAGAGTTGGAAGAAGAGTTGGACTAGCTCATCTCTATGGGCTTTCCAACCTGCAGTCCTCAGGGCCTCACTGCCAGGGAGGCAGTCCATGGCAGTGGTAGTTGATAAAAATTTGTGGGAGATGAAATATTCAAACCCAAATTATGTTCCTAACTGGTTTACCACTCTGGCCAGTGCTCCTTTCGTGCTCCGACTCTTCTCACTGTTCTGCAGCCTGTGGTCACTGAGTTGCTCTGAGATCCCTATTTATTTTTACTGGCACCTTATTTAATGCAGCTCTACATTTTCTAGCTAACTGGTACCATCTGTCTGTAATCACACTTCTCAGATCTGCCTCCTTGTCATCAGCCTACCTCTCTCTCTGATGGTTGGGAACTAGTTGTATTCTCCGAAGACTTGCTATACTTTAAAATTTTAACTTGGCATGGCCAACAAAGGTACCATATATTGTCTGTGGAAGCCAACAAAAGGAGGCTTGGAAAAGAAGGCTTGAATTGCCATCTTACATTAAGAACATCCTGGCCTCTAGTGGAGGGTATAGGAGAGTTGGCTCTAGGTTCTGATTCCTTTGTTACTGGGCTTTGACTGTGTAGCCTTGGCCCCCTCTTCAAACCCCTCTGGGTTCCAATTGGTTTATCTCTAAACAAGTTGAAGTGATTAGACCAATGGCTCCCTGGAGGGCCCATCCTGCTGTCAGATCATTCAAAGATGTTCATTGCCAGTTCTTTGCACCATGAGGAGCTTATTTGGACTTTTAGACAGGCTCTGACTTCTCAGAGCTTGCAGTCCAAGACATTATGACATGGATGCACATTTAAAAGACAGACACTTTATAGATAGATTATTGATCAATTTTGCCACTAGTGTGAAGCTGTCATTTCTAAAAAAGGGATATGTTTTTCCTTCTCACTTTTACTGCTTTGGTTAAATCATTTATGCTAAGAACTCCCTCAAATATAGACATGCATATGCCATAGACTGAGTTTATTAGCATTATAAGCATGTCAATGACATAATAGCACCTTTTTGCATAAATTTATATTCTTTGTAACAACTTTGTGGGGTGAATTGCTTTAGTCTGCAATAAAAAGATATGGGAATTCAGAGAGGTGAAATATCCCTCTAAATCTTCTGTAGTTCCTTCATTGTGCCCGATTTCAGTGCCTGTGCCTTGTTTGCAGTGCTGGGCTGCATCTCTGAATAGGTATATTAGGTCAGTAGGTGTATCAGGAAGAGGGTGGTGGGGATAGGGGGTTACTGAGGGAGTTAAGTTGACAGGATCAGAGATGAGGATCTCTTGTTTCTAGAGAGGAGGCTGAGGGGAAGCCTACGCCTTTCTTCCCGATGACACTGGCAGGAGGTAGAGCATGAGTCTGACAGCAAGCAGGTTATGAGGGATGTTGGTTCCTGTAGTAAGCACAATTGTTGGAGCATTACTGGAGGCAGTCCAGGCGTGACTTGGTTGTTAGGATGTCCACACATCAAGCCTGCAGAAGTGTGTCTGGCGGCCCAGTGGGGTCCTGGCAGCCCCACAGTGGAATGTGTTGTGGGGCAAAGGCTGTTGATAAGGGCACCTCCTCTGATGAGTCCATTCTTGCATTATTGTAAAGAAACACCAGAGACTGGGTAATTTATAAAGAAAAGAGGTTTAATTGGCTCATGATTCTGCAGGCCGTACAGGAAATATCACAGCATCAGCTAGCCTTCTGGGAAGGCTTCAGGAAACTTATGATCATGGCAGAAGGCAAAGGGGAAGTCAGCACTTTACGTGGCTGGAGCAGGAGGAAGTGGTGGGGGTGGGGAGGGGTGCCACATGCTTTTGAACAACCAGATCTTGTGAAGACTCTATATCATCAGAACAGCACCAAATGGGGGAATCCTCCCCTATGATCCAGTACCTCCTGCCAGGCCCCACCTCCCATATTGGGGGTTACAACTTGACATAATATTTGGGAGAGGACACAAATCCAAGCCATCTCCTCCTCTCACCTGTCCCTCCTTTACCTCTTAGGAAGGAGGGCAGCCGCAGTAGAGCACTTGCCTCTAGTTGCTCTTGAGCACCTTTCCTGGGTAAGATAATTAAAAGAAACAAGTTTATGATTCTAAAGGTAGTGTTATTACAGAAAGTTTGAAAACCCAGAATTTATACAGAAAAACACAATAACAACAATGGGAGAATGTTTCCAGTGGCGGTGTGGTAAATATGACTTCCTTGCTCATCTGGAGTTTCAGTTTAAGGTGGCACAGTGTTTGGGTTATAAACACTTAATTTGAATAGAAAGAACTGTAGTGCCTTTCACTCTAAAACTCCAGTGTAGAAAGAGGCCGTATTATTTTCCAGCAGGACAAGATCACCCTGTTTAGCCGGTGTATCAGTCAGTGTTCAACCAAAGATGAATAGGGGATATATATGAAGAGACTTATTGCAAAGAATTGCCTTATGTCACTGTGGGAGCTGTTAGATAAGTGCAACATCTGTAGAGCAAGCTGTCACGCAGAACTCTCAGGCACGAACTGAAGCTGCTGTCCAGAGGCAGAGTTTCTTTTTCAGGGGAACTTCAGCTCTGTCCTTAAGGCCTTTTGACTAATTGAATCAGGTTCACATATATTATCTTGGATGGTTTCCCTAAAAGCCAGCTAATTATGGACCTTCATCACATCTGCAAAATACTTTCACAGCAATACCTTGATTAGTGTTTGGATAGCTGGGACTGTAACCTAACCAAGTTGACATATACAAAATATCATCACATCTGATAATCTGTCCTCTTTGAAAATTAGTCTGGGGAATTGGATGCATCATCTGCCTTGGTTACCCAGCCCCTCTTTCAACAACCTTCCTTGCTAGGACATAATAAGGGCTAAAGTCAATCCCAGTGGTCTCATCAGGACCTGCCCACCTGCAGCATCGTGTTCTGTCTAGACTTTGTCATATTCACTTGTACTTCTGCTTCCTAGGTATGCTGAAGTCATCGTTTGCGTCTGTGTGACCTCTCCCTGTGACTAAATTGGAAGTTTGCAGGGGTGGGATGGTATCTCCTGTTGATGGTCTGAATGCTGCAAGTGCTCTAAGTGGCTTTTCAGTGAACAGTGACTGATATCCATGAGTTAACTTCAGGTTCCATAATGGCCAAGATTCTTATGTCTCCTTGTTATATCTCCTCATGGAAGAAGGAGCAGTTTGTTTCATTGCATTTGTTTTTGTTCATTCACTTACAGATTGCCAAGTGGGCATTGTTCTAGGTACTGAGCCTATTGCAGTGAACAAGACAGACAGGATTCCTGCTCTTTTGGAAACTAGTAGGGTTGTTGGAGATGTGGTAGAGGGAGAGAAAGGAAACTAACAATAAGCAAGTATAGGCCGGGCGTGGTGGCTCAAGCCTGTAATCCCAGCACTTTGGGAGGCCGAGACGGAGGTCAGGAGATCGAGACCATCCTGGCTAACACCGTGAAACCCCGTCTCTACTAAAAAATACAAAAAACTAGCCGGGCGAGGTGGCGGGCGCCTGTAGTCCCAGCTACTCGGGAGGCTGAGGCAGGAGAATGGCATAAACCCAGGAGGCGGAGCTTGCAGTGAGCTGAGATCCAGCCACTGCACTCCAGCCTGGGCGATAGAGCGAGACTCCGTCTCAAAAAAAAAAAAAAAAAAGCAAGTATGTAAATTAAACAAGCTAATTTCAGATAGTGTAAGTGTATAGGGGAAAATAAAACAGTATACCATGACTCTAAATTAGGTGGTCACTTTCTGACTTCAAATAATGACTCCCTAACTATGTGATGGTGGGCAAATTACTTCACTTCTTTGAATCTCAGGTGCTCTGTTTTTTTGTTTTTTTTTTAAGAAGATAAGAATCTGTGATGTTTGGGTTCCAGACCACCTGTACTGGGAGCTGTTGTAGGTTTTTGTGAGGGGATTCTTGGAAGAGGAATTGTCTAGAAATGTAATTTGGGATGGTGAGAGCTTTGCCTCTCAAATGTGGCTTACAGACCAGCAGCAGTTATCATTGCAGAGCTTTTTAGAAATGCAGACTCTGAAGCCCCTTCCTAGACCCACTGAGCCAAATGTGCATTTTGCCAACAGCCCCATGTGATTTTTCTGTGTAGTCTGAGAAACACTGGAGTGGGAGGCTGAGGGCAAGTTGGAGTAACTGAGGTGTAAAGCATTGGTTTCATCTTGAAAACTAGAGGCAGGGAGGAGGGAGAGAATGAATTCAAAGGTCAGTTTTATCCTATGTGAGGTCAGTCTCTGAACAATTGACTTAAAAGAAACCAACTTATTACCAAGATTGTCAGTTGATCAGATATTTATGGGAGGTATGCAGTTTTTAAATTCTGAGAATTCATGTCTCTATCTAGGACACATCTCTCTGGGTCCTGAGTCCTCTCATGATGTCAGATACTCAAAGTAGAAGGTTGTTTGGCGAGTAGAGGGTCAAGAAATTGGAGCTGGCCTTTATTAAAAGGATATTCAAGCTACCATTGCTGGGTGTGTCATCCTCCTTTACTTACGAATGTTTCCTTTTAAGATCTAGGTTTAGCCTTCGTAAGGCTGAGCCCCTGGCCTCTGAAGTATGAGGACTGCTCTGTCACCTTCTCCAGAAGTGGGGTGGTGACTCACTTTTGTATGCAGTCTGTGTCACCATTGTCCTCTGTAATGGACTCCTGAGACTGCTTTGCATCCGTCATGTTTCAGGTTGATGCCCTGTGGGAGGTTCCTAGCCCTTTCTGTCCAGTGCTTCCAGAATGAGCTGCTCCCCAGTAAATTTGCGTGGGCAGCTAATGCCATCCAGGGGATGTGGAGTCTTGCATGCTCCATCCCTCAGATGGTGACCCTTTGCTCCTCAGGTTTCTTCTTTTGTCTTTCTAGGGATCCATCGTACCCAGGGTGTTTATTCCATTCAGTACTTCCTTTGTGCTTGGCATGGTTTGGGTCCCATATTGACTCCTAGCTATGGCTCAGACAGATTTTACAGGAGCTGGTAGTTGAATATGATAGATTCATAGTATGTTACCTTGGAATCAGCCATAGTTAGGGACAACCGTGGATGCAGTGAGGTTTTCTTTCAAAAATATCTTGGTGTTTCAGAGATGACACATAGGCAAAGGACAACTGGGCATGTAGAGGATGGGTACAGTTTCTGAATTCACAAATTGACATTCTGATTTGTTGACTTTGATGCAGATTCAGAATGGGTGGGTGTCTTAGAAGTTACCGTGCACATTATGAAGAGAACTTCACTTGCCTGCCCCTACTCCCAATAGCCGCATCCTTTTAACAAGTACGGTTTCCTTAGAGACCTTTCTCTCCAATATTCTTTGATGTTCCTACATAGATCTGTAGTTTTTGGGGGAGCTGGAGGGTACTCATATATTTCATCTGTTTTGGAACAGGAGACAGCCTTTGTTCCATTGTCCGAATCAAAGTCAAATCTATTTCGTTTCTTAAATTTCTTGAGCTCTCATGAAGCTTCTTCCAGATGTATGTACCCTAGCACTAGGGAGTAAGAATGGAGTTAAAAGTGCCCCTGTGGACAGTATTAATCCATTTACTAGGATGTAATCTAATAATCAGAAAATGCTGGCTTCAGTTTCCTGGGGACAGGAGCTCATTTTATGCATTTTGTTCTGTTTGCATTGGCTGTCTCTCCAGATATTGCAAGTTTCCATATATTGGCTTTATCAGATTAATGTCAGGTGGTAGCAGCTAGATTCATCTGTGGATTTACTTGCTGCTGCTTAATAGATTGCGGCCTGTGTCTGACACTTTAGTACTGACTGGTTGGTAAGTCTTTTTGTAAACTGGTGAATTCTTGCCAGACAATTTGCCATTAGTGTTTCTTTCTCTAGACAGGGATGCATGAATTCAGGTACCCTGGCTGTCATCCTCTTTGTTTAAAAGGAAGGGAGGGAGACATAGGGAAGTCAAGAGACACATTATGAGCCCTGGCAGACTCATAACTCAGGACTCCCAGGACTTCCTGCTACCCCTCAGCTGGGACTGCTGACCTCACTCCTTTCAGACATGCCGCTGAGCACATTGGTGAACAAATGTATCATTGTGCTTCCTGAAATAAAAAGGGGGGCTGGTGCTCTGAAAGCACCTTGTCAGGCTGTAGCTAGGGTGCCTTTTAGTTCTCCTTTCTGCTAAGATCCCAACTGGAAAGAGCTGGGGCTGTACCCTTCCAGCTCTTTCAGGAAGCCACCTTACAGGAAAAGTGCCTAGCCCAGTTTGTGTGTGTGTTGTATGCACACGTATGTTTTGGGACACATGGGGCTTCCACTGTCCCCTGGGAGCCTAACGATCCTTCATGGCTTCTGGTCATCAAATGATGGACAGGTTCACATATCTGTCTTTTGCTTCCACTTTCTTACCACACATCAGTCAGTGAACATTTATCGTATCTTCTAAGCACCAGGCATATCTCATTGTTCTCTTTCACAACGTTGTTATGAGAAGATACAGATAAAAAGATTGTGAAATGTTTTATTAATAACAATTGCTTTTTAAAAAATAATTTCAACTTTTTTTATAGATTAACAAACACATACAGGTTTGTTCCATGGGTATCTTGCGTGACACTGAAGATTGGGGTCCCAATGAATTCCGTCACCCAAGTGGTAAGCACGGTACTCAACAGATGGTTCTTCAGCCCATGTCTCCCTTCCACCCTCCTGCATCTAGTGGTCCCCAGTGTCTGTTGTTCCCATATGCACGTTCATGTGTATTCAGTGTTTAGCTGTCACTTATAAGTGATAACATGTAGTATTTGGTTTTTCCATTCTTGCTTTAGTTTGCTTAGGACGATGGCCTCCAGCTCCATTCATGTTGCTGCAAACAACATGATTTCATTTTTTTTTGTGGCCTCATAGTACCACATTTTCTTTTTCCAGTCCACTGGTGGTGGGCTCCTAGGTTAATTCCACCTGTTTGCTAATGTGACTAGCACCGCAGTGAACATGCAGGTACATGTGTCTTTGTGATACAATCAAGTGCTTTGTCTTGCTGATATTACAGTCAACTTTTCCTTGAAAAACCCCAAACCAAAAATACTCCGGATGCTGTTTTTCATGCATCAGTGTTGGTAAATCCTTTATGCATAACCATTCTATTTTGAATAGATATATTAGTCAATTGATGGTTTTCAATTTGCTCCATGTTTACTGAATACCCAGTATGCACCCAGGGCTGTGCAAGAGATTGAGGTAGAGGTAGGGGTGTGTCAGACACCTCTTTTGGACTCTGTGAGTTATTTTTACCTTTGGACTCCATGAAAACCTCATCTCAGAGCCTTGGCCTCTCGCCTCAGAAACGTCATCAACAGGGAGTGGAATTTAGCATATTATTTCAGGGAGCCCATGAGAAAGTTCATGGGGATTTCTAGGTCCCTGTGATAAGAGCCATTTGTCTTGATGATAAGACAAATCATGTGAGAGCTGGATGGTAATTTTGCCATCATCTGCTGCATTTTGGGAGGTAGAGCTACTATTTTTGGGGCCCTCATAGAATGTTTTCCTTTTTAAGAATGATCTAAAAACTGAAATACTTTCCTGTCATAATAACCAGAAGAGAGGCTGCTTGGGGTCCATGAATGGGAACTGTTCCAGTAACCCGTGAGGAAGAGCAGCAAGAGCTCTGGAGAAAGTCTCTCCAGGCATTCTAGAGAGTCTTTACTTTCCTCCAGTTTGGAAATGGGGTCTGGCAGTCAGTGTCTGACACAGGCAATATGGAACCTGATTAACCTAGAAGGATTTACTACACAGACATACTCTGCAAGCATTGAGCTCATGTGTCTGCCTTTCCTTAAGAACTGTATATATGGTGTCCTTGCTTTTAGTTTCTATTTAAATAAAGCAGAAATCTCTTTTGGGTTTACTCTGCATTCTATAAAAGCCAAAAAAACAAAACAAAAACATAACAAATGGTAAAATATAAGCAAAGGATTTGTACTGCTGCTATTCTTTTTTTATTTAAAAATTACCAACAGAAAGAGGGTTCGGTCAGTTTAAGAGAAGTATTAGGAACCTCCTTGCATGGCTCTTTATTCTTCCTTTATTAAAAATTTATGGTAGTCTCCCTAATTCTTTATGCAGCTCTAGCTTTCTCTTGGATCCCAGAGTACTTAACAGTTAGAGCGAGGGACTCTCTCTCTTGTCCTTGTGAGGTATTGAAGGGTAGCAAAAGGTATTCTTTGCAGATGAGGGGGTTTACAGAGGCACTTGGAGTTGCATAGAATCATCCTCTGAAGACTTGAAGAGTGAAACATATTAGGGATCCTTGGCTTGTTGTAAAGGAAATGGATGACATGGGGGAGGCAGCAGAGATGGTAACAGTTGGTGTATGGCCAAAGTGACAAATATGAACCTATTCTGTGAATAATAGGATGTCTTTGGTGCTGTTGGTGGGAGTGTAAATTGGTACAACCTCTTAAGAAAGCAACTTGATTTTATATATATGTATATGCATATGTATGTGGCATATATATATTATTTTATATATGTATATGCATACGTATATGTCATATCATATATGTGATATATGCACATATGTGTGTGTATATGTATATATCAAAATATTTCAACATTTTATACCCTTTAACTGAATAATTCTTTAACCTGGGAATGTATTCTAAAGAAATAGCCTAAATGTGGTAGAGTATTTTTTGCATTATATCTTTACATTCATCAATTTTATTTATAATAATGAAAAATGGAAAGACAGCTTAAGTGCTCACAACTGAGGAATTTTTGTAAGTGGCCAAGTGATAAAAAGTTACGCAGTTATTAAGCTTGTTTACAAACAGGGAAACAAAGAAAGAATTGAGAACCTGGTGAAGGAGATGAGGAGAGAATTTGTATTAGTCCATTTTCATTCTGCTGATAGACATGCCTGAGACTGGGTAATTTATAAAGAAAAAGAGGTTTAATGGACTCACAGTTCCATGTGGCTGGGAAGGCCTCACAGTTATGGCAGAAGGCGAAAGGTATGTCTTACGTGGTGACAGGCAAGAGAGAAAATGAGAGCCAACTGAAAGGGGAGACTCCTTATAAAAACATCAGATCTTATGAGACTTCTTTACTACCATGAGAACAGTATGGGGGAACTGCCCCCACCATGATTCGATTATCTCCCACTGGGTTCCTCTCACAACACTTGGGAATTACAGGAGCTACAATTCAAGATGAGATTTGGGTGGAGACACAGCCAAACCATATCAGAATTCTTTTAGATTTTTTCCCCCATACCTTTTAACATATCTTTCTCCACATTCTGTTGCCACCCAGATATTTACAAAGGTGTAGATGCCTCTGCTCCCTAATTCCAGTGTCATCTCTTTTGGATATGGGTTCTGAAAAGACCTCCGTCACTATAATTTCCTGTTCACCCACATCTCTGATGAGCAGAATTTCTCATGAGGAACTCAGCTGGGTGATCACTGCAAGGCCATGTTGAGGCCTATAGGGAGATGCCTTTCTGCTAAAGAACTTGGCACAGTAGAATTTTTTTTTTTTTACTTGAAATCTGCATTTGAGAGGGGTAAACTGATCACTTCAGACTTGAAGAGAATTTTTTTTTTTTTTTTTTTTGGAGACAAAGTCTCGCTCTGTCACCCAGGATCAAGTGTAGTGGCACGACGTTGGCTCAGCCTCCCAAGTAGCTGGGATCACAGGTGCATGCCACCACACCCAGTTAATTTTTGTATTTTTAGTAGAGATGGGGTTTGGCCAGGTTGGTCTTGAACTCCTGACCTCAAGTGATCTGCCCATCTCAGCCTCTCAAAGTGCTGGGGTTACAGGTGTGAGCCACCTCGCCCGGCCTTGGAGAGGATGTTTAATTCAACCTTCTCATTTTGCAGACTAGGAAACTGAGGCCAAGTGAATTTCTCCAAATGTCACAGCTGTTAGTGACAGATATGGCATCTCCATTTCCAGAGGAGGAGGTGGAGTACACTGGTTTTGCCCTTTACAGCTGTGTGACTTTGGGCATATCATCTCCTGAGAGTCTCAGGAAGTGGTAAACTGAGGAGACTGTGTAAGTGCTTAGCATCATGTCTGCCATATATGAAGTGCTCAGTAAATGTTAACTATTATAAACAATAACAATAAAAATAACAGTAAAAGCTAGCAATCATTACTTTTTATTGTTTTGAGAAAAAGGACTCCAGCTTCTCTAAATATCTGGATTGTCTCAGGAAGTAGAACCCTCACCTCTTTGGGGATGTGGGATAATTGTTCAGATCATGTTCCCACACAGGGTACATAAAGCAATAATTGAATGTTTGCAGTTGGGGCGCAATAACCCATTTCTAAATACTGTAGTTAAGGTCCTTTGGAACAAGCATATTACAATGCAGGTGAACTTCTATTTTGACAACCTAGTATTTAAAAGCTGGAATTTATCAACAGATAAATTAGGGTGATTACTGTAATTGCAAATGACCTCTTCATGTTACAAGACAATTAATTTCAAGGAATATTTAAGTAGAGAAGCTTCCACTGATTATTATAAGATTATTCACTGACAATTTTTCTCTAGATAATAATTAGCAAATGTAAATGATATAAAGCAAGACATGTGATCTATTGTTGAGGGAAACTTGGCTTCTAATGATAAGTGTCCAGAAGAGTGCTTTCAGATATCATCAATGTTAAAAAAAAAACCCAGTGCTGAAAAGTGCAGTAAACTCTCTGGTGGGCATATAACAAAATAAGAATTATTTCAACTTTTATTTCACACAGGATGACTAAATCTGAAATTGAATTATAGGGAAGAGTAGAGAACCCTCCAGAAGCCAAGGTCACATTGTGTGACGCATGCAGTAGGTCTTTGGGAGATATAAGGACTTTTTATTATGAAAAAATTAAAAAATGTATGAAAGTAGAATAATATAATGAATCCCCCCCTATTTTTTTTTTTCTTTTTTTGAGACAAGGTCTGGCTCTGTTGCCCAGATTGGAGTGTAGTGGCATGATCTTGGCTCACTGCAACCTCCATCTCCCAGGCTCAAGCAATCCTCCTACCTTAACCTCCTGATTAGCTGGGACTATAGGCGCATGTCACCATGCCCAGCTAATTTTGGTATTTTTTGTAGAGATGGGGTTTTACCATGTTGCCTAAGCTGGTCTTGAACTCAGCTCAAGTGATCTGACTACCTCAGCCTCCCAAAGTGCTGAGGTTACAGGCGTGAGCCATGGCCCCTATACCCCAATTTTCAATTACAACTAACATTACAGGATTTAAACTTCTTTAATTTTATACTTGTATATTTTTCTTTTTATTCAAAATCTTGGTTCCTAATATTATGTAAATGTAATTAGTTATTTGTTTTATCAATAGTATATATAGAATAGTTTTAAAAATACCAATATTTCTGCTAATAATACCACAGTTATCTTTGTCCTTAGAGAATCTATTCCACTAGTATTTATTGTTAAAAATACTGTGTTCCGAAGATCTTTGAAATACTGACTTTCTCCAGTGCTTATGCCACCAATTTGAGATAATAGTAGATTCATTTGTTTTCAGTTTGTTTCCAAGCTTTACTGATTTTTAAAAAAGCTTTATTTTTTGAATATCTAAAACGTGTGTTTCCAAATTCAAAGCTATTAACGTGGTATATTCAGAGATGTCTACTCTCAGCTCACTGCAACTTCTGCCTCCTGGGTTCAAGTGATTCTCCTACTTCAGCTGCCTGAGTAGCTGGGACTAACAGGCATGCGCCACCACGCCTGGCTAATTTTTGTATTTTTAGTAGAGACAGGGTTTCGCCATGTTGGCCAGGCTGGTCTTGAACTTCTGACCTCAAGTGATCCACCTGCCTCGGCCTCCCAAAGTGCTGGGATTACAGGTGTGGGCCACTGTGTCTCAGAGATGCCTACTCTCTACCCTGTGTCCTCTTTCACCCTATATGTAAACAAACTTTAAAATTAGTTTTTGGATAATCTTTTCAGTGTTTGTCTTTTGCAGATGTAAAAATATATATTTCCTTCTCCTTCCTATCGAATAAAAGGGAGCATATTGTATTTACTATTCTGTGTATTTGAGATTTTTAAATTTCTTATTTTGAAATCATTTCAAACACAGAGGAAAATTACAAAAATAGGATGAAGGACTCCAATTTACCCTTCACCCAGCTTTCCCCAGTCTCCCTCTCTCATATTCATTCATCCCTTCATCTATCTATACACACACACATTGTTTTTTTCTTGGACCATTTAAGAGTAAGTTGCAGACAAGATGCTCCTTCATCTGTAAGTCCTTCAGAGTGGATTTCCTAAAAACAAGAATATTTTCTTACATAATCATAATACAGTTGTCAAATAAAAAATAGTATTGAGGCAATACCATTATCTTCTCTACAGATTTTATTTAAATTTTACCATTAATGTTCTATATAACAAAAAAATAATTTTTGTTCTTGTCTAGGATCCAATACAGGCTAGTGTAGTACATCTAGTTGTTATATCTCTTTAGCCTTCTTTAATGTGTATTAGTTTCATTTTTCTTTGTCTTTCATGACCTTATATTTTTAAATTTCAGTAGCTTTAGGGGTACAAGTAGTTTCTGGTTACATGGATGCATTGTATAGCGGTGAAGTCTGGGATTTTAGTGTACGTATCACTCAAGTAGTGTCCATCATACTCACTAGGTAGTTTTTCATCTCTCACCCCCATCTTGCCTTCCGCCGTTCTAAGTCTCCAATGTCTGTTAGACCACTCTGAATGCCTTTGCATACCCAAAGCTTAGCTCTGACTTGTAAGTGAGGACATGAAGTATTTGTTTTTCAATTCCTAAGTTACTTCAATTAGAATAATGGCCTCCAGCTCCATCCAGGTTGTTGCAAAAGACATTATTTCATTCATTTTTATGGCTGAGTAGTATTCCATGGTGAGTGTGTGTGTGTGTATTTTCTTTTTTTTGAGATGGAGTTTCGCTCTTGTGGCCCAGGCTGGAGTGCAGTGGCACGATCTCGGCTCACTGCAATCTCCGCCTCCCAGGTTCAAGTGATTTCCTGCCTCAGCCTCCTCAGTAGCTGGGATTACAGGTGCCTGCCAACATGCCTAGCTAATTTTTTGTATTTTTAGCAGAGATGGAGTTTCGCCATGTTGGGCGGCCTAGTGATCTGCCCGCCTCAGCCTCCCAAAATGCTGGGATTACAGGCATGAGCCACCACGCTCGGCCACACACACAGGATTTTCTTTATCTGCTCATCAGCTGATGGGCACTTAGGTTGATTCTATGCCTTTGCAATTGTGAATTGTGCTGCAGTAAATAGATGTATGCAGGTGCCTTTTTGATGTAGTGACTTCTTTTTCTTCAGTAGATACCCAGTAGTGGGATTGCTGGATTACTTTTAGTTCTTTGAGAAATCTCCATACTGTTTTCCATAGAGGTTGTACTAATTTACATTCCCACCAGCAGTAAGTGTTCCCTTTACACCACATCCATGCCAACATCTATTGTTTTTTTGACTCTTTTTTTTTTTTTTTTTGAGACAGTCTCGTTCTGTCACCCGGGCTGGAGTGTAGTGGCGCAATCTCGGCTCACTGCAACCTCCACCTCCTGGGTTGAAGCAATTCTTTTGCCTCAGCCTCCTGAGTAGCCGGGATTACAGGCACCCGCCCCCATGCCTGGCTAATTTTTGTGTTTTTAGTAGAGATGGGGTTTCACCATGTGGCCCAGGCTGGTCTCGAACTCCTGAGCTCAGGCAATCCTCCTGGCTCAGTCTCCCAAAGTGCTAGGACTACAGGCGTGAGCCACTGCACCCGACCTGAATTAATTTTTATATATATGGTGAGTGATAGGTATCTAGTTTCATTCTTCTCTACTTGTGGCTGTCAGTTTTCTCAGCATCATTTGTTGAATAGGTGTCCTTTCCGCAAGGTATGTATTTGTATGTTTTGTTGAAACTCGGTTAGTTGTGAGCATTTGGCTTTATTTCTGGGTTCTCTATTCTGTTCCATTAATGTGTGTATCTGCTTTTACACTAGTACCATGCTGTTTTGGTTACTATAGCCTTGTAGCATAATTTGATGTCAAATAATGTGATTCATCCAGATTTGTTCTTTTTGCTTAGGATTGCTTTGGTTATTTGGGCTCTTTTTTGGTTCCATAGGAATTTTAGGATTGTTTTTTCTTATTCGGTGAAAAACTGTATTGATATTTTGGTGGGAATTGCTTTGAATCTGTAGATTGTTTTGGGTAGTATGGTCATTTTCATGATACTGATTTTTTCCAATCCATGAGCAGGGAATGTATTACCATTTGTTTGTGTCATCTATGATTTCTTTCAGTGGCATTTGATAGTTCTCCTTGTAGACATCTTTCACCTCCTTGGTTAAGTGTATTTCTAGGTATTTTATTTTATTTTATTTTTGCATCTATTGTAAAAGGAATTTAGTTCTTGATTTGATTCTCAGCTTGGCAGTTGTTGGTGTATAGCAGTGCTATTGATTTATGTACATGGATTTTTAACCTGAGACTTTACCGAATTCATTTATCAGAGCTAGGAGTCTTTTGAAGAAGTCTTGAGGCTTTTCTAGGTATAAAATCATATCATTGGCAAACAATGTAGTCTGACTTCTTCTTTTCCAATTTGGGTGCCCTTTATTTCCTTCCCTTGCCTGATTGCTCTGGCTAGGACTTCAGGCCTCCTTACATTTTGACCCGTTATTTTGTAGAATGCCCATTATTTGGGGTTTGCTTGATATTTTATCATGATTAGATTCAGGGTTAGCATTTGGGACAGGGAAGCCACAGAAATGATGACATATCCTTCCTAATGCATCATATCAGGAGCCACAAAATATTGGTTTGTTCCATTTTTGATGATGTTAACCTTCACAGTTTGCTTAAGGTATGCTTTTTTTTTTTTTTTTCTCTCTCTCTCTCTCTCTGTTATTTTTTGTTTACTTAACACTTAATTTCCACATCCTGGAAATCATCCATGCAAGTATATGGAATGCTTTCTGACTCTGTTTTAAAGCTGTATAGTTTATCCTGATGAATGTGGTTTATTCAACTTGTTTTCAATAGATTGATATTTGGACCATTTACAGTCTTTTGCTTTTACAAATACTGTCACAATATCCATATGTGTACACATATGTATAACCATATGCATAAACCATTTAATAATTTTCCAGTTTGTTTTCAGTGTAGATTCCTGGAAGTGGGATTCCTGGGTCAAAGGTAAATGTATATATAATTTTGCTATGTATTGCTAAACTTCTCTCCATAAAGAATATACCATCTTACATTCCTGTAGCAATGATTGTTTCTCTGTACTATGGCCAACAGAATATATTGTCAAACTCAGATTTTTACTTATCTGATGGGTGAGAAATTGTATCCCTGTAGAGTTTTAACTGTATTTCTTTTGTTATGAGTGAGATTGAGCATCTTTTCATTTAAGGACCACTGGCATTTGTTTTTCAGTAAATCGTCTGCTCATATCTTTTGCCATTTTTTTTTTTAAATCAGGCTTTTGGTCTTTTTCTTCTCAAAATTTAGGAGCTTATTGTATATTAAGAATATGAGCCCTTTGTGATATGTTGTAATTTTTTTTTTCTACTTTGTCATTTGTCTTTTGATCTTACTTATGGTATTTCTCTACCCCAACCACATATAACTTTTTGTTTGAAAACTTTTTAAGTTGAAAGTATAGTGCCATGAACTCTGGGTTTACAAAGTTTTAACAAATTTGTCATATTTGTGTTATAGCTCTTTATACACATAAACACCGTTTTACTCTTCCATCTGAAAATAAATTGTAGAGATTATTGATACTTCATTACTAAATACTTAAGATAAACATCCTAAATGTATTAGTCCCTTCTTATGTTGCCATAAAGAAATAACCTGAGACTGGGTACTTTATTTAAAAAAAAAAAAAGAAGTTTAATTGGCTCACAGTTCTGCGAACTGTATAGGAAGCGTGATGCTGGCATCTGCTCTGCTTCCGGAGAGGCCTCAGGAAACTTACAACTGTGGCAGAAGGCGAAGGGGGAGCAGGCACTTCACAAGGCTGGAGCAGAAGCAAAAGAGAGAGGGAGAAGGTGCTACACACTTTTAAATGACCAGATCTTATAAGAACTCGCTATTGCAAGGACAGTACCAAGTGGGATCGTGCAAACCATTCATGAGAAACCCATTCCCACGATCCAATCACCTCTCCCTAGGCCCCACCTCCAACACTGGGGATTACAATTTGACATGAGATTTGGTGGAGGGACGTAGATCCAAACCATATCACTAAGAATATGAACAAATCTTTGTGTATAACTACAAATATTTTTATACCAAAAAAGGGATGATGATTTGCTTATGGTATTTTTTTGTTTTGCTATGCTTTTGTGTAGTTTACATAGTTTTTATGCTTTTATGTAATTATATTTATTAATCTCATGTTAATGCTTCTGGATTTTGAAGTATAGCAAGATTTGGTCAATTTCAGGGTATAAAGGAATCATCCAAGTTTTCTTTTAGTACTTGGATGGTTTTTTAAAAAATGTAATTCAGATCTTTCATTCCTTTGATATGCAGCATATCCTTTGATCCTAATATGCAGCATAAGGTAAAAAATCTAATTTTATATTTTCTAAATGGCAACCTGGTTGTCCCAACATCGTTTATTAATAAGTTAAAATTTTTTCTCCACTGAAAATACACATCTACTATACACTGCATTTCTGTATGCACTTGGATTTTTAAAAATACTTTCTATTGTGTTGCATTTTCTATTTTTGGGGGTATATTAATTCAGTTGAATTGTTACTTCAAGTCACTCAACAATCTCTATTCTCCTGTAGTTCAATTCTAATCACAAAGCATTCATTTCTTATACATATGTACAAAAAATTTATCATGCCAGAATGAAATATTCAATGTTATATTGAATATTGATAATTTTCTTCATCATTATTCACCACCCCTTAATAAAAACTCCTCAAAAAAATTTGTATTCCAAACCTAAGTTTATTCCTAATCTTCTTTATTTAATAGAGGATAGATTTTCCTATTTTTTTATTATCCATTTTCTCTTCTCTTTTTATTCACAAGGTATGTGTTTAAGTGTCTGCTATTTGCAAGGTAATTTGTTAGCTTATGAATTCTACAAACAGGGAAAAATATCTGTTTCACATCCCACTCCCTGCTTCCTTTTGTTATTTGAAGAAATAATTTTAAGATGAGGATTTTTCTGAATCACTGGGGATCAGCCGCTGTCCTGTGAGGCCAGCCTGGGACTTCCCTGTTAGCCGTTTAGCTTAGTGGCTGTTGAGTCACTTAAGGGTAGATTCCGATGAAACCATTGATTCTTTTCCCCAGTTTTAGGAGATTCTCGTTAGGCCCTGATAACCCCTAGCTTTATTTCACCTTTTACTCTGCACACAGGAATTTGAAGGAATACATTGTTGTATGCTAAATGCATCAATTTTTTTGAATGTTCTTGTCATTTCATGCCAAAGTGTTTTGGGTCCCCAGCTAAGCTCTGCATCCTTGGTGCCTATGTTTTCTGTGTATTCGCTCCTCTTTAAGACTCACTTAAGCCTTCATCTGACCGTTCTAGCCCTCTGTGATCTGTCTTTCCTCAGGATTCTCTGTCCCCTCATTTGGCCTGAGGTCACACATGCCTTGTTTTATTGTATAACTGTTTTCTTTAGGTGTCCACCCCACAATTGGATAAGTAGGTTGGTCTCTCTGCTATCCAGACTCATTTTTTAAATCCCTGATTGTTGCCCACTAGCCCACTGAGCATCTACTCCCTATTCTGCTCAGACCGGTCCTGTCCCTGCCCCGCATTACACAATGTGTTTTCCTACCTCTCACGTTTTCCCTGCCTAAGTATCCTCTGCTTCTATACATGTATTTATCCTAATAGGCTTAGCTCAAACCTGCATCCTCTCAAACTGTCCCTGACCTCTGTTTCATTAGCAAATCATATAGTCCCTTTAGAACCCTTAATACATTGACACTGGTCTTCATGAGAATGTGAGCTCCTTGAGCTCTTGATTTTGTTTTATTAAACTGCTCTATCTCTTGGTAAGCCTGGTGTTGGGTCCACGGCAGACCCTTACTATGTACTGAAAAAAATGAATCAATCTTCCTAGCCACCAGGGCACTGCTGACCCGTCACCAGCCCCTCGAGGACAGCCCCTCTCCCTCTTTTTGACCTACGCAGTGTTTAGAGAGCTTATGACACAGCTAAATGCAATATCATGCCTGTATTATCTGTGATTAATTTATGCATAGTAACCATCTAAATTGTAAGTCCCTTGAGGATAGAGATCTCTGTCTCTCTAACTCCCAGAGTAATGAATATGCTTAATAAATTACTTGGGTTTAATATATACTTGATGGTTGAGTGTTGAGTATAAACCTTTCACTAGGGGAGATGCTGTGCTAAACTTTCTATCTTTCTTAGTACTAAATTTAGTGCTGCAGTGTAGAAATAACAACTGCTACCATACATTGAGCTCCTGTTCAATGTATGGCATTACAGACATTGTCTGTATGTACAGGTGGAGTTACAGCTGTTTCTGATAATGGTTATAATAACAATAGCCATATAAGGAAGATTGCATTTTCTTCATTTTGCAGATGAGAAAACAAAGGCACAGAGAGGGTAAGTAACTAAGCCAAGATCTCTCAGCCTGTAAGTGGCAGAACTAGGATTTGAATTCAGGTCTTTCTGACATTAGAGACCACAATGCTCAATAACAAATATGTGAGTTTTTATTTCACCTCTGTGGTCAATTGTGGTGCTTTGCACCTAGTGGATACTTACTGGTTACCCTTCAAGAGCTGTTAAGAGCTTTAGTACCACAGGTGTTGAGTATTCAGTTGCCCTGCTCTGTTTCTCAGGCAGTATCCCTCTGACTATGCTGGCACCTGCTGAAAGCCCTGTTCTTGCCACCTCCCAAGAATAGGAGGAACAGGCAAGTAGATTAGGCCATCTTTGCTGAGGTTTCCATCAGAGTAAGACTTACTTAAGGCAGGGAAAAGGCTTTTCTAGAGGCTCCCTTTTTATAGAGAAGAACGAGACCGCTGAGAAGTCACCTAGTCTAGCATTTTAAAAGTTGACTCTGCAGTCAGCCAGGCAGATAACACATCAGTTTTATTAGAATAAAAACTGCTTAGTGTGTACCCTAACATTTGTTGGGTGAATGGATTGTTGATCATCAGAATCATCTAAGGAATTAAAAAAATAATACTAATTCTCAGTCCTTACTCTAGACCTAACAGATTTTTTGGATTGGGATCAGGTAGATCGGGTAGTCCAGATTTGGCATCTACAACTTTAATTCCCTTTCATCATTTTATAGATAAAAGAAAATTGAAACTTAGGCAAACAGATTTAGAAAAAAGACGTAGTTGTGAGTGAAACAGAAATGCTTTCCTATTTTCTTACCATTTTCTGCAACTGGAGGAGTTTCCCTTTCAAACTTGTATGGCAGGGGACCAGTTAATATAGTGGAAAGCATGTCCGTTTAGAACTAATGCCTATTTTGTGTTTGATTGAATGTTTGAATGCTTGCTTGTATTCTGTGCTAGGTGCTAGGTTTGGGGTTTCAAGGAATCTTTAGTCTTGGCGGCTCTCAGTGCAGTAGGAAGCATATATAATAAGCAAATAACTGTATTAAAATAACTTTATTAAATAAGCCTCTTTCCATGGGAAATCATGAACTTACCTATTCTTGGCCCACATACCTCAACAGCTAATATAATAAAGACCCTAATATCTCTATCCTCCCCTTTCTGCCCTATTGTGGCTTGTCACTTGTCACAGAATCAGCTGCATTTTAATAATGCAGCAAGCCACAATAGGGCAGAAAGGGGAACACAGAGATATTAGGGACTTTATTATATTAGCTGTTGAGGTATGTGGGCCAGGAATAGTTAAGTCCGTGATTTCCCATGGAAAGAGGCTCTCATTTAGATTGGTAAACAGACTGATCCAAAGTGCAATGTCCTTGCAGGGACATTTCCCTGGGAGGTTGGAAAGTATTCAAAGGTGATTTGATTTAGCTGCTGTCCAAGCTCAGCTGAAACAGCCCGTTTTATGGGCCTCTTGGACCATTCTGTGAACTCCAGTGTTATAAGGTGGCATTTTCTTTTTTTTCTTTTCTTTTCTTTTTTTTTGATTGGAGGGATGTGATTAAGATAAAGAGAGGAGGAGAAGGCACCAAGGTAGACAGAAAATGATTTTACATATGGCCTCAGTGAGTATGTCTGGCGTTTAATCCCTGTACTGCTGTCAAACTTTGGGCAAGTATCTACAGTTCTCTAATCTTTAGACCTCTTAACTGTGAAACAGAGGTAGCAACCTTGTTTGCTTATTTAGTGGGATTGTCACCAGGATCAAATGAGATGTGTGAAAATACTTTGAAACTGTAAACTGCACAGTGAAGGGTCCTTTCAATGACTATCAAGAAATCTATTTGGTGATAATGGCATGTGTGTGTCCCAGACATGTGATCCCTAGGCCTGCCTGGAAGGTGGGCTGAAACATGATCACAGTGGAGGATTATGGGAAGTTTCAAAGTACAGTTCCTGGTAGGGTGAAGGACACCTGACTCTGCCAAATACTGGATGTACTATACCAAACATAATGCTCCCTCTAACAGAAGGTGATGGAATCCTTGGATTCTTTGGGAAGGTGAAGCACATTGGAGGAAGTGCAGCTCAAATATGCCTCCCCAGGCAAGAGAATCCATAGGAAGAAGCTTGTGATGGGAGGATTTACATCTGGAGAGATTAGAGTAGATGGATACAAAGTGATGCTAGTATGTAAAATGATTTTCTACCTACCTCAATAAGATCATCATAGGAGAAATGCCCTTTGTAGAAAGATAAAGTCAAGAAAAAAATACAAATTTCTCCGTGACCTTCAGGTCTAGTGAAACAGGAGAATTGCCTTTGGACAGAATTATCTGATAAAGTGAGATCACAGGAATCAGATGATTATTATTTAATGATAGCACTTAATTGTTCAGCCTAATCTTTAGCTCATTAAAGCAATGTGGAAAGTAGTAGTAAACTTGGTTTGAAACTGTCATTGGTATAAAATATTTTGATGACGACATAATAGGAATCTATAGCAGAGCTTCCCAACTCACAGGTCTCCATATTGATTCCTCCAGCCCTTCGAATCCATGAGTGACCACTCCCAGTTTCCATACTCCTTCAGTTTTCCCCGGTTACCAATGTTCTGGGTGCCATGGATAAAGGTCTGTTTCTGAAACCAGAGCTCTCTTCTTGCTGAGATTCTCCACTTTGCCTGAATATGCTCCAATTTCCTTGTTTGCTCTTGTTCATCTGTCAGAGCTATACACTTACTTGTCTTTTCCTTTGTAATCTCTTTTGACTTGGCGCCTAATGGACACTTCTGTTTCAGCGAGGTCCGGTGTGATAGTAAATGATGGAATATTGCGATATCACATGTTGGCTGAGATTTCTGGGTCCATTGCTTCATATCCCATCTGAGTTCATTCTGTAACAGCCATTTACTTAAAATATTTTCCAGATGTGTGCTTATTATATTAGTCCACTTAATTTGTCTATATTCTTGGGTTTAATCTTTGAAATTTTGAATTAAACTGTATTAACAAAGACAAGTCATTATTTTATTAGATGCACTGTGTTGGTAATGCTTTCCTAAGTTGCCCCAGAAGATCTTTTAATCTTAACAGATATTTTGTCATATTTTATCCTTTATCTATCTTATCTATTGATTCTTGCCTAGGACCAATTATCGTAGGTATCCATACCTGTCTGGTTACCACTGTGCCTAAACCCAGAGACCATTTATAGTCTATGAATAAGATCATACTCTCTTGTTGTCTTATTATTCTAAAAGTATGACATTTTGTGTGAACTAGATTTTAGAACAAGCTCTCCTTTTAATAATCTGGCAACAGTATAAATTGTTGATGTTTATTATTCTTCTATCCCTTTTACATGATAGATGAATCTGTTCAATTTTGGCTTTTGAGTGACTCATATGTGGTTAGTATTCTGCTGTGGCATTGGGTGGTCTTTAGCATTTTATTGGTCTTTGGAGATGAAACATCTCCAAAGAAATATGTTGGAACTTGTATTTATTGCCTTAATCTTATTCTCTGCTTTGAGAAGTTGCTAACTAAATGTTTTCTCCAGCTTTTCCTTAATTGCAGTGTGGTTAATTCCTCTCAACTGCAGGAAGCCAAGGTATTTATAGATTGTTGTTATTATTTTTTGTGGCCAGTAGAAGTAATCGGCATTCAACAAATGCCAAGAACATGCTTGGCATGAAGTAGTACATAGAATTAGATCCAGTTCCTGCTCCATGAACTTGATGTGAGATAAGCTAACTGGGGAGGAGAGAAGGAAGAGAAGACATTTTCAAAAAATTGTATCTCTTCTAAAATTGGGAGAAAATGAATTTTAGTTTAAAAGGAAACTTTAAGAATTCAATTAATAGGATAAAACACAGGTGAAACAGTCAATAAAAGCAAAGACAGTATTTATGCTAAATTCATGAATCTAAGGAGTGAGTCATAGTAAGTCCTGGTATAATGGATAATTTATCTCAAAGCAAAACTGGGCTGAGAGCAGTGACTCACACCTGTAATCCTAGCACTTTGGGAGGCCGAGGGAGGCAGATCATATGAGGCCAGAAGTTTGAGACCAACCTGGCCAACATGGCGAACCCCCATCTCTACTAAAAATACAAAAATCAGCCAGATGTGGAGGTACATATGTAATTCCAGCTACTTGGGAGGCTGAGGCATGAAAATTGCTTGAACTGGGAGGCAGAGGTTGCAGTGAGCTGAGATCATACTACTGTGCTCCAGCCTGGAGTGACACAGGGAGACTCTGTCTTAAAAAAAAAAAAAAGCAGAACTCTAGTGCTGTAAATGGGGGAGGAGAGGAAGGAGAGTAGGAAAAATGTCAAGATGCAGAGATGCATGCATTCAGTGGAAGGGTTAAGGAATCCTGAAAATTACCCTGAATTCATCTCGCTCTCTAACAGCCACATCTGATCAGTTTCCAAGTCCTGCCCTATTATCTCCCAGATATCCTCTCATCCTATCCCTGATTCTTTTTTTTTTGAGACGGAGTCTCGCTCTGTCGCCCAGGCTGGAGTGCAGTGGCCGGATCTCAGCTCACTGCAAGCTCCGCCTCCCAGGTTTATGCCATTCTCCTGCCTCAGCCTCCGGAGTAGCTGGGACTACAGGCGCCCGCCACCTCGCCCGGCTAGTTTTTTGTATTTTTTAGTAGAGACGGGGTTTCACGGTGTTAGCCAGGATGGTCTCGATCTCCTGACCTCGTGATCCGCCCGTCTCGGCCTCCCAAAGTGCTGGGATTACAGGCTTGAGCCACCGCGCCCGGCCATCCCTGATTCTTTTACTCTGTTTTAGGTCCTTCTTATCTGTCACTGGTCTCTTGTCGTGTCCCCTCCAATCTATCATCCATGAAGAAGCCATATAAACCTGATCAAAGTTCATTGCTCAAAATCCTTAGGTGGTACCCATGTCATAAGAGTAGCAATGCAAGGCCCTCATGACCTGACCCTGCCTGCATGTTCAGCCTCATCTCATCTGGCAGAGGACTTGTAGCATCTGAACACACCAAAAGGCCATGCTGACTCAACTCTTCATTTCTGTGCACGCTGATGTTCCTGCCTAGAATGGGCTGCCTTCTCTGTTTTTATCCAACCAACTATTTATCCTTCAAGTTCAAAAATTATCTTCTCTGTATTTGTGACTTGCATCCAAGCGAATTAGGTGTTTGCCCTTCTGTGCTTCTACTGGGCTTGGTAGATGTAACCTTATTACAGCAGTGACCTTAGTAGTTGTCACTGTTGAATCATATGTCTCTCTTTATGTGTACTGTTAACGTTTAGAAGACAGATGTCATGTCTTTTGGTTTTTATGTCCTCAGAGGTAATGGTTGCCAGCTGATGGAACGACTCCTGGGTCATGTCAGGCTGCAGGCTCCTCAAGGACAGTGTGAATACTGAGTATCTGCAAAGGTTTTCGACTTTCATATACTGCAAGGGGGAAAGACAGGCTCTTGGAATTGTGGGAAGATGAATTTGTTTCTCATTCTGGAAGGTTTCCAGTACTGGAGGACAGGAACAGTTGGTACAAATGTCCTGGATTTGTGGATATAATCTTGATGGGGGGACACCTGTTCTGTCTGCAGAACTGGCTTTTATTTTGGACCCTGAAAAGCAGAAGCCTTCTGCATCTCCCAAGGGGGCAGCCAGGTCTGTGCAGGGAGGTTGCAGACCCAGGTTTGCTTTGTAATACAATTATTCTCACCATCTGGGGTTCTGCCTTAAAGCGTGAGGGTGACTTGAACAGTTCTGACCTCTGGAAACTCAGGGACGGTGAATTTCAAAACCAAAAGTGGCAAACAGGCTGACTTACTTTTGGGAACATTAAAGGCCTCCTCCTAAATGAACTTTGTGCATGTAGTCGACCATGTTGCATTTGATTCATCCATGTTACTTAAATTTGTTTAGGAATGGAATATTGTAAATTGATTATTTTGTATTGGGAATTTTAAACATTTTACAATTTGCTAAAAATTATTTTTATTGACTTTCTTGTGTATATACAACTGTTGTCTAGTGTTGTAGGGGAATATGATTTAGCTATATAATACTATTTAAAATCCTGAGATTCTGGGAGTCTAGTGAAAGCTATGTTATAGAAGCAAGTGAAAACATTAAAATAACCCAAGTTAGTACTACAAAAATGGCCTCAACAAATGCTGTACATCATTCTTCAGAGGAGCAGGATACTGCTGTGGTGTGGAGTAGTCAGGGAGTACTTCACAGGGAAGAAAATGCAATTTGAGCTGGTTCTCGAAGTGGGGTAGAATTTGAGGGGGTATAATAGAGAAGAAAGGTAGTTCTGGGGCAGGAAAATAGCTACTGAGATGGGGATTCATTCTTTCTTTCTTTCTTTCTTTCTTTCTTTCTTTCTTTCTTTCTTTCTTTCTTTCGTTCTTTCTTTTCTTTTCTTTTCTTTAACCAAGTATTTTATGATATAAATCTAGGCTCATGATCCTCCAGCTCCCTTAGTCTTATCTAACCTCTTCTAATTCTTTTAATACCTACCCTGTATTAAGTATTGGGCTGGATACAAAAGAAATGCAAGACATCATTCTTTTCTTTGTGGAGTGTCAGTCTTGTAGATTACCATATTGTATGGAAAAATGTAGAACCAGCAGCAATTTTTGGAAATGAGAATGTAAAATTAGAACTTCAGATTCTGTCTTGCTGGTATAATACCCTGGGCTTACTCTCATTCTCTCACTGCTTTCCAGATGTGTCCTTTTTCTTTTCTCCCATGCTGCAAAGGTGGGTAAATGGGTACTCTCTGCCTTTCACAGACAGGAAACTCAATGTCAGGTGATCTGCCAAAGTTTAAAGAGACAAGTTAGTGGAAGAACCATAGTGAGATGTTTGTGTTTTTTGTGTGTTTGTTTAAAAAGTGCTTCTCAACTGGCTGTAGCATGAAGGGAGCTGCCTTGGAGCATACATAAGTACCTCCTAGCTTTTCTGGGATGAATACTGCCCTTCCAAACATGCTCTGGTATTTTAGAAAGAGGTGTAGTACATCAGATCAACCAGAGTGCAGGTCAGAGTGCAGCAGCTCTGAGTCTGTTGCCGAGGAATTAGTGACTCATATGAAAAGCACCTCGGACTTGCTCGTGAAGATTCTGAGATCCTTGTCAACTTGGTACTTGATCTCTGAATTTCCATTCTACCCTCAGTCCTCTTGCACCTTAGTTTTAGTGGAGGTAGGAGTTGAGAGTTGGAGTTGATCTTCCTTTGCTTCTTTGACTTTGTCTTTGATGGACACCCCGTCACAGATTAGGAGGCAAAGCACTATTTGCATTTGCATTCAGCCTCCTACAAAAATGCCACTTCTCAACATTTTCTTTCCATCTATCTCTTCTTTGTCAATTTCAGCCTCTCAGCCACATTGATAAGCACATTCAAAATCTGGGCCACTCCTGCCACCCTGAGAGCCGTTTGTCTGTCCCTCTGCACTTCTGCAGCACTGTTGATTTGCCATTTGCTTGCACTTTAACTGGATCTGGGTTGGCATGTGCCTCTGGAAGGTTTTCTGTCTATTGATCAGAGTTAATGGTACCCATCACCATGGTTGCTAGGATTGCTGTCTGGGATCAGCACAGTGTTGTTGCTAACCATTTTTTTTTGCCATGAAGCTGAGGCAGTCCAGGGATTCTGAGGCACTTAGAGGTAAACCTCAGAGCTCTGTTTTTCTTTTCAAAAATCTGTATATAAGGATCTTTTTCTGCCCTTTCTTTGCTTGACTTTGAAATCCATCTTCTTGTTCAGTTGCCTGCCCCTCATTCTGCTGTCCCATGAATGAAAAAACTCGTGCTTTCTCCCTTCCGTGGTTACTCAGGGTCTCCCTTGAGCCTTCAGTTATGCACATGTGTATACACACACATGTAATTGGGTCTTGCTGTGTTGCTGTATACCTAGACAGGCATTTCTCTTGTGGCTGCTCATATTGCTCTCCTTCCTACATAGCCACTTAGGAATCCACAGACAGAACACCCTCCTTAACAGAAAGCAAGCAAGTGGTGATTGGTTTGGAGTGTGTATGTAAGCATATAAGGGTCTGTAGGAGAATACTAGGTGGGTAAGAGGGGATGCTGGTGTGGCCAGTGAAGCCACTCTCAGTACCTCACATTAAATGTTAAATGTAACCCCAGAAAACAGGATACATTGACACCTCTTTTTTTTTTAAAATGCATAACCTATTGATTTGGTAAATAACTCTAGTTGGTGTAGCAAATATGTACAGTGTATTAGTAGCCAATTGCCTCAAAACCTAACAGCTTAAAGCAATCATAATCATCTATTCTCTCATAGTTTCTGTGAGTCAGGTTTTCAGAAAAAACATAGCCCTGTGGTTCTTGCTCAAGGTCTCTTAGGAGATTGCAGTTAGTCTAAGTTTCTGTTGTGCAGTGGGGTGGTGGTGATGGTGGGATACATGGTTTCCCTTTGGCTTGGTTTTGTAAATGTGGGCAGAATGGCCCAAGAGGATAAGACTTTGTGGAGATGGGTGGGAGGGGTTTGCAGTTTTTATAATTTGTATAAAAATACATCCATTGAAATTAATATGAGGTTATTAATAATTGTTGTGCTATACCCTTGCATAGCATTTTATTTTATTCATTTGGTTCCCCAGATCCATCCTGGATAGATAGTGGAGGGAGAAGCTGGTGTGGCCAAGTGCCAGGTTTTGAAGAACATCTCTGTGACCCTGGCAAGCTGGAGCCAGAGGCCTGGGCTCCTGTCTGCCTGGGGGCCATCCAGAAGGGCTGAGCTTGCTTCTTCAGCACCCGTTTCTTCCTTAGTTTTCCATGACTTTACTTAGGAGCCAAGGCATTGAGAAAGCCCTTCTCTAAGAGGTCATGTGCTTAGCTGGCAAGGCTACAGGCAGCATCTGTAGCACCCCTGATGTGCCGGGGGTGTTTTACCGTCTTGCTAGTGAAACCATTCTTGAGGAAGGGGAGGGGACACTGCACCTAGGGCAGTTAGCCAGAGCGGGGGTTCACACAGGGCCAGGGATTCCTGGGATGTGGGACTTTTACTGCTAAAACCAGGACAGTGCCAGGCAAACCGGGATGGTTGGTCAACCTAACTGTACTTGCAGATGCTTTCTGGTTGACCTCCACCTCTACTACCCTTGCCCTTGCTTCTTGCACCTAAGTAACATACCTCATAATAGGTAAACATCTGGCAGTAGGCTCCCTTGTGGATGAAGGCTCTGGCTCAGAGCGTGTTGTATTTCACTCTGCCCTAGTGACTCTCAGCCCATCCTGGGTTTTGACCTCATTCCCTCTTTAGTTGTTATCTTCTTGGGATCTCCCAGAACTCCAGGGATGAGATGGTTGAAGACCACAAGGCTCTAGCCACCAACACGCTGTGTTTCTGTTTGGTACTGAAGGATTGTAGAGGCCTCTGGGCTGAAAGCCATTGTGGCCCTGTGGCTTGCTTCCTCTTTGTTTTTGTAGGTGGGAGCTCTACACTGCTGTCCATTCCAGAGACAAGCCTAGACATCTATCAGGGGCTTACAGATAGCCTATGAATGGGAAAGGACTGATGACAAGATGTCCACAGATCTCAGTGCTGGAGGAAGAGTGGATGCTTTCTCAGAGGCTCACTTCCAGGATTTTGTTTTGTTGAATGGGATATGTGGAGGGACTGTTGAAAGGGCTTTGTTATGACAGGAGGAGAAAGGGAGATGAGGCCACTGGTGCAGTGGAATAGCTCTGTGTGGGAAAAACAGGGACCTCTATCAGGAATGTTTGTTTAGCTCTGTGGTATGTAATATGAATCTTTTGCTACAAAAAAATCATTATTAAAATGTTGGTTTCTCCTTAAAAATAGCTTTTGTCAGACAAATCTCAACCCTTGCTGTGGGTCATTGGCATCTCTCAGAATGGGAGGCAAGCCATGTAATTTGAGGTTCAGTTTCTCAGCCAGAGTTGCAGTCTTGCTTTTTTTTTTCCTTTTGAGACAGAGTCTTACTTTGTCACCCAGGCCGAAGGGCAGTGTGTAATCTCGGCTCACTGCAACCTCTGCCTCCCTAGTTCAAGTGATTCTCATGCCTCAGCCTCCTGAATAGCTGAGATTACAGGTGTGCACCACCACGCCCAGCTAATTTTTTGTATTTTCAGTAGAGATGAGGTTTCGCCATCTTGGCCAGGCTGGTCTTGAACTTCTAGCCTCAAGTGATCCACCTGCCTCAGCCTCCCATAGTGGTGGGATTACAGGTGTGAGCCACTGCACCTAGCCTGCAGTCTTAATTTTATTTTCTAAAGCATTTCTGTGTGTCCCGGAGAATACCTTTGCCTGCAGGCCCTGTGTTCTCATCCACGACTACTTCCTTTTTTCTTCCCTCGTTCCTTTTGTATTCATTCAAGATCCTCTAGACAATCATTTATTTGCTAGGACAGAGTGTGGTCATTCTCTCTCTATATTATTAGAATCAAGAGTATACGTGCAGGTCTATTCGATGCGTATCCAATGTTTAGCTCCCATTTATAAGTGAGAACCTACAATAGTTGGTTTTTTGCTCCTGTGTTGATTCCCTTAGGAAAATGGCCTCCACCTGCATTCACGTTGCTTCAAATGACATGATTTCTTTCTTTGTTTTGCTGTGTAGTATTCTGTGTTGCATATGTAGCACATTTTCTGTATCCAATTCACTGTTGATGGACACTTGGATTGATTCCATGCCTTTGCTATTGTGAATAATGCTGCAGTGAACATATGAGTGCATATGTCTTTTTGGCAGAATGATTTATTTTCCTTTGGGTAGATACCCAGTAATGGGATTGCTGGGTCAAATGGTAGTTCAGCTCTTAGTTCTTTGGGAAATCTCCAGACTTCTTCACAGTAGCTGGACTAATTTGTATTCCCACCAACAGTATATAAGTGCGCCCTTTTCTCCACAGCCTGACCGACATCTGTAATTTTTTGACTTTTTAACAAAAGCCATTCTGATTGGTGTGAGATGGTATCTCACTGTGGTTTTGATTTGCATTTCTGTAGTGATGATGAGCATTTTTTTTTACATTTGTTGGCCTTGTGTATGTCTTCTTTTGAGAAGTGTCTATTCATGTTCTTTGCCTACTTTTTATTGGATTTGTTTTTTTTTTTTGCTTATCAAGTTATTAAGCCTTTGTCCGATGCGTAGTTTGCAAATATATACTAACATTCTGTAGGTGGTTTGTTTACAATCTCTTTTCTTCTTGCCTCCTTATCTTTGGCAAATAGAAAGTGCTCTGTAATTTTTAAATAAAGGAATGGAGCTTCAGTGTGAAATACTAGGTGCTTTCCCTACATGGTCTCATTTAATCACCCTGGTAATCTGGCAAAGTTTCACTTCATAAATGATAAAGCTGAGGTGCTGGGAGGTTGACCAGATGGCTCAAATTCATAGAGCAGCTAGAAAATGGTGGAACTAGAATTGGAACCAATGAGCCTTTTCATGTGATTCTAATATATATTTTTGTTTTTAGATCATTGGCTTTGAAGCCAGGATACCTGGGTCGTAGTCTCTCTCACTTTCACTCTGTAAGTTAGCGACCTTGAGCAAGACTCCTGATCATTGAACATTAGTCAGTCTGCCTTGTTGGAGTAAAACAAATGAACTACTTTCTAGTGCTGATGTCTCTTTTCCCTCTTTGTTTCTGGGAAAATCTGTCCTCACCATCCATGTGTGCCCCTCACCTCCATCTTCTTTTACTGGCCATCCTCATGCACTCTTTTTTCTTTGACTTCTTTGTTTGTTTTGTGGCTTTTCTTGCTGTCTTTCTTTCCACATTTTAGTTAGAGGAATTAATGCCGGGACTTGATTTCTCAGACTTTCCACTTCCTTTAGCTTAATTGGATTACCTTATCTGAAAAATCATTGCAAAAATAGTTGCTGTTTTGTGATGCTGCTACTGATGTTAATGAGAATGATTAATTCCTCTGCTATGAGGACTGTTGGTTGGATCACCATAGGAAGTTGGGTAATAAGATGGAGTCTTAATAGTGCAGGAGGTGTGGGACTGCCTGAAGGCAGGTAAAGAACTAGATAACATCTTAAAGTTTCTTGCTTAAAAACTGGAAAAGCTATCATTTGTCCACTCATTTGTTTGGTGGCCCAAGCTTTGTACTAGGCGCTCAGGATACAGTGGTGACAACAACAGTTATACCTTGGAGCTACCAATGCAGTCTAGTTTGGGGAGACATAGTTAATCTAAGAATCAAACAGATACTAACTCAAAACTCTGATAAGTGGAACCATGTGTAACAGGGAGAACTAACTTAGATGTGGAGCTGAAAGAAGATCTAAATGCCAATCACTTCATATGTATTATTTTATTTAATCTTTACAGTGACTCTGTGAGAAAGATGGATAGAGTGACAAGAGTAGACATCCTTGTCTCGTTCCTGATCTTAAAGGAAAAAGCATTCAATCTTTCACCATTAAATAGGATGTGGGTTTTTGTAGAAGCCCTTTATTAGTTTGAGGAAGTTCCTTTCTATCCATAATTTGGTGTGTGTGTGTGTGTGTTTAAATCATGAAAGGGTATGAAAGGGTATTGGATTTTGTCAAATGTGGGGTGTTTTTTGTCTGTTGAGATGAACATATGGTCATATGTTGAACTAACCTTTTATTCTTGGGGTATATTCTACTTGATCATTGTGTATTTTTTTGTTGTTGTTGTTGTTTGTGTGTTGCCGAATTTGTCTTGCTAGTAATTCCTTGAGGATTTGAGGACAGGCGTTGTTAAAGGCGAAAGCATATGTAGCATATTGTCATCTTTCCTTCTTCTAACAGTGTAGGAAGATTTAGAAAAATCCTAAAAATCGGCTTCAAGGACTCAAAAGGTATAGTATTAATAATAGTCTGGAGCCATTCCTCCAGGGTCATTGCCGATTTGTAGCTTACACGTTAAGTGACATATGTAAAGATTATTCTGACTTACAGAGACTCGATAGTTAGGACAGCGTGGAATATATATTAGAGAGATTTCTAATCAAGAGAGTTTAAAATATAGAAAACTTTACATTTAAGTGGGGAACATGCCAGTTATCTGGAAATTTTACTCATTTGTGGGGTTTCATTCAGCAGTGAGGCTGACAAATGATTAATGACTGCATTGCAGACCCCACATTCCCAACTCCAGGAAAGCTTTTCCTGGTCGCAACTTGCTCAGACAGGAGACACATGTGACAGGGTGTTTACCTCAAACTGAGCCCATCCCGTGAGGTTCTGTCAGCAGTGTCATAGTTAGCCATTCCCTGATGAGGGGTGGCAGGTAGGGGTTTGCCAGTTGTGTGATCTGGTCATTGGTGACACTCTGGTTGTGCCATTCACCACTTCCGTCTTTACTCCTCTTTGATTCTGTCGAGACTAATTTCTTGATTCTGCCCTTCCATTTACTCTGGCATTTTAGAAACCTAGTTTCTAGTTATATCATTACTTAAAGGGCTTAAAAAAGAAAAAACTTAGCAAACTTTTGAATCTTTCTTTTATTGCTACTTATACGTACATACACACATACAAAACCTTTAAATTTGGGGATCTGAGTATAATTCTGGTAAATAACTGTCTTCATTTTTCTCCTCTAAAGAACTTAATACATTTGTTACATAAAATATAAGGAAATCTTTGTACTATTTTACAGTAACCACAACTAACAACTAACTAATTCTGGTTACTATTTTACAGTAACCACACCTCACTCTGTGTACAGTCGTTAGTCTATGAGAATTCAAGGAGGCCATTATTGTAAAGCTACAAATTCTGTACCTTCAGGATCTCCTTGGCTCACAAAGCAAGAACATGATAATGCAAAGAATATTATCTCCTTATGATTGTAAAATATTTTCTAAACTATAAAACCTCGATCTGCATTATCTAATTTGGATTTGCTGTGGTGCAATCATGGCCCACTGTAGCCTTGACCTCCTGGGCTCAAGCGATCCTCCCACCATGGCCTCCTGAGTAGCTGGTACTACAAGCATGTACCACCATGCCTGGCTAATTTTTTTCATTTTTATTTTTTGTAGAGATAGGGTCTTCCTTTGTTGGCTAGGCTGGTCTTGCACTCTTGGACTCAAGTGGTCCCCCCACCTCGGCCTCTCAGAGTGCTGGGATTTCAGGAGTGAGCCATCATGTCTGGCCCATCTAATTTTGATTCTTATGACAACCCTGACATGTGGGTAGTACAGATACTAGGTACATTTCATGAATGAAACAAAGGCTTGGTGAGTTTAAGTACTTAGAATTTAGGAGGTATATGATGTTGGTGCTGTGCAAAGCTGAGTGCTTTCATTCTTCATGTGAAGAATAAGGGATCTCTCTCTGTTGTCATCCTACAACCTTCTCATTTCTTCAGTTTACTGTTCTCCAGTAGTTGGATGACTATTTCCCTCTTTCCATTCCCAAAGTCATTTAATTCCATTCCCAAAGTCATTCAGATGAACCAAATAGGGACCCCTGTCCATTCCTTGCAAATCTCGGTGCCCCACCATTTTTCACTGATGTGTTTTTGACCTTCTGACAATTCGGGTGTCCATACACAGGCATCCTCATCTAGCTAAAGTTGAGTTTAATGTAGTGAATCAGGCCTTACTGGGGCATTGGCTTGTGTTCATCCTGATTACTTATTTCCTACTGAAGTATTAGCGTGGTGGTACAGGGTAGGGAGTCTTACACTGGTTCTGATTCTGCCACTCACAAGCTACATTTTCATTCTTTCTCTGAGCCTTGATTTTCCCTTCTATAAAATGAAGGGTTAGATCAAATCACATTTGAGGCCACTTAAACTCTGTCATTGGATCTGACTTCCTTATTGGTTTTCTGGTGTTCTTTGTTCACCTATCCATTCCTGGTTTACCTGATACAGGTGATGATTTTAATGATCATACAGCCTTTGTTAGTGTTTCCTTCTGCCTCACACCATGCGTTGGACTTTCTTTCTTTTCCTTTCTTTTCCCTAGGAGAAAATAACCTGTTGGCCAAGTCAGCATCCCAGGTAGGCATGACAGAAAGTGCTGGCTGCCCAGGGTGCAGCCCGGCCTCTGCCTCACACCTGCCTCTGTGACACGAGCCAGAGATTTTAATCACCAACCTGAGGCTTTTATTCAGGAGCTAATAGTTGAAAAGCCAGAACAGTTTCTCTGTCTTCCTGCTTTTTTTCTCTCCTCTTTGCTGTAACCCTCAGATCCTCATAATAAAAATAATCAGGCCAACCCATCTAAGCTTTTGCTAATGGAGACTAAGAGAACTGAAAGACGCAGCCTTCCCATGGGCATTCTGGTTGGATTGTTCTGTCTTACCCTGTGTCCCTTTTAGAGAATTGCATGGCATTAGCATAAAGACAAGTCATCGCAATTATTTTGCACCCAGCCTCTTAATGTTGAGGAGCAGGAAGGATTCTGCTGTGATCTCTGGCACATTCATCGGCCCCTGCTGAGCTACTGATCAATAGTGACACAGTTGCATCAGATGGCCTTCAAATAGTGCTTCCTTTTTCAGATGAGCTGGGAGAGAGAGGAAGAAATATAAGTGCCTCATTCCTGTTAGACTACAAATAAATGAAGATGTGGTGTGCAGCTGCATTTCAAGCATTTTGGAAGCTTTTCTGGTGTATGTGAGGGGTGGGTGCGGGATTGGCACTGAGGCTTCTATCTTGATTGCAGTTGAGAGCAAGGATGCTGGTAAATGTCCACATGGGCACTTTGAGTCGCTATCCCTATGTCCCTTACACCCTAGCACCTGGAGAGCCTCAAACAAGCCTCACAAGTGGGGAGTGGGACACCCTGACGCAACTTTTCTCTTTTTCTTCCCCTCCCCCAGAGTATTTAGTAGGAGTTTACTGGCTGAGTGTGTGCCCCGGAATCTGGGGCCGCTCCTGCTGTTGCAGTTAATGCTGCTTTGTTCCATGCTAAATGAGGCGAGAACTTTCACCCTGGTCACATTCATAATCCCTCTCAGCAGGACGCTCAGCTGTGCACAAGAGCAGTTTCTGCAGGCAGGGAAGGGCTTTCCCTTTGGAAAGTCCTTTGGAAAGCTCCTTTGGTTCTCTGTTTCAGGAAGCTATCAGTACAGAGGATAGGTTCAGGGACTAACTCAGACAGGCAATCTCATTCTCAGCTGGGGGTTTCTAGGCATGACCAGGGTATCAGATTTCCTTTTTTTTTTTTGAGACGGAGTCTTGCTCTGTCACCCAGGCTGGAGTGCAGTGGCCGGATCTCAGCTCACTGCAAGCTCCGCCTCCTGGGTTTACGCCATTCTCCCGCCTCAGCCTCCGGAGTAGCTGGGACTACAGGCACCCGCCACCTCCCCCGGCTAGTTTTTTGTATTTTTTTTAGTAGAGATGGGGTTTCACCTTGTTCACCAGGATGGTCTCGATCTCCTGACCTCGTAATCCACCCGTCTCGGCCTCCCAAAGTGCTGGGATTACAGGCTTGAGCCACCGCGCCCGGCCTAGCAGATTTCTTTATGCTTGTGTGTGTTTTGGAGAGAGGACACAGTATGACCAGGAGACTAGTGGGATAAGAGGAGGTAGACAGGGAGACCAGTCTGCATTTGGGACCCCCAAGGGAGAGAGTTGGGAAGAATGCAGGGATCCTAGACTGGAAGCCAGGAGCCTGCAGGAGACCGAAACCCCTCTCTGCCATCTGCTAACTGCTTTGGGCCTCACTGTCCTCTGTAAAAGAAGGGAGTTACCCCTAAAACTCCCATGTTGTATGCTGTGTGCTGAGGCTGTAGAACTGAGCAGCTTCAGAGAGGAGATGAGAGCTGGGAGTGCAGTAGAGGCAGGGACTTTTACATTATGCCTATTTCTGGGGGTCCTGTCCTTTCCTGTGGCCTTGCCTGTGCTAGCTAGTCAGCGGGGCTTTAACAAACCCACAGCAGAAGATTCTGCTAGCTTCTTCGGAAGCATGTTTTCTTGTTCTTAATGATAGTTAACTTGGCTAGTCATAAATCCTAAATCTGCCTCCCCTGAAGTGGGGAGCAGTTAAAATCTCCACTTGATTTTCTTGTTTTTCCACCTGCCCCCTTCTGCTGGCTTCCTTGGAGTTTCCTGAGCACATGCACTGAAGACCTGGCTGGGGTTTACACGTGATTTTGGAGGCTTCCCCTTTGTGACTGCCTCCTGCCTGCCCTCTCTTTTAAGCTCCTCTGGCTGTCCCAGTCTCTGGTATCCAACTCCCCAGGTTGTCAGAGTGAGCTTTTCTGCCTGAGCTCCAGCCAGCCTGTGCTGTGCCTGTGGGGTTGTGCTGCCAGATGAGATGCCACACACCCAAGCCTCACCGAGAGCAGTTCCCTTCTTTCAAAGCTTGACTTCCCGTAATCTCTGCCTGTTTTTGGTCTCTTTCCAGGGCTTTCAAAGTTACTATTAGGTTTAGAGAAAAATTGAGAGGCAAAGCCAGAGTTCTCATTTATTCCCTTCCTTCCCTATTTCCTTATTATTAATATCTTACATTAGTGTAGTACATTAGCTATAATTGATAAGCCAATATTGATACATTATTATGAACTAACATTCACAGTTTATATTAATGAACTAGCCTTCCTCATCCTGAGGCTAGGCTTTTTGTGTCCTGCATTCTATGCAGAGCTAGTTTTTCTATCTTGTTCAGAGTTCCTATTTGTTACTTGTGGGAGGCTTAATCTGATGCTAGCTACTTCAACTTTATCAGAAGCAGAATAATCTGATGCATTTATTTTTGATTGATAAGTACATTTTTTCCTTGTCTCTGGAAGTACCTGACATAAACATTGTGAGTAAAAGGCGTTTCCAGAAGAAGGTGATGGTGATGGCAGAAAGTCTAACAAGTCTATGGATGGCGAGTACATTGGTGGATGTTTCAAGCTTTCTGTCTTGCTGCTTTTCACATTATGATTCACGTACCAGGGGCCACAATGGTAGAATTGACTGGTGTCTTCAGAAGTTAATCTCCAGAAAACAGAGTGGAAGCCAGAAAATGAAAGCACTTTATGAAATATTAACTTAGTACTGAGGCTGAGATTGTCCAGAAACTTATTAAAAGAATTTGAAGTCCTTCAGTTAACTTTATTTGCAGTTAGCTCCTGCTTATCTGGAAGATGAAGCCACAGATAGAACAGATACAGATAATCCCTTATGTTGATTATCTATACAGTTTGCATCTTCTGTATAGTTTTTTTTCTTTCTAGATGTTAATGAAAAAGAAGTAGGCCCTGATATTTTTAAACTCCTTTACCTTATTTCCCCTTAAGTTCAGTGGTCAGTGTTCTGAATAGAGGCACTGTCTGATGTCTCACAGCAGGGATTCCTGGAAGCAGGGGCTGCAGGAATGCTACAGAAGTCTTACAGAAGGCCAGGTGATTAAAAATCCACCAGCAGGAAAGTTTAACATACCACCCCTCTCAGTAAACCACAAGAGCATCTGACTTAGGTCCAATTGAAGTACCTGGATAAAAGTCAAGTAAGTTTTACTGTGGGACTATATGGGGTATAATGGAGGGTTGGAAGGAGCAGGCTGATGCCTCAGATGCCAGAACACCAGGCAGAACCTAGGACTCAGGATGCTTCTCAGAGGGGAGATTCTGCCATGGGCACTTGGGGTGAATCTGTGTTCATTTTTGGAAGATTCTACTCAGTCAAATGTATTTGGAGCATCTCCTATGTGCTTGGACCTGTGGGAGGCATGGTCAGTTGGTGATGACTAAAGCATGTTTTAGCTGTGTGTTCTAAACAGGAGAATTGCAGGGAAGTATAGGAGTCCTCCCTAAGGGCGTCTCACCTACCCTGGGGGTCAAGAAAGGGGAAGTAGAGATTAAGCAGAAATCTACAGGAATGTTGGAAGATTAGGGGATGAGTGGGTAGAAGAAGAGTGTTCTGTGCACAGGGAGGAGCATGTGTAGATGCCCTTGAATGTGAGAAGATATGGTGTGATTGAGGAACTTCTGAATAATTGGCAAGGCCACTGGTGTGAGATGAAGCTGGACCATGTGTCTATGTAGGCCATGCTGAGGATTTTGATTGCCATCTTTGAGCAAATGGAAGCAAGTGTGGGAGGTTCTTAAAAGAAGGGAATAAGATGACTCAATTTGCTTTATAAAGAGATCACTCTGACAGCCTCATGGAGAATGGTTGGAGAGGGCCATGTGGGCAGTGGAGAAACCAGTAAGGAGGCCATTGTATAGACAAACTGAGAGAGGAAGATTTTCTGGGATCAGGTAATGGCAGTGTAGACAGAGAGGTGGAGGGGAGAGAATTAGGAGGTCCTGGTCACTGATTAGCTGTGATGGATAAGGGAGAAGCCTGTTCAGGGATACTCAAGTTTCATGCTTGAAAAACTGGTGGATTTCCTGGGGGCTACTAATCACAATGAGGAAGGCTAGAGGAGGAACATGACATGGGAGAAGGAGGGGAAGAAAGTATGCATTTCCATTTTGAAATACATTCCTCCAATTCTCAGGCATCAGGCCAACCTAGCTCCATTGTCCTAGGAACCTGTGAGAGCCTGCATCCTGCAAGAGAGGCAGATAAAAGGAGTGCTGTTTCAGAGTGATCACCTGGCATCAGTGTATCAGTCTTTGACTGAAGGCGGGGAATTGGTTTTGCCTGACCCTCTGTAGGAATTGACAGAGCCCGGATCTCTGAAGGTTGTTGGCTCCTAGACCTGAACCTCATCTACCTGCTGAGCTCACCTTCCAGTCAAGAGTGGGAGGGTGCTGCCTGAGTTCAGCTTACTGCAGAATTGCTTGAAGTTGAGCAGTTAGAAGGGCCACCCTCCAGCAAGTGCGTCTGGTCTTAGATGGTGTCTTACACTTTGGTCAAGATGAAGACTCAGGGACAGACAGAAGTTAGTTGTGGAGGTGGTAATGATTAGTTATCAAGGCACTCTTCGTTGTGGTGTCATATGTGTAAAGAAAGTATTCACATGTCACACCCTGTGGTTTTGCCCTGTGCAGTAGACTTTCTGACCCTTCCTCTGCTTCCCTGGCGTTGTAGTTCTGCTGTTGATTCATGTTATTGGTGTGGATGTTTAGCTTTTGTCTAGGAGATGCGGACCTGAATCCTGCTTTGTATATCGTTTTAATCTCTCTGGATGACTCTAAGGTGCAGCTATAGTGAAAACAGGTTATTTATTCCAGACACATTCTCAGAAAGGCAAATTAGTGATTCTTTTTTGTAATGTTTTTATTTTTAAAACTTTATTTTCAATTTTTGTGGGTACATAATAGGTGTATAGGTTTATGGGGGCACATGAGATATTTTGATACAGGCATGCAGTGCATAATAATCACATCAGGGTAAATGGGGTATCCATTACCTTAAGCATATATCCTTTCTTGGTGTTACAGATAATCCAATTACACTCTCAGCTATTTTTAAATGTACAATAAGTTATTGTTGACTGTAGTCATCCTATTGTGCTTTCAAATACTAGATCTTATTCATCTTACCTAATTATGTTTTTGTACTCATTAACCATCCTTCCTTCCCCCTACAGCTACCCTTCCCACCTACTGGTAACCATCGTTCTACTCTCTATTTCCATGAGCTGAATTGTTTTAATTTTTAGCTCCCACAAATATGTGAGAACATGTGAAGTTTTTGTCTTTCTGTGCCTGGCTTATTTCACTTACCTCCATTTTTATCTGTGTTATTGCAAATGACAGGATCTCATTCTTTTTCATCGCTGAATAGTACTCCATTGTACTACATTTTCTTTATCCATTTGTCTAGTGAGGGACACTTAGGCTGCTTCTAAATCTTGGCTATTGTGAATAGTGCTGCAATAATCTGGAAGTGCAGATACCTCACCAATATACTGAATTCCTTTCTTTTGGATATCCTAGCAGTGGGATTGTTGGATCATGTTGTAATTCTAGTTTTAGTTTTTTGAGGAACCTCCAAACTGTTCTCCATCCTCTTTGTACTAATTTACATTCCCATTGATAGTATACGAGGGTTCTCTTTTCTCCACATCCTTGCCAGCATTTGTTATTGCCTGTCTTTTGGATGAAAGTCATTTTAACTGGGGTGAAAGATACTTCATTGTAGTTTTGATTTGCATTTCTCTGATAATGGTGTTGAGCACCTTTTCATGTACCTGTTTCCCATTTTTGTGTTTTCTTTTGAGAAATGTCTAGTCAGATCTTTCACCCATATTTAAATCAGATTTTAGATTTTTTTCCTACAGAGTTGTTTGGACTTCTTATATATTCTGGTTATTAATCCCTTGTCAGATGGGAAGTTTACAATTTTTTTCTCCCATCCTGTGGATTGTCTCTTCACTTTGTTGATTGTTTCCTTTGCTGTGCAGAAACTTTTTCAACTTGATGTGATCCCATTTGTCCATTTTTGCTTTGGTTGCCTATGCTCGTGGGGCTTTACTCAAGAAATCTTTGCCCAGTCCAATGTCCTGGAGAGTTTCCCCAATGTTTTCTTTTAACAGTTTCATAGTGTGAGGTCTTAGTTTTAAGTCTTTAGTTCATTTTGATTTGATTTTTGTATATGGTGAGAGATAGGAGTCCAGTTTTATTCTTCTACATATGGATATCCAGTTTTCCCAGCACCATTTATTGAAGAGACTACTCTTTCCCTAATGTATGTTCTTGGGATCTTTGTTAAAAATAAGTTCACAGTAGATGTATGGATTTGTTTCTGGATTCCCCATTCTGTTCCTTTGGTCTATATGTCTGTTTGTATGCCAGTACCATGCTGTTTTGGTTGCTATAGTTCTGTAGCATAATTTGAAGTCAGGTAATGTGATTCCTCCAGCTGTGTTCTTTTCGCTCAGGATAACTGTAGCTATTTCTGGGTCTTTTATGGCTCTGTATAAATTTTAGGATTGTTTTTTCTATTTTTGTGAAGGATGTCATTGGTATTTTGATAGGGATTGTATTGAATCTGTAGATTGCTTTGGGTAGTATAGACATTTTAACAATAGTGATTCTTCTAATTCATGAACATGGGTTATCTTTCCATTATTTTGTGTCCTCTTCAATTTCTTTCATTAATGTTTTATAGTTTTTATTGTAGCAATCTTTTACTTCTTTGGTTAAGCTAATCTCTAGGTATTTAGATTAGTGATTTTCTTTGCATGAATGGGAAGGAAGGAAGGAAGGAAGGAAGAAGAGCGAGTGAGTGTGTGGTGTGTGTGATGTGTTAGTAGGGGTGTGGGGTGAGGCAAGTGTGTGGCAGGGTAGGGATGGGTCCCATCTGGGTATTTGTGTTCAGGCCCAGTGGTGGGTCTCAGTGGGCAGCAGTCCCTTTCCTGGTCTGCAGGGATCCAGTGGAAGGACCGTACAGTCCCCTAGGCTCCCTGTGATGGGTGACCTTGCTCGGTCCTGTGGCCCCAGCTCTCATGTGATGGCTGAGGGAACATGAGCCCCTCAAGGCCTGTGTGTTCCTGACTACAGGGCATTCAGGGCAGGAGCCATCAGCTGTGCAGTGTCAAGGAGAGGGGGCATGGAAACTGTCCCCGGCTGGAGGGCCTGTGAAGTTGGGCAATCATGAATCTGGGCCTCACGTCATCCCTAGCTCTGGGTCACTGTCTTGTTGACAGACTGCACCGCCTCAGCAGAGCTCAGAAGGAAAAATGTAACCACCATTAAATCTGGCCACACTATTAGATCTAAGTGGTTTTGTTTACCTCAGCGAGTTGCAAGGTTCTTCAATAGCTGTGTTGCTCCCCATGGGCCGTGGTGGGGCTGTCCTTTTGGGGCCAAACTGCAATGTGCTCACTGCTTGCCAGTTGTGTTCTTCAGTGTATTAGCACAAACTGTTGATCAATACTAGGGGAAATCCCTTTGTGATAATTAGTTTTTGAAACCCTCCTCACTGGGGTCAGACTTCAGCTCCAAATTTCGGGAAAAACTTGCTTTTCCCGTAACCACAGAATATTCTTTTCCCGCACAGATGACTGTCGTAGTCTTATCTTCACTCTTAATGGAATCTTTGCTTGGGTAGACATTTAAGTTATTCTGGGCTCTTAATTTCTGGTGTATCCCTTGGGCTGTTTTATGTAATTTATGTATAATAAGGAAAGGCAAGTCCCAGTGGGTCAGTGTCTAATGGGATGGTGTATATGAAGGAACTCATGTCATAGGTGCTTAATCAATGAATCAATGTTGGGTTGTCTTATTTTCTTGTTTCATTCTTATAAGGAATGATATCTAGAGATTATACCTTTTTTAATTTTTACTTTTTGACATAGAGCCTCACTCCATCATCTGGGTTAGAGTGACATGGCATGATCTCAGCTCAGTGCAACCTCTGCCTCCTGGGTTCAAGCAATTCTCGTGCCTCAGCCTCCCGAGTAGCTGAAATTACAGGCATGTGCCACCATGCCCAGCTAATTTTTGTATTTTTAATAGAGACAGGGTTTCATCATGTTGGCCAGGCTGGTCTCGAACTCCTGACCTCAAGTGATCTCCTTGCCTCAGCCTTCCAAAGAATAGAATTACAGGCATGAGCTACAGTGCCCAGCCAAGATTATACTTTTGATCCAGCAATCTTACTTCTAGGAATCCGGCAATCTTACTTCCAGAGCTACTTGGATGGGCTCAAACTTGTATAGATGAAAAGTATAATTTGTAATAGTGACATAGCATGTCCATCAGTAGGGGAGCCATTATGTGTAATGTAATAGTCTTGTATTCATTGGCATAGAGAGATGCCCTAGTTGTATTTAAAGTCAAAAAACCAAGTTGCAGAACAATGTGAGTAATACGAACCTTTATATAAAACAAACTCCCCCCATCTGTGAATAATACCCATCAGTACACAAAGAGAGATGTACATCAACTGTTACAGTAGGGACTTTATTCTTTTGCGCTGCATATTTCTGTATTATTTGAGTAGCTTACAGTAAGAAAGTACTCATATTAAGCGTTCATGTTCATATTCAAATTGGTTTTAAAATAACTTCTAAGCATAATAAAAAATTTTAAATAAATTAGTTCATTTCTTTCTTCCAAACAGAAACTTAATCAAATGTGTCAGGTATCTAAAACATCTAGGGCTAAATCAGTGAAGTTCCATGGTTAAAAAAGGTATATATTCTTTTTTTTTTTTGGGAGCACTAATATTTGCCAATCACTTTTGTGTAGGACATTTTATTCTGTTTGATCTTTACTGAGAGCCGATTTTACAGTTGAGAAAATTGAGACAAAAAAAGTGAATTGCCTTGCCGTAAAATTAGTGGTGGAAGAGTCTTCACACCCAAGACTTTCTGGCTTGAAAGGCTGCTTGGTTAGACACAGCGCTCTACTGGATCTCTGGTTAAGAGCAAGATAAAGGAAGCAGTAATTTCTGGTTAACTTGCTTTTTATAAAGTTAGAAACAGTCTCAGAACAAAACACCCTTCTGGCTCTTAATTTCTTCATCTGTCAAATGGGCAGATGAGCTGGCCCTTCACCCTTTGGAACTTTCTGGGATTAGGGACACTTGCTACCCCTCCTCTCAATGAGTGTTTGCTTCTCCCCCACAGTACGTAGGAAGCCTGGACGTGCCAAGGCCCAACAGCAGGGTGGAGATCGTGGCTGCCATGCGCCGGATCCGGGTGAGTGGCCAGAGGTGGGCTGTGTGGAGCGGGAAGTCAAGCACCTTAGCTGCTGGCCCTTCTAGGTAGGGCTGGAGGGGCCAAAATGGATGGCTGCACCCCCTTGCAAACCCAAACTGCTCCTCTCTGTACCCTCCAGGAAGCTGTTCTGAATTGAATGTTTGATCTTGATGCAAGGCCAATGTTAAAATGGATGTGATGGCTGGAGTGGTACCATCTTCTCTCTCTTGTGACCTGTAGCTCCTCAAACTGAGATACATGTTACCTTGATGATGTGTAGTGACTGGCCAGGGACTGATGTCTCTTTTTTATTCAAAGATTTTAGGGAAAAGGTTTAGTGGTTAGCTGGTAATTGACTCAAAACATTCTTTAAAAAGGTAATTTATTGTGGTATAGAATATAAGATTTACTTGGATTTTTAAGAGTAAATATGAAATTTTAACAAAATTTTATTGGTTGGATGCTTTAGGCTCCGGGAGTGTCAGTGCATTTTCTTCTGCCATTTTGTCTACTTGCGGAAAGTTCAGTATACCTTCTCGTTGGTATATGTGGTTCAGTCTATGAACTTGTTGCTTTCTGACTCTGTGGTACATGGAGCTGAGACTGAACAAGAATTAAATTCTCTTCTGATACCTGCAAAGGAATTTCTCCATATTCTCTGCACTGGAGCAGAATAAATTACCTTGTACTTGTGCATTTCAAAGGTAGGTTTGGGATTGGTGAAATGGATTTTAATTGTTTATTGTAAGAGAAAATTGGCATTAGAGATGGCACGATTGGTCATCCCTGGATGCAGTCTGGTTTGTTCTTTAGAATCATTGTTCTGTAGAATAATCTACTCACCTAAATGGAAAACATGTAAGTGATGCCGTAGCTTCATTTTTCCTTGTTAGTTTTACTTTCAGTCAATCCTTCATCTGGTCAGCAGAAACTTCAACTCAATGACAGCAACGTTGGGAAGAAAATTTGCATGATTGGGGCTCTTTCTCTGCTCAATTCATCAGCCTAATAAAATCCTTTCATTGCCTTGATCTTCCCAGTATTTCAGCATTTTTTTATTGTTAAATTAAATTTATTGAGACTGCCATTAAATACAACAGTACTATTTTCATGGACACAGTAAGAAGTAGCTTCAAAGCACTTTCACTTGGGTTGTTTTATTCAATGTTCACAGCAGGCTGTGAAATGGGGGACCAGTCACCCTTATTTTCTAGATTAAACTAAAGCTCAGAGGGGTATAGTGAGGAGTCCCACAGGTCTAGGAAGGGGCAGGCATGTGGCCTGAATGTATTTCTTCACTCAGTCTCATGAGAACATGCAACTTTTGAGTGTTTCCAGGCCTCCTCTTTTCCTTCACCCTCTAGCTCAGATAGAAAGCACAGAGGCCTCGGCTGGGGAACATCTGGAGGTGTTACAGTTGTTAGGATGGGCTGCTACTTTCACCACAGTTATAGTTGCTGCTGTGATAAGAAGGACTGGACCTGCAGCTGGCCTGTTCTTGGGGTTTCAACCAAAAATAGTGCCTTTTTAATTCACTTTTGACTAAGAGACAGAGAATATGTTGTCAGTAGTATCACTATCATTATGAAAGTGATATCTCTGTTAATAGTAGTCACTATTAGGAATAGCTACTTATGTGCCAGGTGCTTTGTTAGGCTTTTTAATATTGAAATAATATTTTATTATTTTATTTACTATTTACAACTACTCTAGATGAGGATATTATTACATTTTATAGATGAGGAAATAGAACCTTGGGCAGATTAAATAATTCTAGGTCAAGTTGCTGTGAGTAGGAAGAGTCAGGATTCATATTCAGGACTGTGCTGGCCCATTTGTAACCCTGCTGAAGGCTCTTTGTGACCCTAATATGAGTCATTACCCCAGCTGAGGAACCAAATAACTGGTACATGGAACCTCCCCAGTAAGAGAGCCAGTGGCAGAGATACAACTTTGTGGAACAAACAGAGGTACAGGAAGCAAGGGAAGGCCGAGGCATGGGATGGGGCTGGCCGGTCGTGGGTTCTGGAGGCATCTGGGGTTAGAATGTGACCCCAGTCTCCTTTTCCCTCATCATCTGCCAGCCCTTATGGCCCATGTGCCTCTTCCTGTAGCGTCCTTCCCATGGGCTGCTTCCAGTGCTTAATGAGCAGCTCATTAAATTAGAGGGAGCAATTAATTGGCCAGAAAGCTGTTTGGTCTGGCTGGCCGGTCTCTTGTTTAGACTGGCCACCATTAATAGCAAGTGTATGTGTTTTACCCTAAACCCCTCAATTCACTGCTAGGTCCAGGCTGCTATTTTCTTTTCTTCTTTTCCTTTTAAAAGCTGTGTTAGCTGTAATTACAGCTGTCAAGAACTAGGGCATGGGATTTCTGTGTAAAGGACTATTCTTGACTTTGTCCTTTTATGTAGAATGGTGCCAGGCTAACATTGGGTAGGCTTTTGGTTGCTGGGTGTTCTGATGGGTTCAGAAGATGCAGGCCTCACAACTTGGCTGGAGCAGTGGGTAGACCTTGGAAAACAGCAATTATGATAAGGATCACAGGGCCTGACATGTGTGAGATGTCAACCTCCCTGAAACTGTCTAGAGCGCTAAAGGGACAGTTGATCGTCAGTGAAGATCATCTGTTTCCCAGAGAGAGAAGCATTTAGAGTGAAGGGATCTGTGTGAGGTGTCCCAATTCATTCTTTGAACTGGGGCTCCTATTCCTTACCCCAGAGTGGAGTCTGAGCTAAATATCTGGCCTTTGTTTTTCACTGGTGCTTTCCTCTTCCCTCTCTCCATTTCTCATTTGGTCTCACCCTCTTGATGTTCTTTCTGAATTTATGTTATCTGTCTTGAGCGTGTTTTGCTTTTTTTCCTTTTTAATGTGCTTTCAGTATTAATTATGGTGGTAAATGTGTAACATTAAATTTATTTTTTAGTGTGAAGTTCAGCAGTGTTAGGTATATTCACACTGTTGTGTCACAGATCTCTAGAACTTTTTCATCTTGCAAAATGGACACTCTATACCCATTAAACACGATTCCCCTTCCCCCTCTTGCCAGCCCTTGGGAACTACCTTTCTACTCTCTGTTTCTGTGATTTTAACTACTTCATATTGAATGAAATCATATAGTATTTGTCCTTTTTTGACTGGCTTATTTCATTTAGCATGATGTCATCAAGGTTCATCCATGTTGTAGTATGCGACAGGATTTCCTTCCTTGTTAAGGCTGTGTAATATTCCGTAATGTGTGTATACCACATTAAAAAAATCCATTCATTTAACTATGAACATTTTAGTTGCTTCTACCTCTTGGCTGTTGTGAATACTGCTGCAGTGAACATAGGTATGTATATATCTTTTTGAGATCTTGCTTAGAAATTTTGGGGATATATACCCAGAAATGTGATCGCTGGATATGGTAGTCCTGTTTTTAATTTTTTGAAGAACCTCCATACTATTTTCCATAATGACCATCATTTTGCATTACCATCACAACTTCCTTGTTTATTGTTTACCAGAGAGTAGAAGCTCTGTGTTAGAACCAAGACCAAACTGCAGGCCTTTGATTCCAGATCTGGTACTTCCCCTGCTCCATGCCAACTCCTTGGCATTGGGTCTATCCATACATTACTCTCTGATCTCTACAATGACCCAGACAAGAAGGAAGCTTAAAGGACACTCCCCAGAACTACAGGATGGTTGTCCTGCTTGCTCTTTGTTTACCAAGGATCCAAAGGTCTGAGAAGTTGCCAGCTGGAAAAGGAAGAGGAAAGTGAGAGAAGAGGGAATATGGCTCCATTTTAAATTGAGACCTATTTTTGTTTTCTTTTAGCTGTATAGCTTAGAACAGTTCACAAAGTTTAGGGAAGTTCCTCTTGAGCTGGGGATTGGTCTGACACTGGTGCTGCTTGCTTGGAGGTTGCTGGTTGAAGGTGCAGGGCGGCTGATAATGCTGAAACCAGGTTGCTGGCATTGCACTGTCAGTCCAACTGTGTGAATAGGTGAGTCCAGCAGCCAGATGTTTGGTATGGTTTGCATTAGTAAATATGAACACTAATCTGTCATTTAACTTTTTAGCTTTCCTGGGAAGGCAGCATTATGTAGTGAAAAGAGCTCTCAATGAGGAATAATGAGAGCTGGACTTGAGTCTTCTCCTTGACTTAATATATAACCTTGGTGAAGCATGTAACTGCTGTTAATCTGTTTCCGCATTTATAAAAGGCAGAGCATGACATTTCTTGTTCTGTCTCTCAAGTACTATTGTTGAATCTGGGATGAAGCATGGCAAAACGTTTTATAAACCATAAAGTGCTATTTATGTTCATTGGTATCATTTTTATACCTTCCTTTGGGTTTCAAAGCATTTCATAAATGCAGATAAATACCCTGAGAGATATTGAGCTGCGTCATCTAGCCCCTTTTAATAGCTAGCATCTTTTTTTCAGGTTTTAGTGCAAACATCCCTTCCTTGGGGAGGCCTTTCCTACCTAGGTCATCTTGTCCTCTCATGTTCTGTGGCACCACACCCCTCTCTTTTGTAGCACTCAGAGCAACTGTATTCCCAACGTTTGGCATGGTGCCCATCTGTGCTCAGTAAACATTTGTTGAGTGACTGAGAAAATTAATCTTACTTAATAACCACCTGAGCATAAACCCATGCAATCTAGGGAGGCTCCACTGAGGCGGTTCTGAGGAAGGAAGATGGCTGCACTGAAGTCAGACTTGATGGGTTCTATAGCTTTGCCAAGGATGCTGTTGTGGAGAGAGCTGGGCTGCAGCGCCTGGCTCCAGCGTGTTACTGGGTGGCTCCTGGCACCTTCACCTTTGGAACCCACTGTTGCTGTGGGAACTGGAGGCTTTCGGTGCTGTCCTCGTGGCTGGAGATCCAATTTCTGGCTCTTAAACCAGGGGATAGATCCCTGCAGTCAAAATGTGGTGCAGCCTTTGGAGGCCAGTACAGACCAAACCTGGGAGGGATGTGCACTGCATCTAGATGACACTCAGGGACGTCTGGTTTCCTGTGGTGGCTCCTCTGGCTGTAGGCTGGGCAAAAACTTGGCCCCACTGCAGATGGTCTTCCAAATGGTCCAGTGTGGAGTCAGAGTTTCCTATTTAACAGTGACTTGGTTTCTCAAGTGTGACACTCTGGAGTGGTGTTGGTCTTGGCCTTGAACAGAATGCACCGGTGACCAGAAAATGGTCAAGCCCTCCTCTCCCTGCAGCCCTCTTCCAGAATTGCCAACTCTTCCAGAAATTCTCTCAAGAAAAACAAAAACAAAAACAGAAGAATATACAGTGGCCTTAGATGCTCTCTTGGGAGAACATAACTGAAATGCTCTTAGGAGAACATCCAGGGACTGGTGGACGGGCGGCTTTATGGAGGCAGCGACTGGAGTTGTGAGTGCCACCTATCTGCACTTGTGTTTCCTTACCCACCACCAGTATGCCTCTGCATGTGGTCTTATGCATTCAGCCCTGAAATCCATATTTTACCTCCTCTGGGAGGCTTTGTCCAGGAGTCACTTTATCCCTTTTTATAACTTTCTCCCTAAGTGGACCCCCTCAGCACCATTTACTCCTTTGTCATTGGTCTCCTTTTCATCCCAAGTTCAGAGTTGGCAAGCCTGCCTCAGAACAGCTGAAGTTGTAACACAAACCTCTCTTTCACTGTGTTAGCATGGCCCTATTAATTTCTTATGCTGCTGTAACAAATTACTTAATACTACAAACTTAGTGGCTTAACACAAACTTATAGTTCTGAAGGTCAGAGTCCAAAATGGGGCTAAAATCAAGGAGTTGGCAGGGCTGTGTTCCTTCTGGAGGCTCTAGAGGAGAATCTGTTCCTTGGCTTTTCCAGCTTCCAGAGGCTCCCTGGATTCCTTGGCTCATGGTCCCTTTCCATCCTTAGTGCTGGCAATTATGTCCCTGAATTATGGCCCCTGCTTTCTGTCTTCACATCTCTTTCTCTGACTCTGACTCTCCTGCACCTCCATCACCTTTGGTTATAAGGTGTCTCGTTATTAGATTGGGCCCTCCTCATTCTTCCTTCCCCAGTAATCCAGGATAATCTCCCCTTCTCAAGGTCCTTAATTTGGTCACACCTGCAAAGTGCCCTTTGTCATGTAAGGTAACACATTCATAGGTTTTGGGGATTAGGTCATGGACCTCTTTGGGGGGCTTTGAGTCTGTCTACTATAATGGGATTAGAGTGTTAGGCTCATAGCAGGGATTGGAGAAATTCCACCCCCTACTGAGGTACTCTAGTATTGGGATCAGGAAGAACTAAATTTAAATCCTGTTTCTTCTGTTTACTAGCTAAATGACTGAATGCATTTCTTAATCTATCAGTTGTTCTTTAATCATCAGGAAAATTGGGATAATATCCTTTTGGCACATGTATTTTACAGTTATACATGAATGCATGCAGAATACTGAGTGAAGTGCCTAGCATGTGGATTGTGAACCATAAATAATAGTTCTTTGCCTCCTTTCTTTTTTTTTCCCCCAAGACAGGCTCTTGCTCTGTCACCCATGTTGGAGTGTGGTGGCATGATCATGGATCAGTACAGCCTCAACCTCCCAGGCTCAGGTGACCCTCCTGCCTCAGCCTCCCTAGTAGCTGGGACTACAGGCATGTGCCACCACACCTGGCTAATTTTTAAAATTATTTGTAGGGATGGGGTCTCCCTATGTTGCCCAGGCTGGTTATTCCTTTTTAATTACTGTGCATTGGAGCAGGGCACTGGGGTCAGAAAACCATACATGTTGGCTGCCAAGCACGCACAAGCACCTGCTAAATGTTAGTTATTATTATTAAAGACATGAATTCAATTGCTTTTAGGGCAATTATTATTTTTAACCAGTCGGCACATCAGTGTTTCTTAGAAAGGGTTCTGTGGTTCTCTTGGAATTTAGTAATGTATGTTCAAATGTCTGAAAATTCTCCATAAGAATTTTAAAATTTTGTTTTTCATTTGATCCTGATGACAACAAGATAAAATAAGCCTGTTCTGCACTGTTGGAAGGGCCATTGTCTCCCCGAGCACTGTCATTTGAATTTATCATTCACAGCTGTGTTTGTCTACTTGTTTCTACATGTGTTGCCATCAAATAGTTCTTCTGTAAGGGTTATGCCCTGAAGAAAAAGAACAGAAAATTTTAATATATACATATATATAATGAATTCTAATAAGGTGAAGGACACATGACTGTACTTTGCACAGTCATGAGTTATAAACCAAGATTTTTGTGGTAATTGGAATAGAGAGAGAAAAGTAGCAGAAAAATGGAGTTAAGTGCGTGGTGCACGGTACAGAAGGTGCGGCTGGTATGTAGCCATAGTTCCTGAGGCAGCCTCTGGAGTTGCTGATGGCTAGTGTTTGTCCTGGTAACTTTCAGTGTCTTTTCTCATTTGCTGGGACTGTACCATCCTGGCTGTTGAATTTCTGAGTATCACCCTGTGTATTCCTCTGCCAAACCCAAGAGAACTTGGGGCAGGTAGTCACTGTATATTCCTGTTGTAAGCAGTGATATCATTTCAGTTACAAGGACAAAGTATTCTCTGACTTTAGCATTCTTAATTTGTTTTGGTTACATAATTTGTGTTTAATTTATAAATCTGTGTAAATCCTGTAAGTGATTTATATCTAGTTTTATGCTTTACATATTTAAATGATGTAACAAACATCATTTGCAACACTTCTTTGGGTAACAGCTTTTTGAGGTATAATTCGCATACCATATAATTCATCCATTTAAATATACAATTCAGTGAGTTTTAGTATATTCCTAATGTTGTATAACCATTACCACAATCAATTTTAAAACATTTTCACACCCCAGAAAGAAATTCTGTACCTCTAATCCATCTTCCCCGACTCCCCAACACCCCTAGCCCCAGACAACTACTAATCTACATTCTCTCTCTATGGATTTGCCTATTTTGGACATTTTAGATAGCATCATACAATATGTGGCCTTAGGTATTTGGCTTCTTTCTTTTAGCATAGTGTTTTTAAGGTTCTTTCATATTGGGGCATGTATCAGTACTTCATTTCTTTTTATTACTGAGTAACATTCCATAGCATGGCTATACTACATATTATTTATTCATTTAAACACTGGGTATTTGCCAATTTTTTTTTTTCTTTAAAAGGGGCCCAGACTTCATTAAATTTTAGAAAACACTTGATAGGGATTGGGCAGTGTGTGATGGAATGTTTAGAACTGTCTTCTTCTCAGCCAAAGGAAACAAATCAATGCTTTCTTAGGGGGCAAGGTATTCTCATCAATATAAAGAGCAGTGCCCAGACAGCAGGACCTAATTTTTTCCCATTCATTTGAAAAAATAAATTGACTTCCCTTTTTGAGCCAATACTTTTTTAGGCTCTGGGGATACAGCAGTCTACAAAACAAAGTCCCTGTCTGCATGGAGTTTATAGGGGTGGGTGCTCTTTTACACAGACTGTTGCGGAAGGCTTCTGGGTTCTGATGATACTTGAGTCTCTAGAGATGTGAATGGAAAGAGGGAGTGAGCCATGTGGGTATCTGGAGGAAGTGTTCTGGACAGAGGTCAGCAAGTGCCAATGCCCTGGGGGCAGGAATGGGCTTTGCAGGTTCAAGAAATAGCAAGAAGGCTATTGTGAATGGAAACTTGGGAGCTTGAGGGAGTGATAGAGTATTTCTAGGATTTTATTCCCAGGACTCACACCTCAGGAGAATTTGGTTTGCTAAGTACCTACTGAATACATAATGGAAAATACATTTATCTTTTCCTGAATCTGCAGCAGACTGAAAAGTCACTCAGTAGGAGTTTGGTTCTGCTCTTGAGGTGAAGTGATTTGGGAATGATTTTTAAACTGGGGCTAGAACTGCTGAATGCATTATCTGTCAACAGAGAAGAGTTAGTAAGAGCCAGTTGTTGTCGTCAAAGCGAAACACATGCTACCTTTTAAATAAAGTGCCTTGCTTTATTACAGTCATTTATGCTCAAGAGTAAGAGATGACGTTATTGAGTTTCCATGGGAGGATTTGATATTGCCCAGCTCAGTCCACAGTTTCTTGCACTGACATACTTCATGCTTGGGAGTCCTCTGAAGCCAACAGTGTTTATCCATTGTAATAGGATGATATGCAGAATGTCAGTTCCTCACTGCTACACTAACCACCCTTTAGGGACCCTTTGATTCATGTTCTTGGTGTTGGCAACAGGTTGCATTGAGCATCTACTCTTTGTTTTGATGACTTCTATGGCGCATATATGTATATGCACACACATAGTATCATTTTAATCACTTGTAAGTGTACAACTTAGTGGCATTAAATACATTCACAATACTTTGTATCCATCACCACTATCTATACCCCAATATTTTTCATCCTTCCTAAGATGAACTCTGTGCCCATTAAACAATAGCTCTGTTTTCCCCTAGCCCTTGGTAACCTCTGTTCCATCTTCCATCTCTATGAATTTGCCTAGCCTAGAAACCTCATATAAGTGAAATCTCATATATTTGTCCTTGTGTGTCTCGCTTATTTCACTAAGCATATTGTTTTTAAGGTACATCCATGCTGTGGCATGTATCAAAAGTTTATTCCTTTTTATGGCTGAATAGTATTCCCTTCTGTGACTTTTTTGTACTCAGCACATTACACAGGGTCTGGTGTGTGGCACGTTTCCTCTTGGAGCCAAAAGCAGCATATTATGGGACAAGGACGGAGAGCCATGGCAGCACACACTGAAGACCTGAGCTGCTGGGAGGGCAAACCTCTTTGATCCCTGCTGAAAGGCCCTGATTTCTCACTTATAAAATACTTTCTAGTTGTTTAAGTGAATTTTCCTAACCATTGTCATCTAATGTTAGTCTTCAATAATCCCATAAAAAGCAGGCGTTATCCTTATTTTACAGATAAGGGTCACATGAAGAAAATGACTCCCTTGCCTGGTGTGGTGGCTTATACCTGTAAACCCAGCACTTTGGGAGGCCGAGGTGAGCAGATCACCTGAGGTTGGGAGTTCAAGACCAGCCTGACCAACATGGAGAAACCCCATCTCTGCTAAAAATACAAAATTAGCTGGGCATGGTGCTACATGCCTGTAATCCCAGCTACTCAGGAGGCTGAGGCAGGAGAATTGCTTGAACCTAGGAGGCAGGGGTTGCAGTGAGCCGAGATGGCACCATTGCACTCCAGCCTGGGTAACAAGAGCGAAACTCCATCTAAAAAAAAAAAAAAGACTTCTTCAAACTAATTACATTGTTGTCCTTATCAACATTAACCAGAATTGAGAACAGACTGCACTATGTGCTGTTACTGTGTCAGGCTCCATGCAAAGCACTTAACAAGATTTGTTACTTGATCCTTATAACAACTCCGTGTAGTGTAGGTGTAATAGTCATCCCATTGTCCAGATGAGGAAACTGAGGTACCACGAGGTTAAATAACTTGCCATAGCTCACAGAGGTGGTAAGTGGGGAATCTAGCATTCACTTGTAAGCTTGAACATGGTATGGTTGTGGTATGGAACCAAGGCAAGACTCCAGTCTGCTTACATCTGGCTTGGAGATCCTACATGCCGACTGTCCCTGCTTAACCAAATGTCAGTCCAGGCAGCATCGTCTGTGTCCCTGATTGTGCCTTTCTCCAGTCTGGGAACATTGCCAAGCAGTGTATGTCACTAGATGTAAATAAGGTCATTATTTGATTTTATGAAACTCTTTTTGGAGGTTGAGACTTGTATATTCTGTGTGACACTCCCATTTGGATATCCCAAAGGCACCTTAAATTCAATATGTCAAAAAACTGAAGTTATCATTTCTGCAGTCTCTCCTCTTTGCCCTGAAAAAGAACATGCACTTGTTTTTCATATTTCCTTATCTCTTGGAAAGACATCTTGAGCACTCAAGAATGTAAGCTGGAAACCTCAGGGTCACCTTGCTTCTCTGTCACTACCCCTGACTTAGGTCACCCTTACAGATTTGCCTCTTAAATATTTCTCAGTCATGTCTCTCCCTATTCCTTCCTACCAGTGCAGCCCCAGACTGTTGTGTTTCATAGACAGCTGCAGTGCCCTCCAGACTGCCACCATGCCTTTGGCTGTGCCCTCCCACCATCCTCCACACTGCTGCCTGGCTCGTCTGTGTCAGGGTGATTCTGTAGGCATTGTCCTGCTTAAAACCATGTGGTGAATCCAGGCTGGGGTCTGGACTCAGAGTAAGGCACATGGTATTCTGCCTGGCACCTGAGGCCACAGCAGCATATTATAGGTCCACTGTGCCTTGTGCCCTGAGTATGTCCTGTTGAGGCCACTTCTATTCCCACTCTTCCTTCTGCCTGGGAAGCACTCCCTTCCCATTGCGGCTGAAGTCTGTCTCTTCAAACCTCAGCCCAACTTCTGCTTATCCTCCAGAGCCTCTTTGAGCTTTCTTCCCTTCTAGAAGCTTTCCCTGATGCCTGCGGAGTAGTTTTCTCTTCTTTTGTGTTACCATTATACTCTAGAGAGACGTTTGTTTCTGCATTCATCACAGTGTATTTGTCTTTTTGAGGGCAGGGACTCTGACACTCATCTTGACAGCAAAGGTGTGAATTACTCAACTGCCAGTTCTTTTGTAAAATAGACAATGTCAACCCTGTTAGAAGTAAATGCAATCATGGGTGTCAAGTCCTTAGCACCGTGCCTGGTCCATAGTATATACCCAGTGGACACCTGTACCTCCTCTCTACATCTTTGTTGCATGGTGGCTGGGCCTGGAAGGCAGTGAGAATTGGCAGCTCAAGCCTTTTGGTCAGGATCCCTTGTTGGGTGGAAGCTCCTCGCCTGGTAGTGCTGGTGCCCTTTGGCTGAATCTGGTGAATCCATCAGGTCCAGGTTGAAAACTGCCGAGCAGAGCCCTGCTGCCTCTGGGTATTCTGTTCAGCACCCAGCCCTTTTGCATTTAATGAATGTAAGAAATAATGGGGCAGCTGCTGTTCCTTACTCTCTCATTCTGCTGCACTAAGTCTCTGCCTCCCTGAAGAGGCGTTTAACCGCACGAAGGTTGATGGCAGAAATGACAAATCGCTTCCTCACAACGAGCTCACCCTGCTTTCTAACCAGTTGGAATCACCCTTGTTCATGTGATATTAGCAATTTACCTGTCTCCTTAACCACTAACCATCCTGAGAGGATTTGGCATTCTTTGCAGCTGTTAATCCTCTCATTGCCTGAGGGCTTATTAAATAGGTGGAGTGTACCTCTAGACTTTCTCCTACAGAAAACAGTCATTCACGAGTTTTTCCTTTTTACTCAGCCTCTCTCCTCAGCTGCTTGAACCCAGGATAAGGCAGGGTCCTCCCCTCTAGAGGCCAAGGTGGGGAGAGCTAGGCTCTGGGCCGGGGAGTCCCTGGTTTGACTCCTTGCTTGGTCAGGACTTCATCAACATAATCACCTGGTCCTGGCTCCAGGGTGGTTGTGGGGCTGAGGGAGGTGCCTGTGCAGCCCATTTCCCTGTGGAGGTCAGTTGCCCCTTTTCTTTCCCTTCATCAGCCTCAGGCCCGCCTTGGGGCAGCCCTACCATCTGAGGGGGTCTCTCAGGAAGGGTCTCTCCTGAGCCACTGAGACATAGTCCTCAGTCATATTGTGTGCTGTTGACAATCATCCTATCCTCTGCTGCTTCATTTTATGACTTGTGGACCCAAGTGAGTCTTCGTTTATTCTGACCCAGGAGAGGCTGGGAAGGGAGACAGTTTGAATTGCTCCAGGCGTATGTTACTTGTTAATATTTTAAAATTTGACATGCTGTCTCCCCAGTTTTTCAGAGGTATGAATCTGAAAGCCATTTCATGGAAAAAAACAGCGAGGAACTGGTTTTATTTCTTTTAGGTGACACTACTAACCAAACATGAGACACATGAGAATTCAAGTGGCTAGTCAAAAAAAAAAAAAAAAAAAAACAACAGTGAAAATAGCAAGTCTGCACTGATGTTAGTTGTTATATAACAGGTGCTGTTCTAAGCGTTTTGCCTGTAGCAACTCACTGAATCCTCATAATTACTTTATGAAGAGGAGATTCAGTAACCTGGTCACATAGGCAATGAATGGCCAGGATTCGGGCTCCAAAACTGGGTCTTCTGACCACGACGGTGCCTCTCTAGGGCTGATGGAGATCATCACTAAATCACCTCCTTTGGGATTCTCTGCTCATTGGACATGGAGTGTTACTTGCAGAGTACTGCTGTGACGTCTCCTTTAGGCCTCTGTGCAGAGACTGCAGTAGTCTGTGTTAGTGCTGTCCTGTTGAAGTTGGTCCCATCCCATCCACACTTTTCTGGACTTCTGATTGAGCCAGTCTGCTCAGACACGAACTTCCAAATGAACCTGTTTTCTCTTTGGTCCTCAGCCAGGCTTTGTGACATCAGCTGCTATAGCTGTGGAAACAGTTGATAAACAGAATCAGGCTGCCCAGAGGGAGAATGTGGCAGTAGGGTCCCTGGCAGAGGTTGCCTGCTCACTTGGAAGGGCAAAGGCCTAGATGTCTATGTGCAATTGATGCACAAGCTGTCATTGAGCTGAGGCTTGTGGGCAGGGGGGTGTATTTCTCTTTCCTTCTCCCCTTTTCTTCCTCTCCTTCCCTTGCTTTCTTTCTTTGTTCCTTCTTGCCTTCCTCTTTCCTTCTCTCCCTTTCTTTCTCCTTTGAAAAACTAAGATGAGGTCCTGGTAAAGATGGTACATAGAAGAGAGGCTTCAAGCCTCAACAAGTTATTTCGATAGTATAGCAAGTCACTGTTTCTTATTGAATAAGAGGCCGAAGGGACTGAGGTAGTGAGGAATTGAAGTCTGGCTTGGTTCAAGCCTGAATACCCCAACCAGGCCAGCTTTGGGTTGGGTTGGCTCTGCCTGGCATGAGGAGCACATTCAAAGAATTTGTCCCCCTTAGGGAACCATGCTGGGCAATCTTCTAAGCATTAGACCTTGAGGTTAAAATGAAAAATCTTGCTCCCTTGGTGGGGATTTCTGAAAGATTGATGGGATTCTAACTGCCTAGCAGTTCCTCTTCCAGATGAGTGCCCTCTGTGCATGGGCTTTGCGGCAGCTCTCTGCCCTTCCTTGCCAAATGACCCTATTTGATCTGGAGCCCTGGCTTGACTTTTCTCTTCAGCACCTGCTGTTTCCTGACCAATCCCACACCTTCCCCTGGTTTTCTCTTTTACAGAAATCTTTTCTTCCAACTTCATTAGATTTCTTTGTTGGCTTGCACATCTGGTCTTCATTTAGTAGGGATGACACTTAATTTAAGTAAGAGTTTGGCTGCCTTTAAATTTAACAACTGCACCCTGCTGAGAGGCTGATGAGGAGTCAGTAGCTGAATTATTTATCGAAAGAGATCATATTGATTTATGATTTTCACTTAAGAAATGCATTCCAACACATCCCTGTGTTTAATTGCTTGGCTGGGCACTGAGACAGCTCCTTTAAGAATCCAGTACTCTTGTCTCTGGAGAGGTATTTCTCCTCAGTGTGCATGTAGGACTACTGTATGCACGTGGCATGTGTCCATCTGTCCTCACAGAGGAGATTGTGCACTGGTAGAGCTGGAGGGCTCCTCTTGTCCACCCAGCATGCCACTTTGAACCAGCTCCTGAAGCATGAAGTCCATCATGTCTCTATTCAAAAACTTTCAGTGGCTCCTCATTGCCTGTAAATGAAATATGGAGTCCTCAACGGGTGGTCAGGGGCCTCCCAGTCTGGCTTCACTGTGCCTGTCCAACTCATTTCCTATCATTGCTGTACAGAAACCCAGTTCTCTGGCCACACTGAATGTCTTACAAGTCTTCCCATTCACTTGGCCATGCTGCCTTTATGTTTTTCACTTTCTCTGGAATTTCCTCCCTCCCTTTCCTGCCTGTATGGTCTCTTCAAAGACCATTTTAAATGAAAACGTTTGCTACGAAATCTTTCCTGATTCCTCTCACCCGTAGTGTACCCCTTTGAACTCAGACACCCTCTCTGTATTTCTCTTCAGGTATTTTAACTCACTTTATGTTATAATTGTTTTTATGATTGTTGTTTATTCTTATTCAACAGAGTCACTACCTGAGAGCCGTGACCCTGTGTTGGTCACATGTGTCCTCCAAAGGCATACAGCTCAGTGCCTGGGGTAGTAATAATTGAGTGATCACTACATGCCAGTTCTATTCCAAGCACTACACATGTATTCATCTTGGTTGATCCTCACAAAAGCCCTTGGAGGGAGGTACTGTTATTAGCCCCATTTTACACATAAGGTAACTGAGATCTAGGCTGAGTAACTTGCCTAAGGCTACCCAGGTAGCAAGCAGCAGAGCTGGGGATCCACCTGGGCCTTCTGGCTTCTGAATCCAGGCTCTCAACTAGTAAGCCACGTGGCTTCTTTCATTAGATACTTGCTAAATACATGCTTATCAAGGAAAGTTGTATTGAAGTCAAGAGATATAGGGGAGCAGAAACAGGTTACTTTCAAAACAAGGAGAGGGAAGAAGAGAAGGAAATTAGAATGGGCCAGTATGAAAATAAAAGAAAGGAGAAGGGCAGAAACCAAGGAACAGGCCAGGCTCGGTGGCTCATGCCTGTAATCCCAGCACTTTGGGAGGTTGAGGCATGTAGATCACCTGAGGTCAGGAGTTCAAGACAGCCTGACCAACATGGAGAAACCCTGTCTCGACTAAAAATACAAAAATTAGTCGGGTATGGTGGTGCGCACCTGTAGTCCCACACTCAGGAGGCTGAGGCAGGAGAATCACTTGAACCCGGAAGGCGGAGGTTGCGGTGAGCCAAGATTGCGCCATTGCACTCTAACCTGGGCAACAAAGAGTGAAACTCCATCTCAAAAAAAAAAAAAAAGGAAGAAAAGAAACAAACAAACAAACAAACAAACCAAGGAACAGAAGAGACAGGCAGCTAAAAGGGTGGAGCTCATCCTGCAGGGAGGCTTGGGGTTCATGGTTTTGGATTTGAAGTGGGGTCCAGGGCCTCTGGGATGCCACCATGCTGGGGAAGACACAGGGGCTATTGGTCACTGTACCTGGATCCCAGCACTCTCAGCACTGTTGCTGCAAATACTCCAAGCGTGACTCAAGGCTTTTACCAAAAGGGATGGAGCGGGAGGGTGCAGAGATCAAGAGCCTCATGCTCCTTTTCTGGGAAGGAACCTGAGGAATGGAAAGGTTGTGGCTTGCTCTGGATCCCACAGGGCAGCAGTTCTGGCTAGAATTCAGGTCTTGTTCTTTCCGCTTTATTTTTCTGCTTTATAAGGGATGGCACATGACTTTCTCTTCCCTTGCTGTTATTGGAAAGGGTCATGTAACCCTGGTGTCATGAGGCTGCTCATCATGGTCTTGTATTCTGCCTGCATCTCCTAGATCGTATGTCTCCCTGCCTCAACCTCTTCCGCTTTGGTCCAGTTCTCAGCCATCTGTTCTTGCCTCAGTGGCTGGCTTCTTCCTGTACTTTGCTTCTGTACTGGTCTTCACCCCTGCTCAAGTTGCATTGTCTAATCTTTGTCTCAGCCATCCCCACCCCTGAACTTGGAGCCTTCTGGGACTAAGGGTCCTGTAAGTGAGCTGTTAGGTCCCTACCCTTTGTTAAGGTCTTTCATCAGGCTCTCCAGCCTCTCTTTCTGAACTTATCTCCTCTCACCTAACTCCCCAGTTTGGACTTCCACTCCTCTGGAGAGTTCTTTATATCTAGTGGCATCTCTTCTCTCTTGTCGTGCTTCTCCTCGTGGCCATAGAACAACCAGCTGTGCCAGCCTTTCTCCTTTCATGAAATCTCCCTGTGCAATAAAGGAAAGCTGAGGACATTCTCCCATACCACCCTTTTTAGGCCATATATTTCCTGCTTAAGCCACCTTAACCCTTTAAATGGAAAGATGTCATTCTCAAGAAAGCGACTCAGCAGCCCCAAGGTGGGAGCTTCAGCCAGTGAGATGCTTAATGGTATTAGATGGGAAGATGCTGACTTGCTCAGTGGGAGAAACTTCCCCAGGCCTTACTCAGCCTACCCACTATCTGTTACCCATCACCAGCAAGACTTCTCTGTAAAGCAAACTGGAAGTCCAAGTTCAGATGAACCCATGATGGGTTGTGGGGAGAGGGACAAGAAAGAGGAGACCCAAGCACCTACCAGTAAGTGGCAACTAAAGAGGAAACTTGTTGAGCCTATACTGGAGAAGAACACATCTTAAATATTCACATTTTTTGGGTGGTAGGGTAACTGTAGCAGTGGAAACATACATTATGAGCATCTTGACTTTGTCTGAATTTTGAGAAATGGCAGTCACAGAGACTCTTCTATGTGCATATCATCCCCCGACACAAGAGAATGACTATCCCGGTGTGGAGTGGGGGATGTGGGCCTGTGAGTGGGTGTGCCCCAAGTCCACAAGATGGCTTTGCTATTGAAACCCTCTAGATGGCCAGGACTCTGTGTTGCCAAATTACTTAACATTGCAAACTAGTGGCCTACAGGAATAATCTTGATGAGGCGGATGGTTTAAGTGGAATGTCAGCAGGTGACCATTGGAGATTATTGGCATATATCACTCTTTCCTGTGACCCAGCCAACTCTTTGGTATATGTATGTGCTTTCCCTTATGTCAGGTGAGGAAGAGTTTTTTGTTTTTTTTGTTTTCATTTCAAGGTTTTGCATAGATTGACCAATAGACGGTCATGAATCATTTAAATATGAATCATTTAAATGACTATGCTGATATTGAGACTGAACCTTGAGATTCTGCTATTCAGGCAGCAGACTTCTCTGCCTGCTAGTTGAGTGTTATTCTTAACCAAACACAAGTTCACCCTTGCTCAATAGTAGTTTTTGTTTTTGTTTTTGTTTTTTTGTTTTGTTTTGTTTTTTCAAGATGGGGTCTCACTCTGTCACCCAGGCTGGAGTGTAGTGGTGCAGTCTCGGCTCATTGCAACCTCTGCTCTCCAGGCTCAAGTGATCCTCCCACTGCAGCCCCCTGAGTAGCTAGGACCACAGGTGGATGCTACCATGCCCAGCTAATTTTTTGTATAGGTTGGTGCAAAAGTTATTGCGTTTTTGCCTTTGAAAGTAATGGCAAAAAGCACAGTTGCTTTTGCACCCATCTAATACTTTTGATGGGGTTTTACCAGGTTGCCCAGGCTGGTCCTGAGCTCTGGTGATCTGCTTGCCTCAGCCTTCCAAAGTGCTGGAAATATAGATGTGAGCCACCACACCTGGCCTCCACCCTCCCCCTTTTTTTTTTTTTTTAATAAACTTTCTATTATAAAACAGTCAGAATGATTGCAAAGATTGTACAGAGAGTTCTTGTATACCCAGCACCCAACTTCCCCTATTATTAGTATCTAATGTTAGTATGGTACAGTTGTTAGAATTAATGAACTGATAGTGATATATTCTTATTAACTAAAATCCATACTTGTTCATATTTCCTTAGTTTTCCCTTAGTGTTCATTTTCTGTTCCCGGATCTTGTCTGGGACCACATTTCGTTCTTATCCTCCTTAGGCTTCCTTGGGCTGTGACTGTTTTTCAGACTTTTGGTGATCTTGACAATTTTGGTGATCTTGACAATTTTGAGGATTATTGGTCAGGCCTGTTTTGTAGAATCTCCTTTAACTGGAATTGGATGTTTTCCTCGTGGTTAGTATGTTTTTGGGAGGAAGACAGAGAGGTAAGATGGCATTCTCATCATATAATTTGAAGGGTACATACTATCATTATGACTTATCACTGTTGATGTTAACCTTGATCACCTGGCTTGAGATAGTATTTGTAAAGTTACTGTTTTTCTTTCCATGCAGTACTTTTTGGAAAAAAAGAAAAAAGTCCTTATGCATGGTCTGCACTTACAGAGTGGAAAGTTATGCTCTACCTCCTTAAGGGCAGTTAAAACAGTTATGTCAAGTATTTGGAATTCTTTTGCATAGATTTGTCTGTCCTCTCCTATTTATTGCTTTATTCAATCATTTATTTATTTTTATCAGTAAAGAGTCATGGATACTTGTTTTATACCTTGTATTGTAAGTACTTCTTTATTTCATTGCTCAAATTGTTTTAATTTGGCCACTAAAGACTCTTAGATTTGGCTCTTGTATCCTCTTGCCCCATCATTGTTGGTTGTTTTGAACACGTTTTAACTTTCTGGCACTACACAGTACTCCAGGCTCATCTGCTGTATTTCCTGAATCCAGCATTTCTGCAAAGAGCCCTGACTCCTTTTGTTGAAGGCATGGTGTTAGATAGCAGGATTGGAGGTGTGGGGGTGGGGGCGGTCAGTTAGTTCCTGCTGGAATGTGTTTTCATCTAGGCCCTCTCAGCTGATAGAGCAAAGAAATATGTGTGTATGCTACTTCTTAAATATACAAATACCCATGAATATTTCTATATGTAGCCATCTATATTAAGCTAAACATGAGTTTGTACTGATGTCTCCAATTCTGATCCATATTACATAAATCGTTCTAGCTTCCTCCCTTGCTTATCTGTAATATCCCCCCAAGGAGTTAGAAACCCAGTGCTCCCATCACCCATTTGCTTAATTGTTCACTTCCAGTGTACGGGTGTAGTAGTATCAGAATCGTTAACCCATACCCCCATTGGGAACAATTTTTCAGCTATAGTACAGTGCTTATGTACAGTTCTTTTTGCCATTAGTTTGTATAGACTCCACTGATTTCTAAGGTAACTTCTGTCAGCACCTTACTTTCTCACTTCCTTCAGTGAGGTTATTTCATACATTTGTAATACATTTAGATTTTGGGGGGTCGCATTTTACATTCCATCCTGGGATCCTTGACCTCCCACTCGATGATTTTTTTAAAAAATTTGCATGCATTTAGGTTTACTCTTGTGCTATGAAGTTCTATGGGTTTTTGACAAATGCTTAATGTCCTATACTTACATTACAGTATCATACAGAATAATCTCACTGCCCCAAATAGTCCATTATGCTTCATCTATTTAATTCCCAAATCCTATCCCCAAACCCCTGGCAACCACTGGTCTATTTACTACCCCTATAATTTTGCTTTTTCTAGAATGACATGTAATTAGAATAATAGAAAATGTAGCCTTTTCAGACAGGTTTCTTTCACTTAGCAATATGTACTTAAGATTCTTTCATATCTTTTTGTGGCATAATAGCTTTTTTTTCTTTTGGAGACAGAGTCTTGCTCTGTTGCCAGGCTGGAGTGCAGTGGTGTGATGTGATCTCGGCTCACTGCAACCTCCGCCTCCTGGGTTCAAGCGATTCTCCTGCCTCAGCCTCCCAAGTAACTGGGACTAAGGTACGTGCCACCATGCCCAGCTATTTTTCGTATTTTTAGTAGAGATGGGGTTTCACTGTATTGGCCAGGATGGTCTTGATCTCTTGACCTGGTGATCCGCACACCTCAGCCTGGGATTATAGACGTGAGCCACTGTGCCCAGCCAATAGCTCATTTTTTATTGCTGAACAATATTCCGTAATATGGATGTACCACAGTTTTTTCACTCACCTATTCAAGGATGTCTTGATTATCTCCAGATTTTGATGATTATGAATAAAGCTGGTATAGCGATTCATATACAGGCTTTTATGTGCACATAAGCTTTCAAATTAATTGGATAAATGCCTAGGAGAATCTGCCTTATTTGAATATCTGCCTTTCAGCATCTACCTGCTCCCAATTCTATCTGGACAATGTCAGCACACTTTAAAAATTGGTGGTTCTGCTGCTGAACTGCCCATATACTGGCCTATTTTCTTCTCTGCCTGTAAGTGGTAAGTACTGACCACTGTTCTTGCTGAGAACTTTTAAAATTTTAATCCAGCAGGTGATATGGGGAGGAGGGTGAATTATATAATTTGGAATAGCCCTGGAGTCAGGGCTTAGCTGAACCCCAAGGATTATGCCATTGTGTTAATTAGGAACTTAACCCTGATTCCTGAAAGCAGTTTTCACGTGACTTTGGTATGGCAGTAAAGGCCAGTAAACCAGAGTGTTTGTTGCAGAGGGTGATTTATCCTGTGTGACTCAGGAGAGAGGCCAGCCCATGCATGGCCCTTTCAGATCTTTGGGGTGAGTTGTGGTGGTGTCCGTTTTGCCAGGTAGGTTGGCTGCAGAGTCTGACGTTTGAGCCACTGGCATGAAGGGAACCAGCCATGGGTCTGGGGTCAGTGTAGCTCATTCTGCTGATTTTCCTACACTTCAATTTGCAGGGCAGTTCTCTGACCTGTAGTTTTATACTGAGTTTGCCTACTCTTTTTATTTACTTATTTATTTTGAAGTTTATATTAATTTATTTGAACATATTTTAACTAAATGATGTGAGTTTTCTATTTTTTAAAAAAGTAGTAAACATTATTTTTAGAGTAGTCTTAGCAAAATTGAGTGGAAAGTATGGAGATCCCATATATTCCTGCCCCTGCACATGCGCAATGTCCCCCACTTTAAACATTCCACACCAGAGCGGCACATTGGTTACAACTGGTGAACCTACATTGACACATCATTATCACTCAGAGTCCATAGTTGACATGAGGGTTCATTCTTGGTGTTGTATATTCTGTGGGTTTGCACAAATGTATAATGACATGTATCTACCATTATAGTTTCATACAGAATAGTTTCACTGCCATAAAAATCCTCTGTCCCTTGCTTATTCTTGCCTTCCTCCTCCCAACCTCTAGTAAACACTGATCTTTTTACTGTCTATAATTTTTCCTTTTCCAGAATGTCATTTAGTTGGAATCATACAGTAGGTATGATTGGCTTTTAAGATTGGCTTCTTTCACTTAGTAGTATGCATTTAAGATTCCTCTAGGTCTTATTATGGCTTGATAGCTCATTTTTTTAATGCTGATTAATATGCCATTGTCTGGATGCACTAGAGTTGACTTATTCATTCACCTGCTGAAGGACATTTTGGCTGCTTCCGAGGTTTGGAATTATGAATACAGCTACCAAGAACATCTGTGAGCAGGTTTTTGTGTGGACATGAGTTTTCATTCCATTTAAGTAAAGGTGGAAGAGTGTGACTGCTGAATGATGTGCTTGCTAAGAGTATGATTAGTTTTGTATTCTTTTATTTAAAAATATGTTTACTGAGTATGTGCCATACACCGAACATGGTGCTAGTTGCTAATATATTATCACTTAATCCTTTTAGCAACCCTGTGAAGTAGGGTTTTCCATTTTGTAGGTGAGGAGACTCAGGCTCAGGAGGGCTAGGTAGCTGGTAAGTGACAGAGCTGGCACTAACACTCACCGCTCCTGATGCCAGAGCTTTTCCCACTGCATCATGCCGTCTCTAGAGACCAGCATATAACAGAAGATGGCATCCACCCAGCTGGAAAGGGCTCATCCAGAAGCACCTCGTTCAGCTCACCAGGGTTGCTGGTCAGTTTATGAATAGTGGAAGGGAAAGGCTTCTTTCTCTGTGTGAAAGTTGTAGCCTTGCCTAGGACATTATACTTCCTGGATGCTCAGCCTATGCTGGCCTATTTAGATTTAAACTGTTTTCATTCTGAGCATTGTCAAACATACCCCAAAGTAAAGAGACTAGTTTAGTCAGTCTCATATGTATCACTCAGGTCCTGGAATTACCAGGATTTTATCATTCTTGCTTTACCTTTTTGTTTGCAGGGTTTTTTGGCGGGAGTGGCGGGGAGGGGGTTAGTGGTTATATATACTGTTTCTTTTTTAGCTGAAAAATTTTGATAACAGTTTTGTCATTAGCTCATCTCCTGGACCTGTGCGGCATCTCTCCTTTCTTTGAATGAATTTCCTTTCTTTGCATGTATCTCGTAGTTACTGGGTATTTATTTTATGTAACAAATATTTATATGGTCTTAATCTTATGTTACATCCTTTTTTAGTTCCTTAACAAATAGTAGCTTGTTTACACCTCGTAACAATCTTATGAAATAGATATGAAAATGATTCTTCTTTTAGAGATGATAAAACCAAGGCACAGAGGAGTTGAGTAACCTGCCCTGAGTCACGCAGCTAGGAAGCAGGCTAGCTGGCTTTCAGATGCAGGCTGTGGGGTTTTATAATCTGTGCTCTTATTTGTCATGCTGTGCTAGATATACAACAGTTCTACAGCCATTGCCATAGTCTGTTTTCTGGTACTGCTAAAGACAGAGGAAGGAAAGAGCTAATTCTTGCCTGCATATGCACCCAGTCTGTTGGGAAGACGGACCTGGAAACCAGCATTTGGGGTAAATGCTGCAGCAATTATGCAAAAAAAATTCAGTGAGAATGTAAAGAAAGATTATGTGAAGCTTCTTGAGAAAGTCAAAGCAGGCTTCACAGAGGCTGTGATCCTTGAACTTAGATCCAGAAGGGTGGATGAGTGGGGAGGGAAATCCTGGACCTAGAGGTGAGAGAGCACAGGGAGGGCTGGAGAGAGATGGACTTGACACTGGATATCTCAGGCAATAAGATCATGAAGGCACTGACTTGCCTGCTAAAAAGCTTTGACCTCATCCTGCTGGTAGTAGTGACCTATTGGTAGATTTTTAGCAGAGAATAAATATGGCGAGGTTTGCAGATTACTAAGCTCTCTCTAGAGGCGATGCAGAGGATGGATTCGGAGGAGAAAAGGCTGGACACCATTTATTTATTAGTTTTTTTGAGACGGAGTCTCGCTCTGTAAGCCAGCCTGGAGTGCAGTGGCCAGATCTCAGCTCACTGCAAGCTCCGCCTTCCGGGTTTACGCCATTCTCCTGCCTCAGCCTCCGGAGTAGCTGGGACTACAGGCGCCCGCCACATCGCCTGGCTAGTTTTTTGTATTTTTTTTGGTAGAGACGGGGTTTCACCGTGTTAGTGAGGAAGGTCTTGATCTCCTGACCTCGCGATCTGCCCGTCTCCGCCTCCCAAAGTGCTGTGATTACAGGCTTGAGCCACCGCGCCCGGCTGGACACCATTTATTAGTGCTGGCTGCTGGCAAGAATGTAGGGGCCCAAACTAGAGCCATGACAGTGGGAATGGACAGCATGGATCTTAGAGGTGAGGACCAGCATTATGCAGGTGTTCATTATCTGGATTTCTGAATGATGTGTTACCTAGGAAAGCAACAGTGATCATAACATCCAAATATTCACTAATGAACCCATCACTTATAGAAACAATCGCTGTGGCAAATGCACCTGAAGGTGACCTCCAATGTGCCAGGCCCTGTGTAGCCCCCTCCATGATGTGTTATTTTATTTTATTTTTATTTATTTTATTTATTTATTTCTTGAGATGGAGTCTCTCCTGTTGCCCAGGCTGGGGTGCAGTGGTGCGATCTCCGCTCACTGCAAGCTCCTCCTCCTGGGTTCATTCCATTCTCCTGTCTCAGCCTCCCGAGTAGCTGGGACCACAGGCGCCCACCACCACGTCTGGCTAATTTTTTGTATTTTTAGTAGAGATGGGGTTTCACCGTGTTAGCCAGGATGGTCTCGATCTCCTGACCTTGTGATCCGCCTGCCCAAAGTGCTGGGATTATAGGCGTGAGCCACCGTGCCCAGTCAATGTGTTACGTTATTTAAGACTCCATTTTAGCAGCCTGGAACGGGACCTTGTGCATGTGAGAGGCACATGTGGAAAGGCACTACAGGGGCCTCTAGGAGTAGAGCATGGCCCTCAGCTGACAGCCAGCAAGAAAATGGGGCCTCAGTCCTGTGGCTACCGGGAACTCAGTTCTGCCAATGACGACGTGAGCTTGGGAGAGGACCCCTGCGCTTCAGAAAGGAACACAGCCTGGTTGACACCATGATTGCAACTTTGCAAGACTCTGAGCAGAGGACCCATGTAAGCTGTGTTCAGACTCCTGACCCAGGGAAACTGGGATACACTAAATGTGTGTTGCTTTAAGCCTTGAAGTTTGTGGCCCTTATTATGCAGCAAGCAGAAAACTGAAACAGTTCCTGTTCAGTCATCCTCCCCTTAACAGCAGCATCTATTCTTGGCTATCCTCAAGGTCTATCAGCCAGCATTCTGCTTTCAGATCTGGCAGTACAGTGCAATTTCCATGCAAATGTATTTCCAAGTGAAATTGCAAATCTTGCAAAAGATGCAGGATTGTAGGTAGTCAATAAAAGGATTGCTGGAGAACTGCTCAAACAACTTAACAGACAAAAGAGGACTGGGCAGGGTTAGACTCACTCATAATTGGCAAGCAAAACAGCCAGTATGCTGACAAGAAACTGACTTCAAAGGAGAAAGATTTGAATATCTTTGAATATTAAGACACACTTTTGAGAAAATGAAAGCTCTTAAATAATTTCTGCAAAAATTATCCTCTGTATAGTAATATCATGAAAGTCAGAGATGTAGTAAAGGATGTCATGTTATTATGTAGTGATGCTGGAAAAAATTACAACAATAAATTAGTAACTCAGTGTAGCCTAAGAATTAATGCAAAATTCAATATGATCTAAATATTTCACATTTTAACTAAGATTTTACATTTTAGATAAGCTTATTTGCATAATTTTTACTTCATTTTGAAAGATTAATTCTGTCAGCTCTTATTTTTCCCCTATTGTGAAGTTCTGGTTCTTATTTTTAAGGGCTTTTCTAGTACCAGCTGCCCCTGCATAACAGTTATCAAGGGCCTTTTGAATTAGGGGGTAATGTTGACATGAACTGCTAACTGGAGTGGATGCTTCCTGATGGTCAGGAATCAGGGGATGGATTTGGACACTTTCTTTGTAGGATGGAGCCCAAAATGCCCAATGTATTTCATTCATGGCTTCACAAGCCATCAGTATCTCAGATGCTCAAAGATTTTTGTTCAGTACTTTCCTTGTATCAGACAGGAAACATGGTAGACCACTGAGTATGGTCTGAGTTGAATTCAAGTGTATGCAACATCTTTTCTGGGGATGACCTGAGAAGGCCAGCTCTTATGAAGGACTCTGGAGAATTCCTGGATAGAGTTGAAAAAAGACCCACTTTACATTTGCATTGGGCTTGTATTTTCCACAATGCTTCCATTTCCATTGTTATTTTAATCCTCAGAGCTGTACAGTGAGATGGTCAGAGAGCCATCTGCCTTCTTCATGTACTAGAGGAGGAAACCAGAGTCTGGAGAGATTTAAACACAAAGTCACATGACTTTTTACTCAGAGGCCCAGAAAGAGATAGATTATTACAATAATTGTTACGACAGTCATCATTTACAGTGTATGCTTCCTGACAGTCACTGTGCAGGGTACTTTCATACATAATGTCATTTAACCTTATAATTGGTCACAATACTGTCAAGTTGGTACAGGCATACCTTGGAGGTACTGTGGGTTTGGTTCCAGGCCACTGCAATAAAACGAGTATCTCAATAAAGTGAGTCACACAAATATTTTGGTTCCAAGTGCGTATAAAAACAAGGTACATTTGATGTTGATGGCTACTGACTGACCAGGGTGCTGGATGCTGAAGGTGGAGGTGCCTATGTCAATTTCTTAAAATAAAGCAACATTGAAATTTGCTGCAAGGATTGAGTCCTCCTTCTACCAAATATTTATCTGTAGCGTGTGATACTGTTTGATAGCATTACAGTAGAACTTCTTTCAAAATTAGGGTCAGTCCTCTCAAACTCTGCAGCACTGCTTTATCAACTGAGTGTATTTGAATCTTTGTTGCCATTTCAACAATGTTCATAGCATGTCTACAGGGAGTATATTCCATCTCAAGAAGCCAATTTATTTGCTCATCCCTAAGAAGCAACTCCTTATTTATTAAAATTTTATTATGAAATGGTAGCCATTCAGTCACATCTTCAGGCTCCAATTCTCATTGTAGTTCTCTTGCTATTTCTACTACATGTGCAGTTACTTCCTCCACTGGAGTCTGAACCCCTCAAAGTCATCCAGGAGAACTGGAATTCACTTCTTCCAAGCTCCTGTTGATGTTGATGTTTTGACCTCCTTCCATGAATCCTGAATGTTCTAATGGCATCCAGAATGATTAATCTTTTCCAGAAGGTTTTTTTTTTTTTTTTATTATACTTTAAGTTCTAGGGTACATGTGCATAGCGTGCAGGTTTG
>NW_012116866.1:1212341-1233029 GCF_000951035.1 Colobus angolensis palliatus | reverse complement strand
AAGGAATGGTACCAGCTCCTCCTTGTATCTCTGGTAGAATTCAGCTGTGAATCCATCTGGTCCTGGACTTTTTTTGGTGGGTAGGCTATTAATTATTGCCTCAATTTCAGAGCCTGCTATTGGTCTATTCAGGAATTCAACTCCTTCAGAAGGTTTTCAATTTACTTTTTTTGGGTCCTTCATATGAGTCACTATCTATGGCAGTTGTAGCCTTGTACAATGTATTTCTTAAATGATGAGACTTGAAAGTTAAAATGACTGCTTGATCCATGGGTAACAGAATGGATGGTGTGTTAACAGGCATGAAAGCAACATTCATCTCCTTGAACATCTCCATCAAAGATCTTGGTTGACTGGGTGCATTGTCAATGATAGTAATATTTTGAAAGAATATATTTCTGAGCAGTAGGTTTCAACAGGGGGTTTAAAATATTCAGTAAACAATGCTGTGAAGAGATGTGCTGTCATGCCGTCTTTGTTGTTCTATTTATAGAGAACATGCAGACTTGATTTACCATAATTATTAAGGGCCCCAGGACTTTCAAAATAGTAAATGAGCACTGGTTTTAACTTAAAGTCACCAGGTGTATCACTAGCTGTCCTTTGAAGCTTTGAAGCCAATTATTGACTTCTCTTCTCTAGCTGTGAAAGTCCTAGATGGACTCTTCTTCCAATAGATGGCTCTTTCATCTACACTGAAAATCTGTTGTTTAGTGTAGCCACCTTCATCAGTGATCTTAGCTAGATCTCCTGGATAACTTGCTGCAACTTCTGAATCAGCACTTGCTACTTCACCTTCCATTTTTATGTTACAGAGTCAGCTTCTTTCCTTAAACCTCATGAACCAACCTCTGCTAACTTTGAACTTTTCTTCTGCAGCTTCTTTCCCTCTCTCAGCCTTTATAGAATTGAAGAGTTAGAGCTTTGCTCTGGATTAGGCTTTGGCTTAGGAGAATGTTATGGCTGGTTTGATTTTTCTATCTAGACTGTCCAAACTTTTTCCAGATCAGCCATAAGGCTGCTCTGCTTTCTTATTATGTGTGTTTTCACTGGAGTAGCACTTTTAATTTCCTTCAATAACTTTTTCTTTGCGTTCACGTCTTGGCTAACTGTTTGGTATAAGAGGCCTGGCTTTCGGCCTATCTCAGCTTTGGACATTCCTTCCTTACCCAGCTTAATCATTTCTAGCTTTTGATTTAAAGTGAGAGAGGTATGACTCTCCTTTTCATGTGACCACTTCACTGATGGGCCATTGTAGGATTATTAATTGGCCTAATTTCAATATTATTGTGTCTCAGGGAATACGGAGGCCTGAGGAGAGGGAGAGAGGGGAATGACTGGTTGGTGGAGCAGTCAGAACACATACACATTTATGGATTAAGTTCACTGCCTTACGTGGGCACAGTTTATGGTGCCCTCCAAAAATTACTAACAATAATGATCACTAATCACAAATTATCGTAACAGAGATGATTACTTAAAAGTGTGACATATTGTGTGAATTAACAAAATGTGATAGATATGAGGTGAGCACATGCTGTTAGAATAATGTCACTAATAGACCTGCTTGACACAGAGTTGCCACAGACCTTTAATTTGTAAAACAAAAAAAAAAAACCCAGTATCTGTAAAGCACAACAAAGCGAAGTGCACTAAAACAACATGTACCTGCCTGCACTAAAACAACATGTACTTGGCCTGTATTTTTACATTGTTACTGCTAAGAAAACTGTGACTTGGATGGATTATTGCATCTGGTATGTGGAAGAGCTGGGATTTAAATCCCACTTTGTCTGACTCCAGCACTTTACTCTTTCCACCACATCATGGGACGGTCTAACTAACATCCTTTCTCCTCCACCAATAACATGTCCCACACAATGGGAAAGGTCTCCATAGGATGCCTGTAGAGAACCTGGCAGCCGTGTTTTCCGGTAGTTCCCCTGAGACTGACTGAAGGAAGAAAGTTAGATTAAATCAAAGCTGTAGTCCTCTTTATTGTTATTTATTGTTGCAGTGAGAACCATAATTTTAGCTGTTGAATAATCAATATAGTCTCTTTATTATTTTCTATTGCTGCTGTAACAAATTACCACAAACTTAGTGACTTAACACATTTATCTTATAGTTTTGTACATCAGAAGTTCACTACGGGTCTCATTGGGCTAAAATCAAGATGCTGGCACAGCTGTTTCTTTCTGGAGCTCCAGGAGGGTAATCCTTTTCCTTGCCTTTTCTAGCTTCAAGAGGCTGCTGATATTCCCCAGCTCGTGGCCCCATCCTGTGTCTTCAAAGCCAGCATCACTGCATCTCTCTGACCATTCTTCCATAGATATATCTCTTCTACCTCCCTCTTCTACTTTCGAGGACTCTTGTGATTACATTGTACCAGTGGCTAATCCAGATAATCTCTCCATCTGCAGGGCCTTAATTTAATCACACCTGCCAAGTACCTTTTGCCATGTAGAGTAACATGTTCACTGTTCTGGGGATTAGTATGTGGAAATCTTTGGGGAGGATACAGCTTGTAATACTGACTGTTTGTATTTGGTGACATTAGTTGTCAGCTTGTGTTTCATTCTGTGGTAACATAATTCCGCCCTACTTCCTAGAATTGGTGGCCATACAGATTACGTTTGCCTTTTGGTCAATAATCTGGTGCCTTGAAGAACTCTGGTCTTGATGGGGGTTGTCTGAACAGCCAGTTATGCAAACGGCTGGAATGTGAGGAGACTGCTGAGTCAGCAGCTGTGTCCTCAAAGCTGGGCTCTCCTATTAACTTGCCATGTGCATTGGGACACATTGCATAGGCTTCTACCTCTGATTTTCTGTAGGAATGAGCATTCTCACCTACTGTCTAGGGTTGCTATAATCACTTATAGGATAGTAATGCAGTTTCTAAAGTTGCGTTTTTGCATATGTACTTACAATATTAAAGTCAAATATAATAATGAGGAATGTCATGGGATTTGTGGTGGAGGAAAAACAAAACCTTATGCATGCAAATTCCAGAAAGAAAGCATGTGTTCACTCTCCCTCCTCTGGAATCAGATTTTAATTCTGAATCCTTGTCAGATAAGGAGTTACTGAATTTTTGAGATTATTCTCAAGCTTTAGGAGCAGGTCCTAGAAGGGGCTAAGCCTAATGATAAGATGCCTGGAAGTTAGAAAAGCAAAGTCTTCCTTCTCCTCCTCCTTTCATAGTTGCTTTGCTTAACTTTTTGTTTACTTACATATTTTTTGTAAATGTTAAAATAACACTTGTAGTTATGGCATCAAGATGGGGTATTCCTGGTGCGATGGGTCTATATTCAGCACCATTTATTTAAGACCTTAATAAGCGCTCAGTGAAGCAACATTCTGGTTGGCACCATGTTATGATGCATGTCATTGGCAGAAATCCTAATGTCATTGCATTTGGTTCTAGGATGTTGTGATCATCCCACAGATGAGTGTTTAACCCTGTGAGATGTTTCCACAGTGCATTTAATTATTGTTAAACAGTGATTTCTGGGTTTTTTTTTCAATGTAAAACCTGACTCATATATATTGTATAAAGTGTTTTGAAAAGATAAAGAAAAAAACAAACAAAAAACCCCCAAAACCAGATCTCTCCCACTGGCCAGAAATAGCCACTATTAAGTATTTTGTTACACATCTTCTTGGGGTGAACTGAGTGTGTCTCCCCCAAATTCATATGTTGAAACTCTAACCCCCAATGGGATATCAAGAGGTGATAATTAGGTTTGGATTAGGTCATGAGGGTGGGTCCCTCATGATGGGATTAGTGTCCTTAGAAGAAGTGAAGGAGAGTCAAGTTCACTCTCTTGGCTGTGTGAGGACACAGTGATAAGACTGCCCTTTGCAAACCAAGAAGCAGGCCCTCACCAGACACTGGATCTGTTTGTTGATACCTTGATTTTGGATGTTCCAGCCTCCAGAACTTGAGAAGTAAATGTTTGTTGTTTAAGCCTTTAGTTTATGACACTTTTGTTATAGCAACCTGAGCAGACTGACACTGTTTCAGATTTTCAGATTACAATTTTTGCAAAAATGAAGTGTTTTTAACAAAAATGAAATGTTATTATGCATAAAGGTTTTTTATGTTGTTGGTTTTTTGTTGTTGTTGTTGTTTGTTTGCTTTTTGGTTTGTTTGTTTGAGACAGGGTCTCACTTTGTCACCCAGGCTGGAGTGGAGTGGCCTGATCTCAGCTCACTGCAGAGTTGACCTCCTGGGCTCAAGTGATCCTCCCATCTCAGCCCCCCAAGTAACTGGGACTATAGGCCCGCACCATCACACCTGCCTAAGTTTTTGTATTTTTTGTAAAGATAGGGTTTCGTCATGTTGCCCAGGCTGGTCTTGAACTCCTGAGCTCAAGTGATGTACCTGCCTAGGCCTCCCAAAGTGCTAGGATTACAGGTGTGAGTCACCATACTCAGCCACCATGCATAAAGTTTTGTGATCTTCTTTATTCACTTAATAGTTTATATGATTGCACCTTTAAATACTCCTTTACAACATTGTTTTTAATGGCTGAGTATAGTTACATTCTATTAATGCATGTATTTATTTAACCAGATCCCATTTGTTGACATTTAGCTTGTTTCTAATTTCTCACAGTTGTCAGCATCTTTGTAGTTATGTCACTATATACATTCAGAATTATTCCTTAAGAATAAATTTCTAAATAGAATTGTTGCATCCAAGAAAGAGTATGGAGAATTCTAATGCTTTTGACACTTACATTGTCAAATTGACTCCTCCTGCCCCCCAGTATTATACTCTCTGAGTATGAGAATGTGTTTGGCTTTCTACCACCCTCTCCAATGTGGAGAGGTGTTACAGACCTGTGAAAATGGCTGAGTAGAGGATGCTGGAGACAGTTCATGGAAATATAGGTCAGTGACAATGAGGGGATTAGGCAAATTCTTGAGCTGGATCGGGATCAGAGTAGCCTTGCAATTGTAGCCATGTTCAGAGCCATGAACATTTGCCTGCTGTCCTGATTGAAAATTTCCCGTGTCTATGATGCCATGTGATGTGCTGGGCAGATGCTAGGCTGTTTTCTGCTTGATTCAGTTACATTTATGAGGCCATGTAGAAATCAAAAATAAGAGAGCATTTTGAGGAATTCCGAGGGCCAAGTAAAATGTGGTGGTATAACATATTCTTGTCATTATCCCTGGCTTGCCATCTTACTGTGAAGAAGCCCCTTCCTAGTAAGGAAAACTAGCAGCAGCCCAAAGCCAAAACCAGTTTAATTACCCATTGACTGTTTTCCCATCTGCCTACTAGAGAAAGTGGCTGGACTCTTGAAAACTGGGACCAGTTCTCATGTTGAAGACTTCAACAAAAACAGCCTCTGGTCAAATGGCTTGTTGGAGTTTTTAGATAAAAGATGCTATTTTGTATAAGCAAATGGTGCTCTTTGCAATCATTTTGTAAATTATCTGTGGCCTGCTGGAAAGCTACTCAGTATTCTGTTCCACAAACTTCTGCTTAATGAGATAATTCTTCTCTATATTTCTGTTGCTGGAATTGGGCTCACACACTGTCTCTTTATAGGCCATTTCCATAATGCTTGGTTAATGCTCTGTTGTTAATATCTTATAAGACCTGGATCACTTGCTTTATCGAAATAGAATTTTTTAGAGTGTAGAGGCAGCACTCTTGTTTGTGGGCTCTGATATATGCCACACAGCCTACAAGTCGACTCTGGCAAACGTTGAAGGTGCCTAAATTTTTTCTTTTTTTTTTTTTTTTATTATACTTTAAGTTCTAGGGTACATGTGCATAACGTGCAGGTTTGTTACATATGTATACTTGTGCCATGTTGGTGTGCTGCACCCATCAACTCGTCAGCACCCATCAATTCATCATTTATATCATGTATAACTCCCCAATGCAATCCCTCCCCCCTCCCCCCTCCCCATGATAGGCTCCAGTGTGTGATGTTCCCCTTCCTGAGTCCAAGTGATCTCATTGTTCAGTTCCCACCTATGAGTGAGAACATGCGGTGTTTGGTTTTCTCTTCTTGTGATAGTTTGCTAAGAATGATGGTTTCCAGCTGCATCCATGTCCCTACAAAGGATGCAAACTCATCCTTTTTTATGGCTGCATAGTATTCCATGGTGTATATGTGCCACATTTTCTTAATCCAGTCTGTCACAGATGGACATTTGGGTTGATTCCAAGTCTTTGCTATTGTGAATAGTGCCGCAATAAACATACGTGTGCATGTGTCTTTGTAGTAGAATAATTTATAATCCTTTGGGTATATACCCAGTAGTGGGATGGCTGGGTCATATGGTACATCTAGTTCTAGATCCTTGAGGAATTGCCATACTGTTTTCCATAATGGTTGAACTAGATTTTTTCAACATCAGCACAAGAGGGCAATCTGGCTGGCTTCTGTCAAATCTTTGGGAAAAGTGACAGAGGTGGTTTGAATGTGGGCTGCATGTGTAGTGGTCTTATGTGCCTTCCTTGAAGTGCAGTGAGTTTTGTTAAATGATAACAGTGTAATAAATGTCTCTATTTTTATTTTCAAATGTTGAACAATTGGTTAAGATTATTTTAGGCCAAGCACAGTGGCTCACACCTATAATCCCAACACTTTGGGAGGCTGAGGCAGGTGGATCACGAGGTCAGGAGTTCGAGACCAACCTGGTCAACCTAGTGAAGCTCTATCTCTAAAAATACAAAAATTAGCTGGGCACAGTGGCGTGTGCCTATTGTCCCAGCTACTTGGGAGGCTGAGGCAGGAGAATCGCCTGAACCCAGGAAGCGGAGGTTGCAGTGAGCCAAGATCGCACCACTGCACTCTAGCCTGGGTGACAGAGTGAGACTTCATCTCGGGGTGGGGGGGGAATATATTATTTTAGTGTTTTTTGTGTATATAAAGTTTGAATTTGCATTATAGTATATGTGTTATGATAGTTGTATCATGTCATTTTCCCTTACAATAGGAGGTCTAAGAATGGTTTTTTATATGTTGAACGTTTCAGCTGTTAATAACTACCCAGAAATTGTCACTTGAAAATGCCATTATAGAAAACCAAAATGTGTTCCTGTCTAGGCAGCCTTCATCTATTTGAAACATGGAAAAAGTTTAAGGTGCTCATTTAGTTCTGCTAATTATTTATTGTAGAAAAACTGATATGTTTTTGTTAGTAGTCTGTTAATTCTTACCTTAAGCAAACTAATTTCCGTAATTTGGATGGATAAGAAAACACCTTTGCATACAGAATCAGATTTCTCCTACTCAAAGATATGGACTATGCTTGGTGTTTCAACAAATATTCATTTAATAGACAAATATTTGAGTATCAGTATGACAGAATGTTCTAGGCACTGGGAAACAGGTAAATAAGATAGGTGAGATCTCTCTTCTCATGGAACTTATGTTCAAATGGGAAAGGCTGGTTATAATACAAAGACACAGTAGACGGGGTAACATCAGAGGGTGTGATTGGTCAGTTCTGTGAAGAAAATAAAGAGAAAATAAATAAAGAGAAAATTATTTTTATCTAAATAAAGAGGGTGATGTGACGGAGAGTGATTCTGGGGAAGGCCAGGTAGGGCTACTTTGAAAGTGTCTGGGAAGGCCTCTCTAAGGTGGGGTCATTTCGAGTTAAAACCTGAATATTGCCAATGAGCCAGGCTTGCCAAGATCTGTTCATGGTGAGGGATCAGCAGGTACAAGATTGGGAGGCAGCAGTGAGCTGGGCCCCTCCTAGCAACAGAGGGATGGTTTGTGTTGAGTGAAGTGAGTGAGGGCACCCTCTAGTGAAGATGAAGAGGGGCCAGTTCCAGATCATGGAGACCTTTTAGGGCATGGCTAGTGAGTTTCTCACCCTTTTGTAATCCAGGCCTGTGAATTGATGCCAGTTGAGGTTTTGTGGAGCTTAACTTTTTTATGTGGATATTACAAAAATAATGTAACTTTAGCAGTCTCTGTCTTACCCTCCCCGCCCCTCTCTGGCCATGTTCACATAGAACGTGTTTCATCTCTTCTCCCTGTGATAGCCCTTCAGATACTTGACTCTGCTCAATCTCTCTAGGCTAAACATCTCTAGTTTTATTAGCTGTCCTTCCCTGTTTGAATGGGCTCTTCAATTTCAAGGTTTCTTTCTTCTCTGAACACAATTTTTTTAAACAATCTGATTTTATTTATTTTTAATTGACAGATAATAATTATGCATATTCATGGAGTATATAATGATATCTTAATATGTAGAATATAAATCAGATCAGGATAATTAGCATATGCATAATCTCAAACATTTATCATTTCTTTGTGTTGGGAACATTCAATATCTTCCTTCTAGCTATTTGAAACTCCACATATTTTTGTTAACTATAGTTATCTGGCAGTGGTGTAGAAGTCTGGGACTTAGTCCTCCTATCTAGCGTAATTTTGTATCCTTTACCAAATGTCTCCCTATTCCCCTCTTCCCCCTACCCTTTCCAGCCTCTAGGATCCACTGTTCTGCTTTTTACTTTTATGAGATCAACTTTTTTTAGCTTCCATATGTGAGTGAGAACATGCAGTGTTTACCTTTCTGTCCCTTAATGTCTGAGAACCTCAGGAATTGGTCACATTCTGATGGTCTAGGAGAGCAGTGGAAGAGGGATGAGATGCTAGGGTAACCATCATCAGGGTTTTTGAGGGCAGTGTCTTTTTCCAAAACCAATGTCTCCCTATCATGTTACTTTTCTAGAGTCCCAAATGGGCAGGGGCCCTTTGTGGGAGACTCCGTAAGCAGAATCCGACAGAGTTGTTCCCCAGTCCACCGCAGTCTAACACCCCATGACTGGACTTGCCCATTCGTATCAGCCTTATGTAATCAGCTCTTCTGTTGGCCTCACTTTGATTTTTCTCAGCGTGCCCCATACCATGGACACTATTCACACAGGAGCATCAGATTGGAAAATATCCCTGAGTTCCCTAAGAGACAGGCACTACTCTGAGGATCTTTCTGCCCTGGCCCCACTTCTTTCCTGGGGTAGGGTTTCTTCCTAGCTTGCTTCTGACTGTTCTTTCCTGGGGGCATCTTCCCTGCTTGGAAGAGTTTTCTGTGTAGTGCACGATAGTGTAGGGGTTTGTGAAGGCAGCTGCACAGCTTGTTTCTTTCTGTTTCCTCTCCACAACCCATAGATCTGAGATTACCAGGTTTTGCCCACATGGAGGTACAGTCCCCCAGGACTCTTTAGCGTGTCTTCTTTGATTTACTGAATTACTTCAGGGATCTGTGTTTGGGCTGGCAGAAGAAGATAAGGGATTCCAGAAATTCTTGCTGCTTTCTCCTAGATAGCTGGCTACGTTCTCTTCCTCTTCCTCCCCCATTGATGAGGCCTGGGGGTAAGAGAGAGTCCAACTCAGATTGATCCTGTAGTTGACCTCTTTGGTTTGCCACTCATTCTTGATCTTTCTAATGAAGAAAGTTGGCCCATTAACTTTAATTATGATAATAATGTCATTGAAGTCACACCATTCATTTAGCCTAGGTATTACCCTACTCATATAGAATTAGATAATGCAGGCCAAAGTGGTTGTGTAGATCCTGGCATGTGGTTGGTGCTGAGCTAGTGGGTTCTATTTCACTGCTACTTAGATAGGGAGTGGTTGTCCCCTGGAAGTTAAGGAAATTGTCTGGGGTTTTTAATGACAGTGTTTTTGGGCTCCCACCTCTGTGTCCTGGATTATTTGAATAGTCCAGACCGGTGATTCTGAAAATGTGATCCCCAGACCAGTAGTGTCAGGCTCACCTGGGAACTTGTAAGAAATGTGGAGTTTCAGGCCCCACCCAACACCTATGGAATATGAAACTCTGGGAGTGAGGCCAGCAATTTGTGTTTGACAAACCCTCCAGGTAATTCTGATGTGTGCTCAAGCTTGACAACTGCTGATCTGAACCATCAACCTGACTGCCTTTTTCCAGGGTTTTTTCAAGAAGTGTCCTAGACTCTAGTGTGAAAGTTGCTGCTCTCCAGATTGTCCTGTTGAACTGGGAAAGGGCTCAGGAAAGTTCAAAAGGGATGATGTGTGGGTTTTTGTGTTGGTGTATAGCTGGTGGGGAGGAAGGCACTCTGAGCGTAGCATAAGGCCTGGTGCAGCAGGCTTGGTCATTGGGGACAGCAGGTTCAGAACAAGGGATACAAGTGGCACTTGTGTTAGAGGAACCAGAGGAAGAAAGAGGCTTGAAGCCTGGCTTTACCACCACAGAAAGGCTGTCCCCTGCCATGTGGTTTTGGGCAAGGCCACTTTTCCCTGGCCTGTGCCTCAGTGGGCACTGCCTCTTTGCTTAATGTCTCAGCTTTTCTGTGCTTCCACTGGCCAATCCCTTTGCTGATTTAGATATATGTAAATATAGATTTTTAAAATAATTCAATCTACTTGTAGTCAGGTTTACCAGCCTGGGCACCTTTCTGTTTTCCTCAGGTGATTTTGCACCTTTCTGTGTGGATCTGATACATGTTTTATTTTTCAGTTTAATGCTCAGGTCTCCTGAGTTTTTGCACAGCAGAGCATATCCTCCCTTCCTTCATAGAAACTATGGGGGAGACTTAGCAAGGGATCTATTCTAGTCTCCTGATTTCAGCCAGACCCTCTATCTAACATGCCACTTTGACCCCAGGTAAAAGTCAAGAGTGTACCCATGTGTCAGGAACTGACAGCCTCTGCAGAAAAATTCCTGTGGTGAGAGAACTCACGGTGAGCTTTTGGGAACATTCAGGATGTTGTAGGATAGTTAAAATAGTTACAGATTTTTCCTAACTGTAGTGAAAAGATGACTCTCAGGCTGCAAGAAATACCGAAATGCCTTAAGGAGTGATGCTGTGAAGTGGCTGGAAAGGAGCTAAAGCTGGAAGCCTGGGTTGTTTGATCATAATAAGAGCTCTAGATCCCAGAAGTGACAGGTTGTCTCTTCTGAATTATCTTAAGGCAGATTTCAGGCCTCTTCCAGGCTGAAGTGGAGGTAAGCTGAGGTGAAGGGAGATAAGATTCTGGGGCATTTTGTCCCGGAGCATGTCCCAGTCCCTGGGCATAAAGGGATAGACCCAGGGAACTCGCAGTTGCTGGGTATGCAAGCTGTTGAAAGGGCTCTAAGAGATAAAGTGGGAATGGCCTGAGAGCTAGAAAGGGAGCTAGACAAGCAATCAGGTCTGAATGGAGTAAGGAGAGAGTGTTTAAGAATTTGTGCTGATGGATTATTTTTGCTTCCTTTTCACCTTGACCATTTACTAAATGTTTGTCTATCTTGCTGAATAGCAGCCAAGAGACTCTAACTTCTCTTGGTTTCCATCTGTATTTAGTTGGGTTGTTCCCTTCTCTTCTGACAATTCCCTAAAGAATCCTGATTTTAGAGGGGCCAGGGAAAAGGGGCCCTTTTCAGAAATCAAGCTAGATCTTTCCTATTTCTTCCTGACCCTTTTTCTAAAGCCTGAGATAACTCTTTTCTCACCCCTTCCTTTCAGTATTAGGTTCTGCTTCTCTCTTTTAGATGTTTCTTTACTTTTCTTTCTTTCTTTTTAATTAAGTGGTTACCTTTCCATCTGAGCTATTGGCAGGGATTTGCCAGGAGATCCAAGGCAGAGCTGCCAGCTTACTGGAGTGTGACAGCTGCTGAGGCCTCCCGTCTCACAGGCTCTGCAGAGATCCAGGGCTGTCACTTCAACAAGTGTCAGATATACACACTCTGCTTGCAGAGCTCCCCATGCCTAGTCTTAAATAAACATCTCAGATATATCTGCCCTGTTTCCCGTCTCAGACTCCTCTTTTCATCTCCATCTGGTTTTCAAACACAATTTCCCAACTTCCCAATTACCATCTCACAAGACCCCTCTATGTCTTCATCTCTCTGATAAAATAAGGAAGCAAAACAGCCATTACTACTTTAATAGGGCAGACATTCTGTTCCCTTGGCTGAGGAGAGTTTGCAAGATGCTCTGCCCAGTCTAGTTTGCGGAGAGCCTGGTTGGTCAATCTCTGTAGGTTGTGAGTTTGCAGTGGTTTGGGAGGCCTTCTCTCTGGCTGAAGAAAGTCCTCCCCATATTTAACTAACCTTCAGTGCTGGCTGTGCCCTTTTTTGTGTTGAGACGTTTTCTCAAAGGGCACTGTGGTTTCTCCTTTCCTGCTGGAAGTTCCATGTCTGTGGAAAAGTTTCCTGTAACCTTTCAAGGTTTGTACTCTGTTCCAGAGGGGCTCTTGGATATAAAAATGGTCTTTTTTTCTTAAGTGATCTCACAGATGATCAAAAGGAGCACATAAAAGCTGTCCTGGGGATTTGGCAAGGTTGCCAGTGTTCTCTTTACCTTTGGTCTGGTATTTAGGTCTGAGACAGTGTCTCGCCAACAGCCCTTGCTTTCCTCGGGGGTTAGGGCTGAGAGACACAGAAGGGGAGGCAGGAGGGGCATATTAATTCCTCTAGGAAGTAGAACTTCATTTTTATCCTATGAGAGCCATTTGAAATTGGGTTGGCACATTCAGTCCTGAAAAAGTGACCTTGCAGGAGCTGGAATTTTATATCCAACATTGTTTTGGAGGACTTGGCCAGCAGCATTTCCCTTGGGTGTACTGCATTAACCCTATTCAGTCACTCCTATGAGGTTTGTCCGGACTGGGATTGCTTGTGCCTTGTGGTAGAGGAAAAGCCAGAGATGTTCTCTGGACTTACGGAAGTCGCTTAGCAGTTCTGTGATTTTTGTAAAATCTGCTTTGTCTCTGGTGAAATGGGATAGGGGTAGTAACTAGAGGGTCTCTGCAGATTCAGTGACACAATATATAAAGTGCTTAGTATAGTACCTAGCACACAGTAGATATTCAATAAATGGAAGGTGTCATCATGAATAATTGCATTGACAATTATTAATATTAATACCAAACTACTGTTTCTTAGCATGAAGTTGGTACTCCATATTTACTGTCCCGTAAGTACCTTGCACTTACTCATTGCATTTATCACTCTGTCCTTTAATCACCAGTGTACTTGCCTTCTCTCTACGAGGCCATACTCCTAGACCCTTGAAAACACTGGTAATGTCAGGTTGACCATTGCATCCCAGCATCTCCAGCACCTGGCATGGTACCTGGCACATATGACAAGCTCAGTATTTATGCATTAAATAAATATATGAACAAAATTCTCTAGCTGACTTTTTCTTTTTTAAATTTATTCCTCTTCTGCAATGCTCATCCTCTGCTTCATGCAAACTGGTTACCCCTTTGAATTCTCTTCCAGCTTCCCCAGTTGCCATTTCTATTGCCATGTCTTTTCCTTCATTCATGCCTACCCTCTTGTCTTGAAATGCCTTTCATCTCTTCTGTTACCATTTGACGTCCTTTTTTTACACTTCTTGTGTTTTTTCTCTTCTATGACACATACCCTAACCACTCTAGCCCATATTAATCTTGTTCATGAAATCTTGTTTCATGTATAGCCCATAAGTCCTTGTTGTTCTTTGACTGAGTTTTATCTTTCCAACCAGATTGTCAGCTTCTGGAGAGCAGTCATATATCGCTGATTGTCCCTGCCCATTATAGGTCATGGTCTGGGGCCAGGTACATAATTGGCTCTAAATAAAAAGTAAGCCACTGTCCAAATGTTTAAATAAATTAGACTGTTGGACCAAAGGGGTAAATGAGATTGAAAGGTTTTTGCTGATAGGACACGGTCTTTAGAGTTGGTTGTGTGAATGCGGGAGTTAGGGAACAGTTATCAGTGCCTCAATGCTTTGTTAAGATTTGGGTTTTCTGTATCTATACACTCTCTAACCAGTTCTTGGTCTGGCCTTTCCCCCAGTCATGTTTGGAGGAAAATGTGGTAAAATGGAAATCTGTCAAATGCTTCTGCGTCGGAAGGCAACATACTTGATGATGATAAAGGAATTGGGAATGCCTAATGGTGACATTGGGGCTCACCATTTAGTGGGTTTTATTTACCGATGCTGTCTTCATTTCTTTGCTAGTTTGGTTGGTACCAAGCTCTTTCTGTATTAAGCTATAATCTGTTGATTGATACACATTTAACATTTTTGAGGCCAAATGTACAGCAGAGAACAACGTATGTTGCAGGGATTTCAGAAGATGTGGTGTGCAGCACATAGTAGATACTTTGTTAATGTTGGGAAGGATGAACACAAATATAAAACATGCCCTTCAGGAATGTGCAGTCTGCTCCAGGCTGCAGTGAAGTAGCAGGGTGAGGCTGGAATGAGTGAGGGCCAAAGGGCACCAGTTCTCAAGGGGGAGTCGTTGGGAAGCAGAAACAGGGAAGAGATGCTAGATGAACTTCCCATTGCCACATGGACTGTGGAAGGCAGACTATAATAGAAATCAAAGTGCTTTGAAAAAATGCAGTGCAGTATTCTATTAAAATACATATTTAAATAATCATAAATTTTACAGATTGACATAAGGGTTGTTTGGGGGGAACAGACTGCCTAGCACTTGGCAGATGGTCAGTAAAACATTTATTGTGTGAGTGAATTCAGAGGAGAGTAGGGCTGGAGGCCCCGCTATGGTTTTTGTCCCTCTTTTCTCCTTTCATGCCCAATCCTTCTGCTGGTTCAGGCAGCAGCATTTCATTTTCCAGCTGTAACTAAACGAGAAATTACGAGGCGTGGTTAGAATAGAGTTTATCTGCAACTCTCCTTTTCTTCTCCCATTCCATTGTGAGGATGAGTCAGTAAGGCTGTGCATGGATATTTTCTGGCAAGGGCATAAAACATGTTTCTGAGGGCAGAGTCCATGTTGCTGAGTAATAATTAACTGCTAATGGCATTGTCTTGGGTGTTGCATAGTAAATAATCAAGAAATAGTCTCTTTTCAATGAGAATTTGAAGGCCAATGCAAAGACCACACACACACAAGCCTGAAAGGTGCTGTTTTTACTAACCTTAACGGGAAACAAAGGGAAAAATCTGGCTTGTTTTGTGTTGCCATGCTTAATTGCATAATGGTGTCTTTTTCCCTTGAATTTCCTCATGTCCTGTGGAGGGCACATGCATGATGGTGCTTTGCCGAACGAGAATTATAAAACAGGTTCTTGGCAGCCGGGATGTACTGGCTGCTATGTTGTCTAGCATAGCTGGATCTTACTGGGAGCTTTCAGATCAGAGTCTCTGTGAAATGGAACAAGTGAACTGAGCCTAGTCTGTTCCTAAAAATAAGTCTCTAAGAAGCAAGTGAGGTGCTTTTCAGTGGGAAGGCTGTGGGGAAAGAGCCTGGAACACAGACTGGAAGTAAGGTAATACAGGGTTCCTTTACCCAACCCTTTTCAGGCTCAGGAGAGAGGAAGTGACTTGTCTCAGGTCACTTAGGGGCTAGGCCTCGCACTGGATCTGCTGTATTTCTCTGCCTGGGCTCTTTTCCACCACCAGGGACCAACTGTCCAGAATGTCATTTTCCTGAGTGAGGAAGCAGAGATGCCTGGCTCTAGGGTATGTGGCAGGGCTACAGGAATGAGAGTGTCCAACTCTCCTGACCCTGCTACACTGTCCTCAGGTTAACCAGTGTTCCCTGCTGGCCTACTGTTCAGGGCTCTGCAGGGGAGAGCTTTACAGCACACGCAAAGGAGGTATGAGGAGGGCAGATGGCTCCACCAGTCTCACCCAGAGTGTGTCTTCACCCTCGCCTGCCATGGGGTGAGTCAGGGAGGCTTCGTGGGCCTGGCCTGGCTGTAGGAGGGCCCTGATGCTGCCTCCTCAGGGTTTGACCTGGAAGGTGTTCTAGGAGAGTGATGAGGGATGGATGGGCACAGGGTGTAGGAGAGTGTGGGCTGGTGTGACTCTCATTTAGGGGCTCAGAGGGAGCCAGGGAGAGAATGACATTTTAATCACACAGTGAGTTGTCAGGCCTATAATCTTCCCTGATGGCTCTTCTTCTTGTCCAGTCATCAGAGGCATCTGCTTACGAATGGGAGGTGCTGAGGCTTAAACTTTCTGATCGTTGTGATGGTGATGCTGATGTCAGTTTGACGTTTTGTGATCTTGTCCTGGGTGAAGAGGGCAGGATCCACCGGTTGTAGTATCTGAAATGCCCTGCAGTGGCAAGATTCACTCCCTCGTGAATCCCATTCTGACATTTCCAGATCTGGATTTAAGAAACTTGAGGCAAAATCAAGCTCTAAAGACATCTGAAAACGATGAGGGGTCCTGAGTTATTATTGCCTGGCTCTGAGAGGATGGGCCTCAGGAGGACCTGGAACACTCGGACTTCTCCTAGGCTCTGGAAATGGGTACATCTGCATGGTATATGTTAGGGTCAAAATACAGCAAATCTCTAAATGATTGTTCCTCTGACTCAAATTTCATCCACTGATTCTTTCATTATCTCATGGATTCATCAGCCTGGTATTTGTTGAGAGCCTTCTTGTGTCATGCTTTTGCTGGCACTGGGAATCAAACAGCAGACTAGATCAACTCAGTGCCTGCCTCCAGAGCTTAGGAGTGAGGCTGGAGGATACTGTCTGCACCAGCACCCCTATTCACATGTGGCTTTTGAGGCCAGAGAGAGGACATATTTCACCCAAGGACTTGGGGCTTGGGGCCTTCCTTTCCTAGCTAGGTGGAAAGCAGCTGGAGGGCAGGATCAGGTTTTACCCCTCTGCATAATGCCCTGCAAAGAAGAGCCACTCAGCTAATATGGGTTGATTGATTAAATATGGCAAAGGGACATCTTACACCCTCTCCCAGTTATCCTGCTTCATTGTTAGGGGATAGGCATGGGGGTTAAGCCTTGCAGTCCTCCTGTTTCTCACCACAAATGCAACTTGCACTGACTGTCAAATCTCCTTGAGTCAGCTTTAAGAGTTTCTTTCTAGAATCATGTGGGACTTGAGGCAAGAGGAGACTGCATGGAGGTTTTTACTCTTTAATGGAATCTTGCAGAGATGGTCCTTAAAGGGTGGGAAAAAGAGGACAGCACCATTTATGGAATATTTGCTCTGCTGCTGCATGCCGGTTACATCCTCACTCTTGTTTCATTTATTCCCTTAAACCCTTGTAAGGCTCCATAGATGATGTGAGGATAAATAGCAGGAAACTGACAGAGCTGGCTGAAGCCCATGTCTCTGTCCTCTCCACTATGTTTCTAAAATTTTCTGAGTGATGTACAGGTATGTGTTATTATGGGTTTTTAGTGGTTTCTGTGGTTTGCACAAGAAAAGTCTAGAGCCTGGACCTCCTGAAAATTTCCCTGATAATTTCTGGACAACAGAGCATGGATTGCGTGTGTGTGTGTGTGTGTGTGTGTGTGTGTGTACATTCTTTCAAATCCTCCTTCCCTGACAATGAGGGCTGATAAATCACCAACCTTAACAGCCAGTCCCCAGGTACTCCTATTCTGGGATACAGTTTAGTGAATTTGTTTTAACATTTAGTGTTTTGTAACTAAAACACTTAATTCTGGGTTTGAGGACCACTCAGTAGACTGGCTTGTTTGATTTGCTGACTTAAGATTAGAAATTGGGAATTCCGTATGGAAATGAAAATTAAGCAGGATACAAATTAGTGCTTTGGTCCTAGAGTCTAGAGGACAGCTGATGCACCTTCGCTTTGTGGGAGGAGGCAGTGGGTAGTGGTAGAAGCCATGTGCCTGGAGATGGAAGCTGTTTGGCACTGAGGGCATCTTACCATGTGAGATCTTAGGAAACCCATTTCACTTCCTTGGCTTTGGTTCTTCCATCTGTGCATTGGTAGAAAAGAATTACTGACTGTTGGCCATCCCTTTTCTGGGACTGCTTTATCTAGAAGTTGTGGTGTTTCTGGGGAAAGAACTACTACTAGTCATCTGAAAGGGTACAAGCCTGGGTAAGAGCACGTATGTGTGCACAGGTATTCACACATGGATATTTAGTGGTTTTCACTCCAGTGTTCTATGATTCATCCCATCGGGCCTAGAACTTGGCTTTTGAAACCTTTCCCTGACCTGGAAGATGACACAGAAATAATCTTAAAGCATCTCTCTTCACTCACCAAAAGGCTGTGCATTTTCTGAGAAATGGAGAAGTGCTCACCACGACTCCTTGGGCTGCAGACTGCCAGCCTTCCTGGGTGCATGAAAATAGATTGAACAGAAATCTGGCCCAAGTGCCTGTATATTTTGTAAGACCCTGGGGCCTGGCATTATGGGACAGAGAGGATTATCTCCAGAGAGCGTTGAAATTCAGGACTTCTGTTGCAGTCTCCCTGGCACCCTTCTGTGAGGGTTTAGAAAGTGCTGGACTAGGTTCAGAGTGATATCACCCCTGAGGAATTCTTTGGAGAATATGGGAGGATGACTTTTGGAGAATCAGGGGTTCTCCAAAGAAAGGGGAAAAGATATGTTGCTGTGGTGAATTTCATCTTTATCTCGGGAACCTGAGTGTTTCTGTTCATTCTGATCTCAAGTTGTAGGAAACAGAAACTGACTGCATTAACAGAGATGAGGTATCTAGAACAAGGAGGTGCTACTCCTTGGATGCAAGTTACTAGACCACACCTGGAACGCTGTGATTAATTTAGAGCAGCACATTTTTTAAAACTTTTATTCTAAATTGAGTCCATGTGCAGGTTTGTTGCGTAGGTAAACCTGTGTCATAGGGGTTTGTTGTACAGATTATTTTGTCACCCATGTGTTAAGCCTACTACCCATTAGTTATTTTTCCTGATCCTCTCCCTCCTCCCACTCTCTACCCTCTGATAAAGCCCAGTTTGTGTTGTTCCTTTCTATGCATCCATGTGTTCTTGTCATTTAGCTCTCACTTATAAGTGAGAACATGCGATATTTGCTTTTCTGTTCCTGTGTTTGTTTGTTAAGGATAATGGTCTCCAGCTCCATCCGTGTTCCTGCAAAGGACATGATTTCATTCTTTTTCTATGGCTTCATAGTATTCCATGGTGTATATGTGCCACAGTTTCTTTATCCTGTAGTCTATCATATCCTTTAGTCTAGACGAGTGATATTCTTTAGTCTATCACTGATGGGCATTTAGGTTGATTCCGTATCTTTGCTGTTATGAATAGTGCTGTGAGTAATAGATACATGCATGTATCTTTATGATAGAACAATTTATATTTTTTTGAGTATATATCCACTAATGGGATTGCTGGGCTAAATGGTATTTCTGTCTTTAGGTCTTTGAGGGATCGCCACACTGTCTTCCATAATAGTTGAACTAATTTACACTCCCATCAACAGTGTATAGTGTTCCTTTTTCCCTGCAACCTTGCCAGCATCTGTTATTTTTTGACTTTTTAGTAATAGCCATTCCTACTGGTGTTAGATGGTATCTCACTGCGGTTTTGATTTGCATTTCTCTAATCAGTGATATTGAACTTTTCTTTTTTCATATGCTTGTCCTGCATATATGTCTTCTTTTGAAAAGTGTCTGTTCACGTCCTTTGCCCACTTTTTAATCAGGCTGTTTGTTTTTTTCTTGTAAATTTGTTTAAGTTCCTCATAGATGCTGGATATTAGACATGTGTCAAATGCAGTTTGCAAAAATTTCCTCTCATTCTATTGGTTGTCTGTTTACTTTGTTGATAGTTTCCTTTAGAACAGCACATCTTAAAAGGGATAACACGTTGGAGTGTATTCAGAGGAGAGTTGGAAAGCCTACCCTATTCTATGGGAGTGGTGGGAAAACGGATTTTAATCTGGAGAGGGCAAAACTCAGGTTTTGACAGGGTGTTAAATATCTGAAAGTTGTCCTGGGGATCTGTATGTGGTCCCAGAAAACCTAACATTGGGAGTCAGAACTCTTAGGTGGAAGCTTTAAGGAGAGATTTTATGTTTTATATGAAGAAGAAGAATGAATTTCATTTTGGAGGGGGTAGCTTTACTGAGTTTTTTTCCTTGACCCTGAAAGTGATATATTCTTATTATAGAGTATTTGAAGAATAGAGAAGAATTTTGTTTTTTTTAAAGTCTCTAGAAGTTGAACCATTCAGGGAGAGTAGTAGAGGGCCCTCCTGAATGGCGTGTCAGGATGTCCAAGGACACCAAAATCCCTATAAAGGCTAAGTCTGGCTGTCTTTTTTATTTTTTATGATTATACTTTAAGTTCTAGGGTACATGTGCACAACGTGTAGGTTTGTTACATATGTACATGTGCCATGTTGGTGTGCCAACATGGTGTGCCATGTTAACTCATCATTTACATTAGGTATATCTCCTAATGCTATCCCTCTCCCCTCCCCACTCCCCACAATAGGCCCTGGTGTGTGATGTTCCCCTTCTTGTGTCCAAGTGATCTCATTGTTTAATTCCCACCTATGAGTGAGAACATGCGGTATTTGGTTTTCTGTTCTTGCGATAGTTTACTGAGAATGATGATTTCCAGCTGCATCCATGTCCCTACAAGGGACATGAACTCATCCTTTTTTATGGCTGCATAGTATTCCATGGTGTATATGTGCCACATTTTCTTAATCCAGTCTGTCACTGATGGACATTTGGGCTGGTTCCAAGTCTCTGCTATTGTGAATAGTGCCGCAGTAAACATACATGTGCATGTGTCTTTATAGCAGCATGATTTATAATCCTTTGGGTATATACCTAGTAATGGGATGGCTGGGTCAAATGGTATTCCTAGTTCTAGAACGTTGAGGAATCACTGCAGTGTCTTCCACAGTGGTTGAACTAGTTTACAATCCCACCAACAGTGTAAAAGTGTTCCTATTTCTCCACATCCTCTCCAGCA
>NW_012116866.1:1199342-1211621 GCF_000951035.1 Colobus angolensis palliatus | reverse complement strand
AATTTTTTAAAAAATTCATTGAAACACCTTAATATCCCTTTTCAGAAGCAGCCACTACTAGCATTTGGCACATTATATTTTAGTATTTTTGTGTATTTTATTTTTTTTTACAAAGTTGAAATCAGGGTACATAAACAATTTTGAATCTTACATTTTATGTAAGATGAAAGGTGAAACATTTAACCTTACATTTAATAATTTGTTGTAAACATACATTTTAATGGTTTCATAATATTCTGTGCTAAAGATATAGTGTGATTTTGTCTAATCATTTCCTCTAATGTGGACCATTAAGTTTGTGTCCCAGTGTGCTTTTATGGTAAATATTATGAATAAATTTTTGCATGTGTTTCAGATTATTTCCTTGGGTTAGGTTACTAGAAATGAATTTGTCAGGTTAAAGTATATGAGCAATTTAAACTGTTGTCATATATATATATGTACATACACACACACATACATATATAGTTTTACAGAAATGTTATACCAGCTTACATTTTGTATCAATTAAGATGCTTTTGCTTCAAATGATGAGAAGACTAAACTGGCTTGAATGAAAAGGAACTGTATTGGCTCAGATATCTGGAAAAAAATATATGACTGGAATTTAGCTTCAGGTATGCCTGGATACAGGGGCTCAACTGATGCCTGTAGGTCTGTTTCCTTTCTCCCCATCAGTTAGAGTGTTGGCTACTAAGAGCCACTGTTTTTGGCAGCCTTTTTTGGTGAATGTGTGTGTCAGTGGGAGCGGTGTGCTGTATTTGTGCCTTGAGTTAGGGTAGTGTCTTTATGACTGGGGCAGACAGCCTGAATCATCTAGAGAGGCTATCAGAGGAACCTGCTCATTTCTTTGGTCTCATTAGATCTGGTTTTACTGACATAAAAAAGGCTGCTTTTTCCCTATGAAATCTGTTGTTAGATGAAGGAGGTAGATTATAAATAAAGCTTTAAGAGGTTGTTCATTGATCCAACTCTCCATTACTATGCTTGTCTGTCTGTTCCTTCCTCCATTCAGGTAATATAGTGTAGTGAGCCTTGGAGAGGAGTTATACAAAATGTGGATTCTCATCCAGATTCCACCACTGGGCTGTGCCCTAACTGCATTGGCCAAGGCATAGCTGGGATTAGGAAGCAGGGAACAGCTTTTCCCTGGGCAGATATCTCCAAAGTATCTACTTTTTAACAATTTTCAAAAGGTGAGATGTCAACATTATGATGAAAAGTCATTAGAAGAAGGAGTGTGGGAATCACCCAGGAAAGATAATCAAAGGGTTTAGTGCCTTTAAAAAAACTGATTTGCAGACTCCTTCCCAAGATTATCCACCGTGACTTTAGAATCTGACTTTGCCTCTGCTCTCTGAGTATTTCCCTATTACTTAAAGGTGCTAATCCCAGTTCTGCCATTCTTAGGAAATCAAAAGAAATGATAATGCATGTGATGTAGATGATGTTGTAAATGTTGTGCATCTAGGGCATAAAAGCAAGCTCCACCTTGCTTCTGAAAGGGGTTATCACATCCCATTCAACAGGGCCCCAGAGGATTTGGTCTTTTTCCTCTTTGGTCAAGAAGGCTAGAGGAAGTTTGATAGGATATTAGAGAAGCACCAAGGGTCAGCCCATAAAGGTCTGAAGTTCAAGAAGTGCATGCCACAAATACAGATTTTTCTTAGTACCCATTGCCACCACAGACCCCCTTCAGCCTGGGCTTACATTTAGCAGGCTCGCCTTGCTGTCCTCACACACATCCTCCACAGTATGGCCAGAGTGCTCTTTCAAAAAATTCAAGTCTTGTCAGTGCCCATTTGTGCTGCTTCAACCCTGCAATAGTTCATCTGTGCTCTGGGGACAATACAAACTCCTTCACGTAGCCCAATAGGGCACGAGCAAATTACCTGGCCTGGGTGACTTCACTTCATGTTTCCCCTTCTTTCTGTGCTGCCCTACATTACAGCTGGACTTCTTTCAGCAACACCATGCTCTCACTTGCCTTTGGACCTTCTCATTTCTCCACAATGCTCTCCCATCCCAAAGCTTTAGGTCATCTTACAGGTTTCTGCTTACATGTCACTTCTGCCTATGTTTGTCAGTCTTTTGGTTCGGGAACCAAATAGATAGTCGTGAATTAAAATGGTGGAGTGAATTAAAGGATCACATTTTTGTTGCCTCTGTGTGGTGATGACTGGGGATTGAGCCTCACCTTGCTGCCTGACTGTAGTGAGTGGCCAGCTGGAGTCAGAGTGGTGTGGTCACTCTGAACACAGTTCACGGTTAGAGCTGGGAAGAGGATGTTCTGTGTCCTCTTGTTCCTTTGGCATCATTCCATGTATGTCTGCCTTGGATACTTCCTGTGTTAGTGCCTCTTGTCCTATAGTGTGGAATCCTAGCTTTTGATTAGTGCAGCTGCTGCCAGCTGTTTGCGTAGTTTTCAGAACAGAATGGAACAGAGAAATGTGTATGTCAAGCTTAGACGTTCTGAATTCCTAGAAATCATTATGAATCTGAATCACTGGGTTGGTGTTGCTGCAATTATCTGAAGACTGTACGTGCACATGTGTGGCTGTGGGTGCTTGTGTGGGATGTGAAAGGATGGTGATATGTTTATGGGGTAGGACTAGGGGACTTTGAGAGGAAGCTACTATAATGTATCCTAGATTTTTGCTGAATTGGATAAGAAGATATCCGGGTTCCCTGCACACCAAATATTCATGAGGCTGAGCAACACAAGCCATCTGAACTGTTTTGTCATACTTCATTTAGCATAAAGATACTGCCAGAAATCACACTGCTAATCAGTTGGTCCTGGAGAGAAAGCAAAACTGATGCCTAGCTTCTTGATCAATAAGGATGTGAAAAAAGCCCTGTGAACCCCAGATAGGAAGTTGGTTCCTCGTATTCATACATGTATTGAGCAAACATTTATTGATTACTGGGTGTCAGGTATGTGTGAGCCTGAATACACATCACTCTTTTCTTCTCTCAGGTTCAGGATCAGTTTAAGCTTTACTTTAAAAGTGTTTAAGAAGAAGTCTTGCATTTGTTGTAGATTATCTGGATGTTTAGCTAATGGGGAGTGGAGCTCCCCTGTGCCACTTGATTGCAAGACAAAGCATTAAAAATGAACTTGGCTCTCTTTCCCCGGCTGCTATACCACTTTTTTTCCTTGGTAGAGGGTGACTATTAAGTGAATGGGGATCAAAGAAAGCACAATTTAAGATGCTTCTTGAAAATGGGATTCAAAGTTAAAGAGTTTTTCTTACTTCTTTCTAAATACCACTCTAATATTTTTGTGTTCATGCTTTTCCATCTTTCGTCCAGAATAACGTAATGGTTTTTTCAAGGAGTATGCCGGTGTCATCACTATTGGATCTTTTTATTAAGGGAGTCTTTGGAGGTATGTTAAAAGGATGATTCTCAGTTTGGGAATTGTAGCTGTCTTGCTCTAGGTCAGGCCTGTTATAATTCCCAGCTTGGTGTGCGAGCCATCCAGCAAAATTCTGAACCCTGTAGACCTTGTTCCATGAGTAGGATGGGGCTTTTGGGGTTTTTAGTGGCTCTTTGATAGCCTAAACATTTGCTATCTGGCCTTATACAGAAAAAGTTTGCCAGCCTCTGAAGTTGGCTGAGCCTTTTTATACTGCCACTCTTTGATGGTGTAAGGAGTTATAGAGGTCTGTGTCTGTTTGACCACCTCTCAGCAAAGCAGTCGTTTATACTGTTCAAATGAAGACCGTTTTGTGAGGGACCTGGACGTCATCTCTTCACGTTTGGAAAGGCAAAACAGTAGCATAAAGCCTTTTAAAGAATGTTATCCAGCAACTGGAAAACTCAAACAGGGAAAAGAGGAAAATGTGTGTGGATCAGGGAGTAGTGTTCAGCAAGTGGCTGGAATAGTATAAAGGGATCTTTACTCCAGGGAGCTCTGGAAAGGAAAATGGATGGTGGCATTTCAAATCTATTTCTCTCTTTAAAAAAAAGGTAGCAAAGTTTTCTATTCTCTTGTTTCTGAGTTTGTAGATTTGACTCTATGGGTTAGTTGGATCTGTGAGAGAATGGGAAGACCCCATTATCTAGTTCAGGAGTTGGCAAGCTAGGTCTGCAAGTCAACTCTGTGTCCTCCCTTCCTGTTAAAGTTTTATTTGACACACAGCCACACCCATTTGTCTCTGGTTGCCTCGGCAGAGTTGAGTAGCTGTGATAGAGACAGTGTGTCCTGAAAAGCCTAAATATTTGCTATCTGGCCTTGTACTGAAATAGTTTGCCAACCTCTAAAGTTGGGTAAGCCTTGTTACCGTAAGATAAGGGGATTGTCAGTTTTCGTATCACAGGGATTTTTTTGTTAATATACAAGTAGGCATTCTTGATCATTTACAAATTAAGTAGGAAAGGAGAGTGAAAATCACCTATTGCAAAGGGGCCATGCAGTGTGGCTGGCACATGATATTGTTACCAGACAAGCCAGAAGACTTTGTAGTGTGACCATGGGCAATTCATTTTACCTCATTGAGCCTCGATCTCTTGAACTATAAAATGGAGATAAGGTGACTTGTTTCTCAAAACGTGGTTGCTTGGATCCAATGAAATAAAGCCACGAGGGCATCCTATAAATGGTAAGAGGGCTGTATAAATAGAAGGAATTAACCGGCACCCATATGTGCTGTTGCAGCTGCTGCAGATACATGCCTTGTAAAATTACCCTATTATTTAGAGACTGAGAAATATTTGGATGGTGGTAATGTGCTGCTCTGAGAAAAGCAGTCGCCAGTGGGATTTTTATCACATAATTAGAGGGTTTGTTAAATGTGCTAGTGAAAAGAAGCTGTTTGCCGCTGCCTTGTTTTAACGTGGACCAGGGATCCTGAGCCTTTTTCCTGAGGAGGTTCTATACCAGCATCCTTGCTCCAGTCTCTTGTGGTGCTGGCTTCTGGCCAGCAAAAATTCTGGGACGTTCTTGACATAGTGCCAGAGCCACAGTGGCCTTAGAAACCCTTGTAAAATCACCATCTACCCACGCAACACCTCCATTTTAGACAGCTAGGTGCTGGTAGCCGTTGTGTGTGTAAGAGCCCTGAGGGGTGGGGCAAGCTGGAACCCAGGGAACAGCAGGCGTCAGAAGGAGCCCAGGTTAGTGTGGGAACAGCAGAGCTGTTCGAGCTGGTTCTTTGCTAACTCATTGGTTTATTTATTCATTCAGCCAGTCAGTTTCCTCATTTTAGAAGTGGTAATACCAGGTACTTTACAGGGTTGTGGTCAAGGATTGAATGAGATAATGCAAGTAAAGTTGTTAAGCAAACGATCTGGCAGGGAGCAAATGCTCATTAAATAGTAGTTCCTGGTTGTTGTAGTGTATTCTTGGTTATCAAAATACTCATATAACTTTGGGATTTTGAATTGGTAAATATTAATGATGTGTGAAAAATCTTGATACATACTGTACGATCTCAGTCCCGTAAAATTGGATATTGTGCCTACACACACACAGGATCTAGAAGAACATGTCAAACTGTAAACTGCTTGTGATTGTGAATGACTTTGTTCTTTGCTGCTTGTGTTTTTCAGTTTCCTGTAAGGCACATATTAACTTTTTAAAAATAAAGGTTATTTTAAAAGCCTGAAAAAAAATGGTAGTTCCTGATTTAATTTTATTGTCTTTTTCTAATTATTTCATATTCATGAAGTGCACACCCTGTGCTAGGCACTGGGGAATATATGTAGGTAGGAAATGAATGTGTGTAGACTGTGGTCAGGCTTGGCTTCTGCCAGCTGGCTGTGATGCGGGAGGACCAGCAGTGAGCGTGCTTCATGGGTTTCTCATGGTGAGTCTGTGGATGCTACCGGAGCCCCTCAGCTCAGCTCTTTCACCTGGCACGGGCCTCCCGGCCTGCCTATTCCAATCTTACCTGCCCTCCAAGACGAAGCTCGGGACCCATCTGTTTTCTGATTAATGCTGGCCTATAGTTGCTACACTTTTCTCAGAATCTTGAAGCACTTACACACCCAATTTAACTCTGGATCACATCCCACCTTGTCTTTTTGTAATTGTTTCATGTAGCCTTGAGAGAAGAGACAGGTCATATTCATCTTTAATTCTTAAGTGCCTACAAAGTTCCTGACACATGCATATCCTCAATAAATATCGAATTGGATGAATTCTAATTGATTTTAGCCACCATGTATCTACTACTGGATCTACTAGTGACTCACCTACTTTAGGGTTTCTTAACTTCATCACCACCACCATTTTGGACCAGATAATTGTTTGTTGTAAGGGGCTGTCCTGTGTACTGTGGGATGTTTATCAGTGTCCCTAACCTCTATCCATTATATGGATATATGAAATGCCAGTTGTGACATTCAGAAATGACCCCAGACATTGCCAGATGTTCCCTGAAGGGCAAGATCATCCCAGGTTGAGAATTATTGATTACTTTCTAGACACTGCATGTACCCTGTCTTCTGAGTCAGGCTATAAATACTTTAGGGGAAATTTTGTTTTCTCCACAGTGCCTCTATACTGACCATAAAGTAGATGTCTAATAAATGTTTACTCCATCTGCTCAGCTCATTTTCCTGGTTGCATCACCTTCATGTGAGATTGGGGAGAACAGAAAATTTGAGGCCATATTCATCATCTTCTATTAGCTCATATTAAATAAACGCTCAGAATTTTGTAGTTTTCATTTTGCTTTCCTTGCTGACTCACAGACCTGCAGTCCCTTACTTTCAGAATGCCAACGCTGCAGGGGAATGAGCAAATTCTGCATCCCTTTTTCAGATTACTCTCAAACAATTGATTAATAGAATAAGCTTATGAGTAAGGTTATTCCTCTTCTGGAATCCCATTTATGGCCTTTAAACCCCATGGGGACTCTGTATTTGCAATTTTTGCACAAGATGGTTTCCAATTTGCTGAGGAATGGCTTCCAGAAATATCTCTGGTGCCCCCCTTCAGGGATGGGCAACAGTGTAGGGCCCGGGTGTCTCAGGGACTGTCTTACTTGTAAGGTTGTACCAGGCAACCAAAAGCCAAACATCCAAGCCTTTAAGTTGGAAACAGTCTGGACCTGAAGTGTGCGTGTAAATGCATGTAGGTAGTAGGGTGATAGAATAGCACGGCTCTGCTTGGGAAAAATTAGGAGAAGTGGTATTTTGGGAGACCCCAGTACAAAGCTCTGGATGTGAGGAGAGCTCAAATATAACCTTGGGTGTTCTGCTAAGTGTCTATGAGGACTTGAACAAGTCAGTTTCCTCTCTTTGGGCCTGGGTTTCACCTGTGAAGGAAGAAGAATAAATGATCTTTATGATACCTTCTACCACTGAACATTCTGTGACTTGAAAACTTTATTCTAAAGAACACTTTTTAAATACTCATGGAAGATAAATTGATTAGAGAGTTGGGCCAGAGCCCTCCCAACACTTTGGGAAGATCCATCTCTTGCTAGCCATCTTCAAGTTTTGGAAAGACTCTTGTGAAGCTGACAGCTGGGGCTGGGGGGCGAGGGCAGGGGGACTCTTGTACTCAGCAGAACCAGGCAATTGAGAAGTGGATTCTGGCTCAATATAACAAGAATTTTCTAGTCATCAGTGTTGTTGGAAGATGAAGAAAGCTTAGGAGGGAAGGAATTCTTCATCACTGGGGCCATTTTTGCCAAGGCTGATGCAGAGTGGGCAGAGATTGAGATACCAGATGAGTGACCAGACTAGATGGCTCTAAGTTCTTTCCAACCTGGGAGTTTTAAAAAAGTATATATTTTTGTTAATTTTTTCCTTATTATTTTGATCCTTGAGGAAGGAGAAGGAAGAGAGATGGGCATACTGCTGTCTGAAAGACTGATTATGTGGGAGGGATGGGTGGTAAGGCTCTGAGGGGGAGAGAGTATCACTTTAGCTACATTTCTTTAGCAACAACTTTGCAGTGTGGAGTAGGCTGAGGTGCAAGGCTTAGAGACACATTGAGTGGGTTCCTTGGACCTCCTTGCTGTGGGGCCCAGCTTTACCTTCAAGAGCACAGTGACTGCCCCCATGCCAAACCCACAGCTCTGCTTGCCTCTCTCACTGTGGCAGCCCTGATTCACTCAATAGCAAGCAAAAGCTACACTGTTTTCCCTGCCACCTTCTGTCTATCTCCCCATGGCTCTGAATCAGCTGTCATGGGAGTTGGCTGTGACTGAGAACCAGAATTAATCCACTTTCTCTGGAAATTATTTCTCTCAGGCCCACAACTGTCATATCACTGAGCTCTCTGAGGCCAGCATCTTTCTGTGACGTCCTTGCTTTCCATGACAGCATTTTTTTTTTTAATTTTTTTTATTTTTTATTTTTTTGAGACGGAGTCTCGCTCTGTCGCCCAGGCTGGAGTGCAGTGGCTGGATCTCAGCTCACTGCAAGCTCCGCCTCCCGGGTTTACGCCATTCTCTCGCCTCAGCCTCCCGAGTAGCTGGGACTACAGGCGCCTGCCACCTCGCCCGGCTAATTTTTTTGTATTTTTTTTAGTAGAGACGGGGTTTCACTGTGTTAGCCAGGATGGTCTCGATCTCCTGACCTCGATCCACCCGTCTCGGCCTCCCAAAGTGCTGGGATTACAGGCTTGAGCCACCGCGCCTGGCCTCATGACAGCATTTTGTAGGCTCTGTGTGGAGTTGCTGTTCCACTCTGTAACTGGGTATATTGGTGCCACTTGTAATTACCTCTAGATACTCGCCTGCTTCAAGACCATGGTGGTGACTCCTCCTCCTGGGTTGCCTTCATCACCAGGCTTCCTTGCCTGTGGAATGGGAGGTCAGTTTGCTCTGGATGGCAGGACGTGAGTGACATGTTCAAATCGTTCCATGGCACTGGACTTCCTGTATCCACCGACTGCCTTTATTTCTTCATCTCTGCTATTGCACACAACCAGTATGGCCCAGCGACTGAACTGGCTGTCACTGTCAGGCCCCTGAGCTCACGGAGTCCGCAGCTGCTCTGATGTTGGAGGGGCTGCACTGCTGCCCACAAGCCTGGGGGCTCTGGAGTCCTACCGTGTGAAGGAAGTTGGTCTCTTGCTACTCTCGTCTCATCCCACTTCCCACCATTGTGTTCTTGCTGTTTCCACCCAGGCAAATCTTCACATGGAGACAATGAATCTGAGATAGGCTTATCTTGGGAATGAGGGTGAGTGGTATTTGAGACTGGAGAGAGCCAGCAGGCTTCTTGGGTCTCTTAATTGTCTTAGCTCAGCTTCCATAGCAAAATATACAGCCTTAGGTGGCTTGAACAAGATAATTTTATTTTTCACAGTTCTGGAGGCTGGGAAGTCCAAGACCAAGGTGCCAGGAGGGCCAGTGTCTGGTGAGGGCTGTCTCTTTGGGTTGCAGACACTTCTTGCTACGTCCTCACATGGGCATTCCCTAGTGCATGCATGAGAAAGACATCTCTCCCTCCCTCCCCTCCTCTTACTGTAAGGATGCCAATCCTATGGAATTAGGACTCTACCTTTGTAACCTCATTTAACTTTCATTACCTCCTAAAAGTCCCTTCTCTAACTGCAGTCACATTGGGGGTTAGGGCTTCAATGTAGAATGTTGGTGGGGGGAGGGATGATACAATCTATAGCACCTAATTATTGATGTTTCTTTTTCAACTTCAGAAGCAATAACTCGCATTAAAAACCCAGTGAGGCAGTGGGTTGTTTGGCTACCTTCCTGTCAGAACTCTTTCTTTCCTTGTTTCCCAGTGTTTTTTCCTTGACTGTTTGAGACCATGGGGGAGCCACTTTCCTTCCTGTCTCTGTAGTCTGATTGTTTACACTTAGCTGACCATGTCCTGGTTAAAGAAACTGACAAGGGTCAAGGGTCTCTAAGTGTTCTGCCCTTAGAGGGACTGGCTGAATTAGCAGCACCTGTCCCTGAATCATCCTTGGGAATGTTATGTATTTCAGTACTTGTAGCTTTTCCCCCACAAAAGAAGATCATTTTACAGAAAACAGAACCAAGACCCCCAAAATTTAGATTGTTGGTATGAAGTCATAAGACTATTTAGTGGCAGACTCAGGAGTGTAAACCTAGCTCATAGTCTCTAGGCAATGCTATAGCTGGGGAAGGAACTGGCTGGCCGGCTGGGTGAGGAGATGCCTTGCTTGTGTTGCTGAGTTTTCCTCCCTTGGGTTGCCCTCTTGGAGGTTCCTCTTGTTTTTATACTTGACGGGGCAGGGACAGGGAAAAGGTGAGACAGTCCATCATGTGGTCCCTTCTTCAAGGCTGGGAAGGTGTTGTTTGACATATAGAGAACCAGGGGCTGCACGACCATTAGTCTGAGCAGTGGTCTGGTCTTCTATAGTCCCACCTCTTCTACTTAATGACCAGTTAACTCTTAATTCAGGTGACAGTAAACATTTAGCTCCTGTGCTGGGTGCTGGGCTATAGTGGTGAGCAAAGTGGGCTTGTCCTGTCCTCATGGAACACTGTCTAGGTTTTATGTACCATTTACTCTCCCCATCACAAATCCTCATTGACACTCAAGGATGGGAACCTCTAAGTGACTGGGGTTTGGAATGGGAAATATGTAAACTCTGCCCCCCACCACCCTGCTGCCCAGCCCAATCTGGTAATAGGTGTGTATGTTGGTGGTGGTAGTAGGAGAGTGGTAAGGGATATAGGACAAGAACAGGGGTAACTGTAAAAGCTTGGGGATTTTAGCGAAGCCACACACTTTCCTGCGCCGCGGTCAGTTTAGGGGTCTAGCTGTGGATGCAGGCCCAGAAAGTAGCAGTGGAGGATAGCCATGAGGTGGCTGTGGAGATTGTCTTACCTCTCCTTATTCCTGCTGGGATGTTGCTTCTGCCCTCGACACACCCTGGAACTTTGGCTGCTGCCATGTAGCTTCTGAACTCTGTGGGCAGTGAGTGCCCCGGCACACGGCGGACCATGTCAACAAGTTCAGCTGTATGAGCCTGGAGACTGTTCCTCGAAAGCCTGTCACATAGCTGCCTTGAGCCCAAGTGACAAGCTGTGGATCTTGCCCAGGGTAACCATTTCTGACTCTCCTGAATAACACGGGGTGGATCTGGGGCATTGTGTCTAGGAAAAGCAGGTGGAGGATGTCTCTAGGGGATCAGATCAGGCTGGCTGCCCACCTTCCCACCCTTAAGGAATCTAGGTACAGTTAGGGAGTCCCAGGTAACCTGAACACCCTGGTACATTTCCTTAGGAAGGAAATGAACGTATGAGCATGACCCTTTTTGCTTTATTTCAATACATATTTAAATACCCTGGCAACTCTCATCCACAACATTAGCTATGATAACCAACTGCATTTCCTGTCTGAGACCCTTTCCTTCTATAGTAATTAGCATTGTCTGCCCCTTTAATCCAGTAGCGGTTATACTGGAAGCTGCCTGGTCAGGAATTTTTGCATTGAGGGAGGAGACTCTCCCACTGATCCTGTGCAGGCATTTTTGCTGACAGATTGTTATGGCTGAAGTTGCCAAATACAAGAAGCAGAGACCTTTCACCTTAACCTGAGCCGTGTGCTTTAGAGAAAGAAGGATGTGCCCACCTCTTATTTTCTGTCCTCACTCTTGAATTCCGGTTGATATTCAGTTGCCCAATCTGCAGTCATATCCAACTAATTGGATTGTTTTTAAGTTCTCCTCTGGATGAATTATGAGCTTTCTTGACTTTGGTCAGGCTGCCTGGAGTCATTCCCAGCCCGGGCAGGTGCTGTGCCAACTTCCCTGGCATGTGCCTGTGCCTGGGGATTTTACTATTGACCCCTAGCTCTCCCTTGGAAATACCAAGCTTGGAACTCTGGAGAAGGCGCTGCCACTCGTGTAGTTCTGAAAGGCTCTCTTTGTCCTGAGGAATGCCTGTTGCAATGAAGCTTGGTAAATAGCCAGCTCGTTTCTCCTATAAATTAAAATGAAGGAACCTCGTCCACTAGAAGTAACTTTACTTTTCTCATCTCATCTTCTTGATTCAAGCCTATTTAATGAATATTTTTTTAAGACCTAAAATCCAGCACTGTGCTGGGCACTGTAATGGGGGACATAGAAGTAGAAGTTTGTGGTCCCTGCCTTCAAGGGCTTAAGGCTTCTTAGTGTGGACAGGCCATGTGCACATGAAACTATCAAAGAATATATAAAATGGAATTCAATTAAATGCCAAGTGGAGGAGTTTTTTTTTTTCTTTTATTATACTTTAAGTTCTAGGGTACATGTGCACAACATGCAGGTTTGTTACATATGTATACATGTGCCATGTTGGTGTGCTACACCCATTAACTCATCATTTACATTAGGTATATCTC
>NW_012116866.1:1197783-1198407 GCF_000951035.1 Colobus angolensis palliatus | reverse complement strand
TGCCGCAATAAACATACATGTGCATGTGTCTTTATAGCAGCATGACTTATAATCCTTTGGGTATATCCCCAGTAATGGGATGGCTGGGTCAAATGCTATTTCTAGTTCTAGATCCTTGAGGAATTGCCACACTGTTTTCTGCAATGGTTGAACTAGTTTACAGTCCCACCAACAGTGTAAAAGTGTTCCTGTTTCTCCACATCCTCTCCAGCACCTGTTGTCTCCTGATTTTTTTAATGATCGCCATTCTAACTGGTGTGAGATGGTATCTCATTGTGGTTTTGATTTGGATTTCTCTTATGGCCCGTGATGATGAGCATTTTTTCATGAGTCTGTTGGCTGCATAAATGTCTTCTTTTGAGAAGTGTCTGTTCATATCCTTTGCCTACTTTTTGATGGGATTGTTTGCTTTTTTCTTGTAAATTTGTTTGAGTTCTTTATAGGTTCTGGATATTAGCCCTTTGTCAGATGAGTAGATAGCAAAAATTTTCTCCCATTCTGTGGGTTGCCTGTTCACCCTGATGGTGGCTTCTTTTGCTGTGCAGAAGCTCTTTAGTTTAATTAGATCCCATTTGTCAATTTTGGCTTTTGTTGCCATTGCTTTTGGTGTTTTAGACATGAAGT
>NW_012116866.1:1197480-1197733 GCF_000951035.1 Colobus angolensis palliatus | reverse complement strand
TACATTCTGTTGATTTGGGGTGGAGAGTTCTGTAGATGTTTATTATGTCCACTTGGTGCAGAGCTGAGTTCAATTCCTGGATATCCTTGTTAACCTTCTCTCACGTTGAGCTGTCTAATGTTGACGGTGGGATGTTAAAGTCTCCCATTATTATTGTGTGGGAGTCTAAGTCTCTTTGTAAGTCTCTAAGGACTTGCTTTATGAATCTGGGTGCTCCTGTATTGGATGCATATATATTTAGGATAGTTAGCTC
>NW_012116866.1:1197090-1197430 GCF_000951035.1 Colobus angolensis palliatus | reverse complement strand
TGGTATTATTTCTGAGGACTCTGTTCTGTTCCATTGGTCTGTATCTCTGTTTTGGTACCAGTACCATGCTGTTTTGGTTACTGTAACCTTGTAGTGTAGTTTGAAGTCAGGTATCGTGATGCCTCCAGCTTTGTTCTTTTGACTTAGGATTGTCTTGGCAATGGTGGGGTCTTTTTTGATTCCATATGAACTTTAAGGCATTTTTTTCCAATTCTGTGAAGAAAGTCATTGGTAGCTTAATGAGGATGGCATTGAATCTATAAATTACCTTGGGCAGTATGGCCATTTTCACAACATTGATTCTTCCTATCCATGAGCATGGTATGTTCTTCCATTTGTT
>NW_012116866.1:1196312-1197040 GCF_000951035.1 Colobus angolensis palliatus | reverse complement strand
AGGATAGTTAGCTCTTCTTGTTGAATTGATCCCTTTACCATTATGTAATGGCCTTCTTTTTCTCTTTTGATCTTTGATGGTTTAAAGTCTGTTTTTTTCAGAGACTAGTATTGCAACCCCTGCCTTTTTTCGGTTTTCTGTTTGCTTCCTGCATCCCTTTATTTTGAGCCTATGTATGTCTCTGCATGTGAGGTGGGTCTCCTGAATACAGCACACTGATGGGTCTTGACTCTTTATCCAATTTGCCAGTCTGTCTTTTAATTGGAGCATTTAGCCCATTTACATTTAAGGTTAATATTGTTATGTGTGAACTTTATCTTGTCATTATGATGTTAGCTGGTTATTTTGCTCATTAGTTGATGCAGTTTCTTCCTAGCATCTATGGTCCTTACATTTTGGCATGTTTTTGCAGTGGCTAGTACCTGTTGTTCCTTTCCATGTTTAGGGCTTCCTTCAGGAGCTCTTCTTGGGCAGTCCTGGTGGTGACAAAATCTCTCAACATTTGTTTGTCTATAAAGGATTTTATTTCTCCTTCACTTATGAAGCTTAGTTTGACTGGATATGAAATTCCAGGTTGAAAATTCTTTTCTTTAAGAATGTTGAATATTGGCCCCCACTCTCTGCTGGCTTGTTGAGTTTCTGCTGAGAGATCTGCTGTTAGTCTGATGGGCTTCCCTTTGTGGGTAACCCGACCTTTCTCTCTGGCTGCCCTTAACATTTTTTCCTTC
>NW_012116866.1:1143700-1194594 GCF_000951035.1 Colobus angolensis palliatus | reverse complement strand
CCATTATGTAATGGCCTTCTTTATCTCTTTTGATCTTTGATGGTTTAAAGTCTGTTTTATCAGAGACTAGGATTGCAACCCCTGCTTTTTTTTTCTTTGTTTTCTATTTGCTTGGTAGATCTTCCTCCATCCCTTCATTTTGAGCCTATGTGTGTCTCTGTATGTGAGATGGGTCTCTTGAATACAGCAAACTGATGGGTCTTGACTCTTTATCCAATTTGCCAGTTTGTGTCTTTTAATTAGACCATTTAGTCCATTTACATTTTAGGTTAATATTTTTGTGTGTGAACTTGATCCTGTCATTATGATATTAGCTGGTTATTTTGCTCGCTAGTTGATGCAGTTTGTTCCTAGCATCGATGGACTTTACATTTTGACATGTTTTTGCAATGGCTGGTACCTGTTGTTCCTTTCCATGTTTAGTGCTTCCTTCAGGATCTCTTGTAGGGCAGGCCTGGTGGTGACAAAATCTCTAAGCATTTGCTTGTCTGTAAAAGATTTTATTTCTCCTTCACTTATGAAACTCAGTTTGGCTGGATATGAAATTCTGGGTTGAAAATTCTTTTCTTTAATAATGTTGAATATTGGCCCCCACTCTCCTGGCTTGGAGAGTTTCTGTGGAGAGATCTGCTGTTAGTCTGATTGGCTTCCCTTTGTGTGTAACCTGACCTTTCTCTCTGGCTGCCCTTAACATGTTGTCCTTCATTTCAACTTTGGTGAATCTGAAAAATTATGAGTTGCTCTTCTGGAGGAGTATCTTTGTGGTATTCTCTTTATCTCCTGAATTTGAATGTTTGCCTGCCCTACTAGGTTGGAGAAGTTGTCCTGGATGATATCCTGCAGAGTGTTTTCCAACTTGGTTCCATTTTCCCCATCACTTTCAGGCACACCAATCAGACGTAGGTTTGGTCTTTTTACGTAATCCCATACTTCTTGCAGGCTTTGTTCATTTCTTTTTCTTCTTTTTTCTTTAGATTTCTCTTCTCGCTTCATTTCATTCATTTTATCCTCCATCTCGATACTCTTTCTTCTAGTTGATTGAGTCAGTTACTGAAGCTTGTGCATTTGTCACGTATTTCTCGTGTTATGGTTTTCATCTCTATCAGTTCTTTTAAGGTCTTCTCTGCATTAATTATTCTAGTTATCCATTCATCCATTCTTTTTTCAAAGTTTTTAGTTTCTTTGCGCTGGTTACGTAGTTCCCCCTTTAGCTCTGAGAAGTTTGAGCGACTGAAGCCTTCTTCTTTCAACTCGTCAAAGTCATTCTCCATCCAGCTTTGTTCCGTTGCTGGCGATGAGCTGCGTTCCTTTGGAGGGGGAGAGGTGCTCTGATTTTTAGAATTTTCAGCTTTTCTGCACTGCTTTTTCCCCATCTTTGTGGTTTTATCTGCCTTTGGTCTTTGATGATGGTGACATACTGATGGGGTTTTGGTGTGAGTGTCCTTTCTGTTTGTTAGTTTTCCTTCTAACAGTCAGGACCCTCAGCTATAGGTCTATTGGAGTTTGCTTGAGGTCCACTCCAGACCCTGTTTGCCTGGGTATCAGCAGCGGAGGCTGCAGAAGATAGAATATTGCTGAACAGCGAGTGTTGCTGTCTGATTTTTGCTCTGGAAGCTTCGTCTCGGGTGTACCCCACCATGTGAGGTGTGAGGTGTTGGTCTGCACCTAGTGGGTGATGTCTCCCAGTTAGGCTACTCAGGGGTGAGGGACCCACTGAGCAGGCAGTCTGTCCATTCTCAGATCTCAACCTCCATGCTGGGAGATCCACTGCTCTCTTCAAAGCTGTCAGGGGCATTTACCTCTGCTGAGGTTTCTGCTGCTTTTTGATTAGCCATGCCCTGTCCCCAGAGGAGGAGTCTACAGAGGCAGGCCAGCCTCCTTGAGCTGTGGTGGGCTCCACCCAATTCGAGCTTCCTGGTGGCTTTGTTTACCCACTTAAGCCTCAGCAATGGCGGGCACCCCTCCTCCAGCCTCGCTGCTGCATTGCAGTTAGATTGCAGACTGCTGTGCTAGCAATGAGGGAGGCTCCGTGGGCGTGGGACCCTCCGGGCCAGGTGTGGGATATAATCTCCTGGTGTGTCGTTTGCTAAGACCCTTGGTAAAGCACAGTATTAGGGTGGGAGTTACCCGATTTTCCAGGTGTTGTGTGTCTCAGTTTCCCTTGGCTAGGAAAAGGAATTCCTTTCCCCCTTGCACTTCCCAGGTGAGGCAATGCCTCGCCCTGCTTCAGCTCTCGCTGGTCGGGCTGCACCAGCTGACCAGCACCAATTGTCCCGGCACTCCCCAGTGAGGTGAACCCGGTACCTCAGTTGCAAATGCAGAAATCACCCGTCTTCTGTGTCACTCATGCTGGGAGCTGGAGGCTGGAGCTGTTCCTATTTGGCCATCTTGGGCACGCCCCCTATTTATTTTATTTTTATTTTTTGAGATGGAGTCTTGCTCTGTCACCCAGGCTGGAGTGCAGTCTAGTGGAGGAGTTTTCTTCTTTGGTGTGGGACCAGAGTTCCTTTTCCTGTGTCTTTCAGAGATACCCATTTATTTCAGCCTCTTTAATGTTTGTTCCTTTGTTAATCTGTTTGCTTGTTCCTTTATTCATTCATTCATTCAATAAAAGCCAATATATTGTTTACTCTTTGCCCAGCACTATGCTATGTGCCCTGTCTCCAGACAGAGAGGTGATATCAGCATGGCCCTCAGCAGGCTCACAGTCTGATTGGAGGGAGAAGGAAAGGGGGAAGTGAGTATGCACAGTGGTAAAGGCTGTACACCTGAGGGGAATAGAGTGCCATGGAGACTGGAGGGAAGAGCTGCTTAGTTTCTGGGTTTTGATTTTCCCTTGATATATTTTTTTTCTGTTCAAAAATAAATTCTCAGTGTTTTTCTTACCTTTCCATCATTCAAATGGTTGATTAACCCTCCTTTAATTTTGTGAAATAGTTTTTTCCTTTTTAATTTTGTGCCATAGTTTTTTCTTCATTAGATACTGTGTATTCGTTTGTCTTTTATCTTATATTGTATATTTGTTATTGTTTATTGTGTTCTTGAAATACTTCAGAGAGCTACTATTTGGCCTAATTTTCTGTCTGGAAATAGCTACTATTTTCTTCCATGAAGAATGGCTGACAGCATGTGGGAGTTCTGTCTGTACGCTATCATTTGTTTGTTAGTCATATTTCTCTCTTTTTTGCCTCTAATAGTTGTTTGGAGTTACTAATTTACTATTGTTATTAATGAATTCTTAAACCTTTCTTGAAATGTCACCTTTCTCCCCACCAGGCTACATCAGTGAGTGGAGCACCAAAAACAGAACACCTTCAATAACAGAAAACAATATTCCTCTGGCTCCACCCCAACCCACCATGATAGGACTTTTATGCTGCATTCTCCTTGAGGCTTCTCCAAGATTTCTTGAGCATGCCTGGGAGGGACCTCATGGGTCCTCAAGGCCACAGTGCTCTGGACCATGAGATGCCTAGGATTCCCTGTCCCCTGTGTGTGGTGATGCCTGCCCTGAGCACCCCTAGCCTCGGGGCCCGTAAGTCTCAGGAAGTGCCTTGCCAAGGCCCTGGAGCCGAGTCTTTCTGAGGCTTGCCAGTGCTGAGCCACAGCACCTGACTGCGGTCATGCCACTCCCCTTCTTTTAGAAACTGGCTTGCTGGGTGGGCCACACTGGCGATGCACTGGACCTTGCAGGTGGCAGCACTGTGTTGTGCCCCCTACTGAAGTGGTGAAACCTTAACTCGCAGGGCAGGGCTAGACTCATGAGCCCTGGGTCATTGCTGTCTGCTGCTCTCTGTCCTGCTCTTTGACCTGTTCCTAAGATGCAAACAAGAGTACATGGATGCTGGGCCAGGAGACAGTCTGAGTGATAGGCATTGTATTATGCTTAGAACCGACCTGCTCCCTGGCCTGAGCCCTGTCACTGGCTCAAGCTTGAGGACCCAGCTCTGTCCTCAAAACAGACTCTCTTCCAGCAGGCCCTTTAGTGTGTCATCCAGATGATCTCTAGCAGAATGGCCACTTGGCTCCTCCACTCATGCCCAGGCAGGCCTGACACCTCGGGCAGATGCACCTTAGGCTCAAGCCAGGACTGTTGTGATGATTGTAAACTTCTATAATCTTTCAGATTTAAAGATTATAAATCTTTCAGAACATTTAGAAAACAGAGGAAAGGAACAATGATAACCCATGATCTTACCATGCTTCTCTTGTTAGCATTTTGGAGAATTTCCATCAGACCTTTCTCATGCACATATCCTTCATATCATTATAACTCACTGTTCTCTGGCCATGCCGTGGTCTGTCTGTTCAGCTTCCGTGTGTGTTCACTGTTTGTGGGATGGCAAGTGGAGACCATGTAGAGCCCCTCATGTGCACTTTTATTTCCTGCTCCAAATGCAAACTGCTTCCTTGTCCTCCTCCCCCATCTCCTCCCTGTCATCAGTCTTCTGAGTCCATTGACATTGGTTTGCATTCATTTGCTTTCTCAGGCTGCTTTCTCATTGGTTGCTCTACCCTGAGCCACTTGTGTCCCATTCCTACTCTTACTTCTGCCGGGGGCCTCCTCTTGCTGGTGTGTGCTAGGCCCACTAGCCATAAGAAAAACCCTCCTTTACACAAAGATGTCATGAAAGGAAGGAATCTAGGCTGGGACTGGAGGTTGTATTAATATCCATGCCCATGTAACTCTGCCCTGGCCAAAGCAGTGCTACTGTTGTGGGATATTAATGACACCTTTGAAAGTGGTTTTATCAGTGCCTAGACAATCATTGGACTATTTCCTTCTAGAGTGGGCTTTACATCTTATAGTTGGACTCTTGGTAACTTGCATTTTTGTCTCAGCTTTGCCTCTGAGTCCTGCTGTGTACTTTAGGCAAGTCGCCGAACCTCTATGCTTTGGTTTATTCATCTGCCAAATAGGTTCATTTGTCCTGTCAACATCACACACGTATTTGCAGCTAGCATGACAAACCTGCTGTAATCCTGGTAGTACCATAAAATGTAAAAGAAAATAATTATATTTGAAAAGAGAAGTATAAACCTTGTGATAAGAATGTTATAAGAACACTGACTGTGGAACCAGGCAGCCTGGGTTCAATTCTTGGCATGGCTATTACTGACTGTGTGACCTTGGTCAACTTTCTTAACTTCTCTGTGCTTTGGTTTCTTCCATTGCATGAATACGACAGCGTAGCAGTACTTATAAGTTTGTGGTTTTGGTGGGATAAGATGAGTTAACACATATAGCAAATTTAAAGGTGGGCTCAGCACATTTGCAAGTATTGTTATTGTGGGTGCTGTTATCGTTTATAGAGGATCCATCATCTTTTCCTGCTGTGAAGGGAAGGAGCTTTATGTGTCTGACTTGGAGAGGAGCAAGGGCGTTCATGTATATTTGGTGCCAGTTGTATGATGCATACAGCTAGGTATTTCTATGTTTCTGCTCTTTTACATGGGGGAAGCTTAGGCTCAGGGAAACAAGCCTACAAGACTCAAAGTCTTTTGTCTGGTTCCAAATTGGTACTCTTTTCACTACACCATACCACTTTCCATTTGGGTCCTGAAACATCTATTGTTAGTTGTTTTTTGTTTTTTTGAGATGAAGTCTCGCTCTGTTGCCCAGGCTGGAGTGCAATGGCACGATCTCGGCTCACTGCCGCCTCTGCCTCCTGGGTTCAAGTGAATCTCCTGTCTTTCAGCCTCCTGAGTAGCTGGGATTACAGGCATGCGCCACCATGCCCAGCTGATTTTTTTGTACTTTTGTAGAGACGGGGTTTCACCATGTTGGCCAGGCTGGTCTCGAACTCCTGACCTAAAGTGATCCACCCACCTCAGTCTCCCAAAGTGCTGGGATTACAGGCATGAGCCACCGTGCCCGGCCTTGTTGTTGGCTTCTTGTTCAAGCACTGGTTTGCTCTAATGAGTATAGTTGTCCCAATTATCATGGGTGCCAGCAAGGCAGAGTGAGAGTGTGGCTGACCCCCTGATGCCAGAGTGAAGGACACAACCTCCACTTCAACCTTGTGACTATAATTAAACCCACATGTACACCTTTCTCTTTATCCTATCCTCTTTTCTGTGCATTTCTCAGCAACTTGGTCAGCGTGCCAGTTCCTGAAATTAACCTGCTGCCTGGTTTATGACCGAGACTGGAGATGGCCTCATGCTAATTGCTGGATGGTTTCAGCTTCCTTCCCACTCACAGATACAGTGGTAGGAATAATAATTATGTCTGCCATATACTGAGCATATGGGAACTTTACATCATCTAGTTTCCATCTCATAAACAATCAAGAGGTAGGCAGTGCTGTTCTTCTTGTTATAGATCAAGAAACTGAATCTTAGAGAGATTGACTAACCTCCTCAAAGTATCACTAGTAAGTGACTGAGTTAGGACTCAAACCTGGGGCCTTTCTCTTCCTGGAGGCCCCACCTCTGAGTCCATCAGAGAAGTTCTATTTTGGCGAGAAAATTCTATCTGAAGCGGTTCTGGGATTTAAAAATTTGAAAAACACTGCTCTAGGAGAAAGAATCCTTGGCTGGGAGCCTGATGACTTGAGACCTCGCTCTGGGTTTATGCAAAGTCACTTGTCCTTACTGAGCCTCAGTCTCTCCATATGTGAAAATGGACCTATACTATCAGCCTCAAAAATGTCAGGCTAATAAATCACTATCATAATGGCAGTGCTTTGAGCTCTCTTACCTATTTGAAACCAAGCCTCTTTGGCTATGCCTTCAGCAATCACAGTTAGGATTTTATAATAATGGTAATAGGCATGACTGCGATTCTACTGTTGCTCCCACTGCTGCCATCACACTGCATAGGTCCTGCAGTTGTCATTTGTTGTGAGAATGTCTTCAGGGCTGATTAGAGGCTTCATGGTCTCTGAGGGAGATGATCACACATGTGGTTTACTGGTCAGCCGTAGAACTATCCAAGACCAATTTCTTTTGCTAAGTGGCCCCCAGAGTCCAGGTTTCTGCTGTTGCTGAAATCCAGCCTATTAGAGTGAAGTAGGGTTTCAGGAGCATCCCAGGCACCCTGTCCCTTCCAGCCCCATCCACTGCTTGCCTGGAGTTGCTTTCAGGCACTCCTTTGCCAGAGGACAGATGCAGCTCTTGGTACTACGGCTTCCAACCTGCTTTTGAAAGTCACTTTCAAATTTGTCTTATCTGTGCCACCAGGTTTGATATCACCAGAACATTTGTTGATAGCTTGGCCTAAAACAGTTTTTCACATGCAGTTTTTGAACCATCTTAGGACATTCACCACTGGGCCTAAGTGGAGGCCTCAGGTGCAGCAGCAGCAGAATGTGCAAGTGAGGTATTATCTCCTAGTGGTTAACAGCTTCGGCATGACATTCCATCTGGGTTAGAATCTTCACTCTTTTATTTACCAGCTCTCTCTTGCTGAGCAAGCTCTTAACCTTTCCAGCCCTACCTCTTTGCTTATAAAATGGGAATGAGTACACCCACTTCATTGGGTCGTTGTGATCGATGACATAAAATATGTGAAGAGCTTTGAACAGTGACTGGCTCATGGCAAGTGCTTAGCAGTAGTAGCTATTAGTAGCAGTCATCTCTAAGGACAGGGGAAGCTAGACTTAAACCCCAGAATATGTTTTTAGGTCTCAGATAGGCTCCTGTTTCCATCTTCCTTTCATCTCCAAGCCCCACGAATCTGGTCCTTCTGCCTCTTTCTTTTTTAAACAGCTATCATGTATTACATGTTCCTCTACTGAGCTGGGGCCCTGGCTTTTTGTTTTTCTTTTCATCTCTGTCTCCCCTTGCCTTCCCTGACCCTCTGCCCCACAAAAAGTCTCTTTTCTTTTCAGAGGGTTACTGTTGCTGGCATCATCAGGGAAACAGATGGGGCACAATAATTATTCTTTCACAATAACTGCTGGAGACAATGTTAATCTTCGAAGTGGCTGTTGCCCCTGGTGGGATGGACTGAGTTCTAGGGAGAACAACCCTGAAAACCTTCATCCTTCTAGGAAATGTCCTCTTTTAGGATTAATTATGCTTTAGGTTTTAGGCTTTATTCTGCAATTCTCTTGACTTAGTCTGACAGCACTGCTGCTTTGAGAGATTGATGGCGTGGAAAAATGTTGCCTGTAAGTTTACCTTTCCGGAAGCAGCTTTTATCTACTTGTATCCCCTGGGAGAGAGTAAACATTGACATATTAAATGCAATAATTTCTTTTTTTTATGTTGTGTGTATGGTTTTTATTTTTGAGACAGGGTCTCACTCTGTCACTCAGGCTGGAGTGCAGTGGCATGATCATAGCTCAGTGCAACCTCAAACTCCAGGGTTCAAGGGATCCCCCTGACCTCAGCCTCCTGGGTAGGTAGTACTATAGATGAACACCATCATACCCGACTAATTTTAAAAGTTTTAGTAGAGGTAGAGTCCCACCATGTTACCCAGGCTGGCCTCGAGCTCCTGGCCTCAAGCAATCCTCTCCAGTAGTTGGGCTTATAGGTGTGAGCCCCCATGCTCAGCCTAACTTCTTCTGGCATGAGTGGGAGTGAGAAATGCTGCAGGAACTGGGAAGCTTCTTCCTTCTGTGTAACTACCTCTCTCATTTTAGTTCAGCTAGAATCTGGGTGTCTGCTGTGTGCTATACATGGGTCTCGGTTTCTGCCACAGAGAGTAAACATTTCAGTGGGAGAGGGAGGCAGATGAACAGTGTCCGGGGAGCACAAGTGTCCAGAGTGCATGTTGGACCCATGCCTCCACATGGCCCAGCCAGACTCCGCTGCTGGTAAAAATGAATTTTCTCATTTATAAATTTTCTCCTTTATAAAATGCCCAAATTGCAATCTGGACTTGGAGTCTCCCATGTGGGATCTGCAGCATTTCTAGGCCTGCTATTTGTTTGATCCCTGGGTTTTGTCAGGTGGATGCTTTACTAGGTCTTCCTGTGTTGCTGTGGCTGTTGCTTTCCACTCTGGCTTTAAATTCTCATACTTTGCTACCCTCATCAAGCAAACCTATACTGTCTCCATGGCCTCATCCCAAGGGCTCCTGACATTTCACACATGAGCTTTTGTTTTTGTTTTTGCATATGTTCTTAGAATCTTTGGGCCAAATGGGAAAAAGAAGTTGATATGATCCACCGTATAAATATGTTCGTTAGATGATGAGTTTTGCTATCCAGGATTTGTTGACTAATGATTGGAGCTGTATTCTGAAAAAAAATAAAAAAAATCCTTTACACATTATTTTTATTTTTATTTTTTGGAGACAGAGTCTCACTCTGTTGCCAGCCTGGAGTGCAGTGGCGTGATCTTGGCTCACTGCAACCTCCACCTCCCGGGTTCAAGTGATTCTCCTGCCTCAGCCTCTTTAGTAGCTGGGACTACAGGCGTGCACCACCAAGCCCACTAATTTTTATATTTTTAGTAGAGACAGGGGGTTTTCACCATGTTGGCCAGGATGGCCTTGATCTCTTGACCTCCTGATCCACCTGCCTCAGCCTCCCAAAGTGCTGGGATTACAGGTGTGAGCCACCGCGCCTGGCCCACACACTATTTTTAAACACATTTTTGAGTTGCTGGTTAAGCTGACTGCATGGTGTTAACCTACTCAGGAATTCGCATTGAAGACTTGCTGATTTTCTTTCTACCTTTCTATCTGCCTATCTTTCTGTCTTTCTCCTTTTTAAATTACAACTAGAATCTTTTGCTAGAATAGAAAAATCCAAATTCTTTAGAAGCAGTTACAGTCATTCTCCCTTTCTACAGAGTTTTTCACCATTAGCACTTTGCGTAATCTCTCGTATCTTTTTTTAATGTGTCACACACACACACGTGGGTTCTCGCAGTTTCTTTTTTTAATGCAACACACACACACACACACACACACACACACACACACACACACACACACAAGGGTTAAGACCATGGTGTCTGGGTTCAAAGCCTGGCTCTCTAACTCACTAGCTTTTTGACTAAGGCAAATTACTAAACTTCTCTAAGCTTCACGTTCCCTAATTTTCGAATGGAGGATATTAAATAACTCATAGGACTGCTGGTAAATACTAAACGTAAAAACCTTTCTCAACATTTAACACAGTATTTGGAATGTAAGCATTCAGTAAATGTCAGCTACTTTTTAAAACAAACAATTGGGATCATACTATATACATTTTTATGGCTTGCTTGCTTTTTACTCAATGATAAATCAAAGATGTCCTTTCAGGTCAATATATGCAGACACCTGTACTCCATTTCTTTTTAATGGCCTCATAATGTTTTGTTATATAGATTTAAATTAATCATTCTCCCATTGAATATTATTATCCTATTTGCCATTATAAAAAAATGTTGAGGTGAATAAAAAATGTTGCAATATTGCAATGAATTTCGCTTCTATTTCTCTCCTTGCTCTCTCTGGATTTTTACAGGTCTTGTTCCTAGCTGTGGAATAGTGGAATTGGAGGTTGTGCCAATTTCGTTAGGTAATATCAAATTACTCTTCAAAAAGTTTCACCAAGCCTTATTTCCTGCAGCAATACGTGACAGCTTGAATGCACATGGTTAATGTTCAACTTAAGCCACGTTATTGAGCATGGCAGTATATAAGGAGCACAGCAGTGTTGTATACAATGCAGTATATAATGTCTAATCATGGCTAGTATCATAAATTTCTTCCTTGAGCACAGGCAGATGTTTCAGAGAGCTTTCACTTGACTGATGCTAATTAAAGAGCTCATTATGGACTTGGGTGCCCCTGCATTGTCAGGATCCTTTGCAGTGTGAGGACTGTTAAGTGGTATTGACACCTCTGAGGTTATCTTCATTTGTGTACAGAAGATGCATACTGGTGCATCTTTTATAAGCAGAGTTTTTTTGTTTGTTTGTTTTGCTTTTTTACTTTGATAATATTTAATGCAAATTATTTGATGCTAAATCTGCCTCAACTGTGATTACTACTCAGTTTAATTCATAACCCATACAGGCACATGCCCACACACAGGCGGCCTGTTACATTTGCTTTTGTTGGTTGGTTATGAAGTTGTACTATGTTTTACCTTTTTGGGGACTTACGTTTTATATTGGCCATGATGAGAGCATTTTTTGCATGATTCTGAAAAGGCATGAAACTGCTGAAATGAAAATGAAAAGAGAAACATTACATCCACTTTTAAGCATGGATATTTGCGTTCCTTAGGGGGTGAGGTTAAGATCACATGTGCTGATTATGTCGAGAGAATGGAAGAAAATGGGTGTGATAGTTATGAGTATTTACATACAGATCACACTATTCTTTTACCATGTTGTCATTGGAGAGCCATGAATAAACCCACCTGTTGTCACTTTAGCTTATTTATTGGTCGTAATGCAGCCTTAGCTTTTTGTTCAAAGACTTTGTAACATTTTATTCAGGATGTTGAGTGTAAAGTATATGTAATCTTTAAGAAAATGTTTCTGAAATTATATCCAAGATAGTTGAGATTATTACTATTACATGTAAGAGTTAAGTGAAAAAATACCTTCTTTAGAATGGAGAGAATCTAGTTACAGAATTTTCTCCTCTTAGAGGTGCAGTTTATAGACCTCCCTCCCTCCCCAAGCTTTTGTGCGTTTGTTTGTTTTGTTTTGTTTTGTTTTGTTTGTTTGTTTTTTGGTCTTGTGTTGAAAAAGCAGAGAAACTCAGTTGAGGACAAGAAAACAACTAAGAACATTCCTGAGATTATTTGAAAGCAGCTATAGAATAGATTGTATATTGCTAAAAATTGTGTAGTGGTGGGGTGGGGGAGCTCTGTGATAATTAAGGACAGGCTGGCAGAAAGGCTTCTGAGGTCAAGCTGAGCTTAATGCTTGGAGGAATGTCTGAAATTGGTTGGGGCTCCAAGGTCAAGATGTAGAAAAAGCTTTAAGAAATCTGAGGTTAAGATCAGGGGTTAATTAAACTATTTGTGAGAAAAAAGTTTAATTTGGCTTATCATTGTTTACATAAAATATTTTCTCTCTGAATCATCTGCTGTTCAGTTCACCTGTTTTAATAACTGTGGTTTTGTAGGTAGAGATTATAGGAAATTATTAAAAATTCAAAGTCTGCACCTTGCAGTTCAGAATACCTGCTACCCATAATGGCAGTTTAGTCTATTTGAAGGAAAAAGCCAAAAGGAAGCCTAAGATGACAAAGTCAAGATAAGTATTTCAGTACTATACATGATAATACATGTATGCATATGTAAACTTTAGTTTTGAATCAAAATGGCACCTTTCACTTGTGCCTGGATACCGCGCGTGGATCGTGGATAACACATTTGCTGCCAGAGTCACTCTGCTAAGGGCACTCTCCAGTTCACTTTGGGAAGTTTATGTAAATACTGATTTTAATTTGTACTGGGTGGCACTTTGCATTCACAGGTTTAAAGGCTGTAGAGTCATTAACTTGTAATTAACAAATTTTGCAGTCCTAACGCTTTTCATTCCAGATCTCAGAGTGTTCTGGGGACAGAAAAAAAAAAAACAAAAACACAGAACTTTTGTACAGGTCAGGGATCCACTCAGGAAACAAGGAGAGAAATGAGTTTTGAGACCGTTCATTCATTCAGCACATATTTATTGCCTGCTTCTTTATTCAAGGCACTTATTTTTTTCCAGGATTGAAATATATTCTGGCAGTTTCTCACTGCTTCTGACATTCATAATTCTCCATTTGGTAATGAACCTTCATTACTTCATTACCTTGGTTAGAACAATAAATTTTTTTGGCAGAGGAAACCAAAAGTTGGCAATGGAAACTTAGGACATTATTTGATGTTCGAGGCGGTTGAGCTTTATAGGTGCAGAGGCTTAGAATTGGAACCCTGGGGGTCAGGAGAAAGGTCACATAGAAAGACAAGTGCCAGGTTGGATGCAGGTAGCTGTGGCACTAAGAGTAACATGTCTTCTGATGGAAAGCTTTACTTTAAAAAATTAAACATGAAATAAAACTGAAAAATTGTACTGAACAAGAAGACAGAGGAAATGCTACAGACTCATCCCCTGAGCCTGATTTTATCCAGAGTAACTTAGGGCAGGAGAGGAGAGAAGTTAGAGAGGACATGTATTGCCCATCTTTGTTCCCAGGAGAATTGACCAGTATCTTCCCCATTGATTTTGGCTAGCACTGATGTTGTTTCCAGGATGAGACCCCACGTCCTGAGGGTTGCTGCCTTATCAGAGATGGGCTGGGGGCTCGTGGATCAGTAAGCAACTCAGCCAGTAAAAGCAGGGCCCCTGGGAAGTCTTAAACAAACAAAGAAGTGAGCATTCAAAAAGAAGCATCTCAGTAAAAATAAGGTTCTAATCAGCTTTCTCCTTGGCAACTATTCTCTTTCCAGTGACGTGTCTGAGTCTCAGAAGTCCTGAAGGTGATCTTTGCCACTTTTCACCACCCCACGTACTTCTCCTTGAAGTCAAACCATTTAATTTGGGGCCTATTATGAGCCTGCAGTGATGTGTCAGCACAAACTTTCGTCATCTCTGAGCAGAGTCCTTCTAGGGTAGGGTTATGAAGTCACTCTCCTTATGACTTATTCATGAGTTTGGGGTAGCTCTCACCTTTCCTGAAGGCCTGGACCATTGTCACCACACAAACCATGGCTAGTTGTGGGGCAGTGTGCCTTCTGTCTACACTGCCTCTTCCCACACTCCCTTCAATGCTCCTACTCCCTAGACCAGGACACCTTCCACCACAGAAGATTGCCCCAGCCCTGCTGTGTCTCTAAGAGCATCACTCACCTTCCTGAGCCTCAGTTTCCTGCCTGTAAGATGGGTACAGTAGTATCCACAGTGCACAGTGCCTCACTCTTCAGGTAGGTTGTGTAAAGGACGATAAAGTGAGTATTTGTGGGAGTGTTTTTTGAATATTATGAATCATGCTTTCCGTCTTCCAAAGAGGGTTAAAGTGCCTGCAGGGGTCTCAGTGTTGTCCCACGATCCATTTCCTTGAAGTTTCTCTCTGTCACAGATGCAGCTAATCCAGGTAAGGCTGTCAGTTTGCTAACCTCTGCTGTTGTGTTCACTTAAATGGGTGGGAAGTTTTGGGATCAAGTCTCAGAGAGGCTTGTGAAGTCCTCCCATGTTCTCTGTCTTCACCACTGGCACAATCCTTAGATTACTGATGGTGTCACTAGGATAGAATAGGCCTTATAGTCACCTCTACTTTAGCTACAGAATACTAATAGCTCAAATTATTTTTCAAACCATGAAATTATTTTAACAAATTAAATTTATTTTATGTTTAGAAACAAGGAATGTTATAGAGAAACGAAAGCAATATAAGAATATTTTGCTTGTATTCAGCATTCAAGGAATGTTTATTGGCCAGGCATGGTGGCTCATGCCTGTAATCCCAGCACTTTGGGAGGCTGAGGTGGGCGGACCACCTGAGGTCGGGAGTTCAAGACCAGCCTGACCAACATGGAGAAACCCTGTCTCTACTAAAAATACAAAATTAGCTGGGCATGGTGGTGCATGCCTGTAATCCCAGCTACTTGGGATGCTGAGACAGGAGAATCACTTGAACCTGGGAGGTGGAGGTGGCAGTGAGCTGAGATCACACCATTGCACTCCAGCCTCCATCTCAAAAAAAAAAAAAAAAAAAAAAAACAAGGAAAAAAAAAAGAAAAGAAATGTTTATTGATTACCTGCTATGGTGCTAGGCCCTGGGGATTTAGCCTTGAGCAAAACGACACATTCCTTGGGCTGGTATTGTGGGGCAGCTCTAAATACTAAACCTAACATCTAAATACTTAATATTTACTTACTTAGTATTTATTTAGTAATACTTAATATTAGCATCTAAATACTAAACATTACAACAATAACTCTGAACTTGCAAATTGTGAGAAGTGCAATGAAGCATTAGTAAGGATTGTAATGGAACCCTAACAGAGTAACCTGATTTAATTTGGGGGCATCAGGAAGGCTTTTCTGTGGATGTTCTATTGAAGCCTTTACTAACTTTTAATCGTTAGTTTTTCTGAATATTTGCTTTCACCTGTATGTAGGCCAATTCAGCTCACTTTCCCTCCTTAGACTGTGTTTCTTCCTAAGCTCTGCTGCTAGTTAGAGAACAAGTGGTAAATATCCCCATTAGCACATTGTGTCTTTCTAAGCTAGCTTTGCCTTCAGAGAGCTCTGAAATTCTTCCCTCTTTAATATCTCTTTGATGACAGGCTTTGGACTCTGTTCTTAACTCTTCTTTCTTCAGTATACTAGTGACTTTTTTTTTTTTAATCCCCAGAAGGCCAGTTTGTCTAAGGGGACAGGGAAGAATATACATGCCATCATACTACCTGAAATGAAATTGCACCATTCATTCTCCTTTGAGCTGTGAGTTTTAAGAAAGAAAAGTATCCTGGATAATGATTAATACATGATTATAGAAAATGTGTTCAAAATATTCAGGCTAAAAAAATTATCACCCTTAATTCCAACATTACAGAGTTATCTCTATTAACATTCATAGAGTAGATTCTTCCAGTCTTTCCCCGCTGTGCATTGATGTTGTTTAATCTATTTCTATATATAAAAATGTAATCATAAATTTTTCACATGTATGAGCATTTTTAGTATTTAAGAGGGCCATATTAACATTTCCTAGTGGACTTGTGAATAAAGTACAGTAAGCACATTCAAAATTTTTTCCTGTGTTCCAAACACATAAGAACAATTTAAAAAATATTATAACTGAGTTAAAAAACAAGAAGGAAATCTTAGAAACCAAGAATGGGTATTGATGGCCCAGACTTTAAGATCTCCCTTCAGTGCACTTAGCACATGACAGGAGATCAGAACCACCCTCCTGTGTGGACTCGGGTTGGGACCACAGTCCTTGCAAGTTGAGTGGAGCCTGATCACTCATGGTTGTAGTTTGTGGCGGGTAGCTCTCCCGTGACCCAGGAAGGAAGCAGAGGTAGGTGTGAGGATAGGACCCACAACTGTGCAGCACATAGATATTTTATGCTTTGTTGTCCATTCTAGAGAAAATCCTAAAAGCTTACTTTGGAACCTTGTTCAGAGTTGTATATCCTATTGGTCAAGGCTCAATCATTATTTCAGGGGCTATGAGGGGCAAATAAGGAGAAAAAAACCCTCCTATGCAAGAACAGTTTGCAAACAAGTTTCTGCACTCATGGAAAACCACCACTATGAGAGACAGGTGGAAGACCTGTCAAACAATGTAATCTAAACCCTAAAAAAGAGAAACCAGGGAGCAGTCTGAAGTTTGAAAAGTGTATATATTTAGAGTATCAGAGAAAGACAGGAGCATTTCTTAAATGAAAATAGAAGGTTGTTAAATAATAGGCCAATATGAAAAAGATCCAATTGGAAATCTCTGAAATGAAAAATATAGGACTGAGGCAGGGAGCAAGTAATGAAGTCAACAGTAGAAGAGATCGACATAGCTGAAGAGGTCGTGAATTGAAGAGCAGAAGTGAGGAAGCATGGAGAGATAAAGGGCTGGAAAGTGTGAAGGAGAAAAAGCATAGAGGTTAGATTGAGAAGCTTGGATAACTATCAGTAATTTTTTTCTTGAGTTTCTTCTGATTTTGTCAGACTAGTTTGTATTATGCTAATCCTTCCACTGTGAATACCAGAAAAGCATATATGTTTACTGTGTGTGTAAATAGAAATAATATAAACTCTGCTTGGAGAATACCATGGCGTTGATGCCTAGAAAGGCCACAATGGTGGAGATGAGGGAAATGAAGAGAAGTGCGCCATCAGATGCCACTTTTCCCTCCAGGTATTTGCCAGTTTGTAAGTGGCAGCAAAGAAGCTAAATTAGGTGCCAGAGTTTTCAACAGTCTCTCAGAACTGAGGAGAGAGAATAGGAGTTCAAGACTTGCTAAGAAGAAGGGGCCTGGTGAACACCCCAAGCTTTCAGTTTGGACCCCCAGAAGATTTCTCTTGGTAGTAAGGGCAAACTGGCAATAGACCAGCACCCAGCAAGGCTGACACTTACCTTCTAACTTGCTCAAATGGATCAAGGTTCCTTTTCTCTACCCCAGCTGCCTGCCAAAAGCAAATATAAATACTCTAGAAGAAGATAACATCATTCAGACCCTCAAATTAATGCTATCATTTTTCAAATACAATGTCTAGTAGTCAATAAAACATTACCAAATGCTTAAGATTGTAAAACCAAATGACTGTAAAACAAGAGAAAAACTACACAGGAGAATTAGAATTGCATAGGACCTTCTTAACTTGCAGTTATATTAGACATAGACTTTTAAATAACTGTGATTAATACATTGAAAGAAATAGATAAGATGGGGAAATTTGCCAGAAAAGTAGAGTCTCTTAAAACAAACTAAATGGAAATTCTGGAACTAAAATTTCCCTGGGAGCAGGCAATATCTTAATCCTGTGTTCATTGTGGAAGTTGGGATGAAGTTGGAGTCTGGGACCGTGATCCTAACAGGTGAAATAGAGCTGACTGACTGTTTAGGATTGTCCTAGTAATGTGCTGCTTGGCTGTGGCTCAGGAAGGAGGCAGAGGCAAGCATGAGAATAGGAACCAGGCCTGTGCAGCATGCAGATACAACATCTAGGATTGCTCCTGGGAACACAACTCTTGCTTAGTAAGATACTGGTTAGATGTCTGCAAGGGAGAGAGGAAAAGAAACCCTGGAGTAAGGAAAAGCCCTGAGGAGGACAGAATGTTGCAAAAACTTCTTTTTGTTTTCTTTACATGTTTTTCTATGGCCAATTAGGGTACCCAGAATGGTATATCTGCCTCTTTTATTTTTAATTAACTATTTGCTTATTTTATATTCTTAAATATTACATTATAGTGAATTGTATCATCCTTTATTTCTATTTGCTAGGTTGTTAGGTGCTTGAAGCCTGAGTTTCTGTTTCACCTGTTCCTGTTTCTTTTCTCTGTGTGACTTTTCTATTTCAAATTCTCAACCACCCTCTGTCCCACACCCAGTATATTGCCCTCACCTGATAGGAGCTAAGTACATAAATGTTTGTTGAATGAATGGTAGAAGACATAGCTCTTGATTGACTTACTAATTTCAGTTCTTAATGTGCTCCCTGAATGATAATCCCAGGGTGGTAGTAACACAATGAAAAACATACATTTCTGCTTTTAGGGAATTGAAAATAGGGGAGGAGGGGAGATAGAACCTGAGAAGAACAGTGGGAAATGGAAGACGTGTCTCAACTGCTCAAAGCCTTGAGACACTTTTTCAGCAACTTTTTTCATTACTAATGGTATCCAATAGGATCCAGTCAGGAGACAGAAATCATACCTGTAATTTGAATGGAAAATTTAGTGTGAAGAATTATTAACGAGTAAATAAAAACTACTAAGATGGGTAAAAAGAACTTTAAAGAATAAAAGAGAAGCAGCCTATGTCCCTAGCGCTGAGTGAGAGTGTCCAAGGAAAAATAAACTAGCAAGGGGTCCCCCAAAGCTGAGACTCAGATCTCCTTGCAGAGTTAGTGGCTGGGACCCACTGGATGGTAGAGAAATCACTGGAGCACCACAAGACAGGACTGGTAAGCAGGAAGCTGTCCACTGGGGCGCCAGCAAAACCGGATGGAGGGGTGTATGCCGCTGGGTCTCCCATGTCCCATTGGCCAGGAAGTTGCCTGCTGTGCCATAGAAGTAAGAACAAAAGCACTAGAACCAGAAAGAGAAGCTTTTCCTTTCAGCACCCTCTACTGACAGGGCCCAATGTTGTGCCAGCTGGCAATGGGGAAATGTTCAGAGCAGCTCAGTCCAATGGAAATATAATGCAAGCCACATATGTAATTTCAGAATTTCTATTAGTCACATTAAAAAGCTAAAAATAACTGGGTGATACTAATTTTTAAATTTGAGTAAGATATAAAATTTACCATCTTAACCATTTTTCAATGTACAGTTCAGTAGTTGTGCAAACCAAACTTCAGAACTTTTTCATCTTGCAGATCTGAAACTCTACACCCGTTCAACGGCAACTTCCTTTTCTTCTTTCACTGTAACACCAGATAACCACCATTCTCATTATTTCAATGAATTTGATTATCTGGGTATCTCATATAAGTGGAATTATACAGTATTTTTTTCATAATGGGCTTATTTCACTTAGCGTAATGTCCTCAAGGTTCATCTTTGTCGTAGCAGGTGTCGGAATTTCCTCCTTTTAAAGGCTAATATTTCACTGTCTGTAGATAGCATATTTTGTGTATACATTCATATGTCAATGGATTGGCTGGTTGCTTCTGCCTTCTGGCTATTGTGAATAATGCTGCTGTGAACATAGGTGTTACAAGTATTTCTTTAAGACCCTGCTTTCAGTTATTCAGGTTATATACCCAGAAGTAGAATTGCTGGATCATAGAGTAATTCTATTTTCAATTTTTTGAGAAACCACCATACTGTTTTCCATAGCAAATGCATCATTTTACATTTCCACTAACAGTGCACATGGGTTCCAATTTCTCCACATCCTTGCCAGCACTTGGTCTTTTCTGATTTTTAATAGTGGCCATCCTAATGGATGTAAAGTGGCATCTCATTATAGTTTTGATTTGTATTTCCCTAATGATGAGTGATGTTGAGCATCTTTTCATATGCCTCCTGTCCATTTGAATATCTTCTTTGCAGAAATGTCTACACAAGTCTTTTGCCCATTTTTAAATTGGTTTATTTGGCTTTTTTGTTGTTGAGCTGTAGTTCTTATATAGTCTGGATATTAACCCGTTATCAGATACATGATTTGGAAACATTCTCTTCTGTTTCATGTGATATCTTTTTACTCTGTTGTGTCTTTTGCACACGTTTTACATTTTAGTGCAGTCCAACTTATGTATGTTTTTGTTGCCTTAATTTTAATAATATATTTTATTCAGCCCAACATATTTAAAATATTCAATATGTAATCAACATACAATTATTGATATTTTATATTTTTGCACTAATGTACAGTTAGTACAAACTGTACATTTGTACTTCAGAGTCTGGTGTGCATTTTATACTTACACATCTCAAGTCATACTGGCCACATTTCAAGTGCTCAATAGCTATATAAGACCAGTGACTACAGGGTTCCTCCCCAGTATCAGAAAGCAGGGCAAAGCAGGAGAGACTTGGAGCTGAGAGATGATAAATTGATAACTGGCACAGGATTACAGTAATTATGTGCCCACATAATGGAGCATTACATATCATTAAAAGTGATGTTCTAAAAAGTTATGGGAATTTTAGGAAAAGGCTTGTGTGAAGTTCCAACAGAAACCACCTATGTATTGAAAAAGAAAGGAAATACACCGAAATGTTAACAATGGTTATCTTTGGGAATTAGTATTGGGCTGTTTTGGTTTCTTCTTCCTACATTTTTGTATTTTCAAAGTTGGTTTAATGAGCACACGCAGTTAATCCACATAAAGTTTATGCTCTTATAGCACAGAGGTGTCCTTTGCAACTCCAGGCAGTGGAGCTTCTTAGAAGTCTAGGCCCCTAAGCTTGAAAAGCTTCAATTTAGTCACAATTTGAGAGAGAAATAGGTACCTTGGAAAATGGGATTGACTCCAGTTAATTGTGCAAACCTGGGTTTGTAAAGTGCAAAGATCTTGCCATTCTAAGTTTGAAAGGTCATGACTAGGAGTCCTCAAGGTGGCAGAAAACCTAATCCCTCTGAATTTATGGGACAAGAGAAGGTGGTTTATCCAGTTTCTGTTAAAAGCTGCTTGTTAATGGCTGTGATTGGAATAGTTGACGTTGTTCACTTCCTTTTTTCCTCTCGGGGATCAGAGGATTAAAAGGCTGTTATTGGAATTGATTTATTTTGCCACTTTAATGTAGAACATTTTATCCTCCCTGCTCTGTCATACAAAGTAGAAGTTCTTTCTTTTCCTCAGGGAAGCTCAAGAGTGTTGTGGTCTTCTTTTGTGCTTAGAGTGTGTGTGTGTGTGTGTGTGTGTGTGTGTGTTGCAGAGGCAGTCTGCTGACACAGCTACAAGACAGCTTGCCCATTTTGTGGGATTCTCTCTTGTGCTTTGATTCTGCTAACCTGCCTCAACTTTATGCTGGTTTGGCCTACCAAGGGTAAAAGTACATGAGACCAACCCCAAATCTGAATATTAAAAAAATTCTAAAGCAAATATTTATTGACTTTATTACATACCTATTATGTACCTTTATCATGCACTCTATTATGTAATGGACACTGATTTAAGTCCTTGTCATAAATTAACTCATCTAATCCTCATAATAACCCTATGATACATAGGTGTAGTTGTTTCTCCCATTTCGTATACAGGAAACTAACGCACAGAGGTTTGGTAATTTGCTGAAGGACACATAGCAAGAAAGAGGACGAGGCAGAATTCAATTTACAGTCTGGCTTCATAGTCTGTGCCCTTAAGAATTAAACTGTGTGGTGGTTCTCAAACTTCAGTGTGTTTTAGAATCTACTGGAGGGCTTATTAAAACACAGGTTGCTGGGCCCCACCTCCAGAGTTTCTGCTTCAGTAAGTCTGAGGTAGGGCCCAAGCACTGGCATTTCTAAGTTCGCAGGTCCTACTGATACTGCTGGTCCAGGGATTACACTTTGAGAAGCATTGAGCTATATATGGAACCCCTGGTGTTGCTCATCCTCATGGCCAAAGCAAACAGAGCTTGCTAAGTAGCTCCTCCCCACCCCAATGCCTGCGGCTTTTGCATGGTGGTGGCTGGCGGGGTAGTTGTACTGCTGTGGCTCTGACTCTCCTAGGAGGGTCAGACTACCCTAGACTCTAACCTGGTTGTTTTCCAAGTGTCTTCCTTTACTTGAGGTACATCTTTAAAAATAACATCTTTATTGAGACAAAATCAATACTGTACAGTTTACCCATTTAAAATGTAATATTCAGTGATTTTTTTTGGTAGATCCAGTTATGTTACCATCACCACAATTTAAGAATGTTTTCATTATCCCAGGAAGAAACCCTGTACCCAATGGCAGTCACTCCAATTTTCCCCCAATAACCATCAGCCTTAGAAACACTTCATGAACTTTTATCATTTATTTTAAGTACTTTATCGTCCAATCTCGAAGATTGATACGACTTTCTGGGACTTTATTTGCAAGACAGGGTTTTGAACTCAAGCCTCTAAAAGCTTTGCTTTGTGGCCAGGACTTGTGAGGATTTTCTTGGCCTGCTAAGTGGTTCCTCTTCTTCCAAGGAACTCATATGAGACGTTTAACCACTTCTCCATGCTCCTGAATACTTTGGTATTTGAGATCTGACCCTGGAACCTTGGAATGGTTCATGATTTTCTTTTTTCCTTTAAAATTCAACAGTTGGGGAAGCATTACACATGTGATAGTAACCTACTTTGAGAAAGCCATCTTGTCTGCTATTGGAAATATTTGAAGATGAATAAGACATGGTTTTAACACCCAAGGAATTTAAAATCTAGTAGGAAAGACCAACTTGCATAGAAAGGACTGCAAACACAGGCAGAATGCAGTTGGGCCCAGGAGATGTGCAGAGTGCTGAGGAAGCACACTTTGCTCGTGGACAAGGGGGCATGTGATCTGGACCTTGAGAAATGGGTATCATTCCAGTACATGAAGATGAGGAAAAGCTATAGGCAGTGAAAACAGTATCCAAAAGTCAGGAGAGGCAGAGCTAGTATCCTAGCAATGAGTTGGAAAGGAGCGAGGGTAGGAAGTCACGTTGGGCTTATATCATAGAGTGCATTGAGGACCACCATGCTAAGGAGTATTCCTATTCCACAGATGGTAGGAAAGTCAGGAGTTTTGGATCAGGGAATGGCAGAGCTGTGCTCTTGGATGTCTCTTTTATAGAAATTTTTGTCTTGTGAAGTTAGCAAGATCATTGTGGCAACTCTTCTTCCCAAGTTGCCCAGGGCCTCTAACTTCTAAATTCCTCCCACATGGAGCCTATGTGTCTCTTCCTCTCTATGTGTCCTGTGCCATTTTATGTCCCCATCCTTCCCAACTCACTCCCTCCTTAAAATTATTGCTGTCCTTTTCTCCATGATGTTTCTAACCTAAGGAATGAGTGCTGCCACAACTCCTGAGTCCATTCCAGAAACCACAGATGGGTTTTCACAGTGCTCTATTGCAGGACCACAGCTCCACACCCGCCCTCACTCCCACTCCCATGTGCAGTGCCCTTTGTGTTTAATCAAATGGAGTGGGGAATTGTAGTCACATAGAAGAGGCTGTTGCTTCTGGAGTTCTGCAAACTATGTCCTGCAATCGGCTGTTGAGGCAGAACCCTGCTGTGATTCCAACCCTTCGTTGATTGTTTTATGCCCTGTCCTGATAGTTCCCTGGGCTGAGTTTGCTCATCACATTCTCAACCTGTTTATTTAGATTTGGGCTACCTCCTTTTATTGTTTTAAACCTGAGCATTCCTTCAGTTAGTCCTGAATATGTGAAGAAGAAATGTAGACAGAGAGAGAGAAATTTTTTCCTATTAAACACTTTAAAACTTTTTTTTTTTTTAACTTGTCAACTGTTATGAGGTTTAGATCCTGGGGATCCCAATTCTGAAAGATTTCCCCCCATAGAAGGGTTCACTCAGCTAACCTGAATTTGAACTTAATCTTACTCATCTCCCCACAACAAATCATTTTCCTCTCTGTCATGATTTTATTGGACTATGTGGCAACCGGCATGACCCTTACTGGGAAGCTCTTACGTAAGAGCTTGCCTAAGTGAAGAAGCCTTCCCTGGTATTGGTTCTTGGTAGCATGAGCCTTTGTTACCTTTTTCCATTGCCCTCTCCCTGATCTCTGCACCTTTCAGGTCCTCACTGTTATGCATACCTGGAAAGGGGCCACGGGGAGCCTTGTCAAGGCTGAATTGTCAAAGGCTCTTGCTGGTTTGTGTTTCGGGCTCTTGGAGCATGGTCAACAGTGCGGAAACATGCCGCATGGGGAGATCAAAGCTTCAGTGGCCAGAATGATGCAGTCACTACTCTGCTTAATTAAAACCAGGCCTGTGTGCGTGGTTTTAATTAAGTAGAGTAGTGACTGCATCACTAGAGGCAAAGGGGCAGTTACAGGAAAGGCGATGGTGGTTAATTCCTGGCATTCTGTCTCTTGGTCCACGTGGGACCTGTGTTCAAGGAGCACTTGTCTGACTCACTCATGACACGAGCATGTTTCCCTGTTCACATACATGCATCCATGTGTTTAGATCATTTGTTGATACTTGTCGCATCAGTTGGATGAATCAAAGAAATATAGAATCTGAGTTCTGGAAGACACATAGACATCATCTGGTTTCATTCACTGGAGATGAGAAGCTGAGGCTAGAGGGTTCCTTCAAGAGTTCGTTAGGAGCACAGTCTACATGTTAAGTGATATTTCATGTCACTTCCCCAGTCCCAGTTTAGAGTCGTGTTGTAAATGACAAATATAGGTTAGTTAAATTCTCATTGATTCGTTCCACAGATGTTAACTGATCACCAGATTCTGTGTATCAGGGTCTTTGATTTCATTACTGATTTCCTGTTCCTCTGGCTTCTTTCCACCTCAACTACATAGTACAGTTCAGCTTTCCATTCCTATGCTAGTAACTTTCCAACTTTCTAATACCAAACAGCAATTTTGAATATGTACAACAATGCTGACATTTTCCTTGGTCACTAATAACAGAAACTACCATTGTATTGAGCCTCTACGAATGCCTGAATCTGTTAGATGCTTTACAGATACGATCTCACTTAATCCCCAGGAAAATATTTTTAGCTGACTTATCCTTCACAACATACCATTCATATTTTCACAGCTGAAGGACTGCAAGCTTGAGCAGTGTGTCCAGGGAGTAACTAGTGGACATGTCTTTCTACTCCTGTCTATCAATCTGCCATTAAAGCACACCCTTTGGGAGGCCGAGACGGGTGGATCACGAGGTCAGGAGATCGAGACCATCCTGAGCTACACGGTGAAACTCCGTCTCTACTAAAAAATACAAAAACTAGCCGGGCGAGATGACAGGCGCCTGTAGTCCCAGCTACTCGGGAGGCTGAGGCAGGAGAATGGCGTAAACCCGGGAGGCGGAGCTTGCAGTGAGCCGAGATCGCACCACTGCACTCCAGCCTGGGCGACAGAGCTAGACTCCGTCTCCAAAAAAAAAAAAAAAAAAACACACCCTTTGCCCATATGTTACCCCTGTTAAGCCGTGAGGAGGCAGAGCAAGTCATCCCTCTAGTCCTCTCTCTCCTCTTTCCATTTTTTGCTTTCTTGAAAAGAATACTCCAGCCCCCCCTTTCCCTCTTTTTCTTTGGTGGGGGTAGGTGTATTCCTCAAATTTCCTTCCTTTCCGTTTCCCTTGGTTAGAAATGTTGTCTGTATAAATTGAAACCCATAGTTCACAGGCCAGTCCTTGTACTACAGAAGAGTCTGGCTGGTTTCAGGCTTCCTGGTCTGCATGAGGGCTGTGCTTCCTCACTGACCCATCTTCACCCTCCTTCTTAGGCCTCAGAGGAGCCTCTCCTAGCTAAATTGCTAGTCACTTGACAAGGAAAAGGTTTCATCTTGATGGTAGCATGTTATTCAGAGCCCTGGTTAACCCCCAGCACTCCTGGAAACACAATACGTGTATGTTAGATGGAATTTATCTTGATGATTGGTGAGAGGGTGGTGATTTAAACCAGCTCATTTCCCATTTACCACTGAGGCCAGCTCACTTTTGTTGGAGAGGGTTCTTGACTCTTTCTTTGTAGCAGGAACTCCTAAGTTAATCAAGTCTTCAAGATCTTCAGACTGTAAGTCAAGATCCCTCAGGTTAGACCCAATGTTGACATTTTAACTGGGCAAATTCTCATTAGAGACAAAGGGCTAAATGGAATCTAATGTCTTTTAATGTTGCTCGTGGAATCTAATGTCTTTTAATGTTGACTTCAATCCAGTAAAGCCCTTGCTAAGCCATTTACCTGTAAAATAGGGCCTTGGGAAGGCAGTGCACCCTCTGAAATTAGAGGTCAGGAGATTTGGATTTGATTTCCAGCCCTCTGCCAGTCAGTCAGCCACTCACTCTCAAGCCTTAGGCTAGTCACTTTCTGTCTGTTTCTCGATTTTGCACAGGGATTTATGTGGGCATTAAGGCCCACTGGGAAACGATCCCTTTTTCAGCGCAATGCCTGGTTTGTTGAGGATACTGGTCAATCTGGACTTTAATACACCTATGATTTTGGATTAACTCTATTACCTCTGCCAAAATTAACACAGAAAATTGACAGTTGATTGACAAGAATGAGAATCAGTCCTAAAGAATTAAAATATAACCAAGTCCTTTATTACTAAAAGTATGTTTAACTCAAGTGGACACAGACCACCCATTCTAACTCAGCTATAGCACTTAAAGGGAGGCTTTGCGGGGACAGTGTTAGCTATGTACTTTGAAAAAGTTGTGTGCTCTACAAATAAAAAGCAACTTTTGTTGTTACTTTTGGTCCCCAGTAGAAATGGGAGTCCTTTTCAGAAAGCATGGGAGACGCATGAGTCCTTTACAGTCCTCTTGTCTGCCTCTGAGGGTGATATGAGAGGGGTGTGGCCAGGCACACAGCTAGGCTCTATGCAGAGCTGCTGTCCTGGTGGTGTGACCCCAGTCATCATGAGCCACATCTGAAAGCATTAATCACATTTCATATGCAAGCATGCTCTCTGGTTGACTGTGCTGTGGTTTTTAATGAGAGCATCATTTACAGTATGGTGCAGTGCTTTAACCTGTTAGCCCTGCCCAATTGTGTTCTATGTAACAATGTGTGGACTTGAATAGGAGGCAAGGTTGTGGGAGCAGGAGGGAGAATAGAGGTATGAATTAGGGAAAGGTGTCTCTTCCTTTGGAACATAGATGGGTTCCAGTCCCCACTCACCCCCTCAGCTGGGTATCTTTGTGCAGGTCACAGCCTGTGCTACATTAAGCATCAGCCCTGGTTGGGGATACAGTCTACAGGGGAAGGGTTAGGGCTTCATCAAAGAAGCAGCTCTCTTAAGTGACCTCCACTTAACTTACCTGCTAGTCTCCATTCCTTTTGCAAAACACTACTGGCAACTGCTGCTACATGTTTTTGTTATTGTTGTCTTATGTGCCACCATAATTTTGTTCCCTCCATTAGGGCTGAATGCATACCAAGAGCCAATTGTGCAAATTCCTAAACTTGTTTGCACCAGTTAAATGTGTTGTTGTAATTGAGTAATTATTACATAAATGAAATATGAGTGAGAAAAAATAGATGGCTAACATTCACTGAGTACTTACTGTGTGTTAGGTACTCTTCTAAGTATCTGACATCTCATCTCTTATCATTGCTGTGTATATAAAAGTAGAATGTTTTGAAAAAAGTTGATAACAGTGAATTGTTACAGAAGGTGCCAATGAATTAGTTATGAAGAAGATAGGATAACAAAGTTGGAGGGAAAGTAAAAATCTTAGAAGGATCCTGCACCCATGTTACCCAGCAAATGTCTCTAAGTTCTTAATCCACTTGGAAGAAAGCAAAATTAGAAATCAAGGTCAATATATTGTATTATTTCATGTAAGTAAGAGATTGGTAAATTAATCTGTGGACCTATTCCTAGAGGAAAGATCTCCAATCTACATTACAATATTAGTGAATAAACATACATTTATATGTCTTATATTAAAATAAAATGTTTAAGGTATGCCCATACTGTTTTCTATGGTTCTTTGCTTTAACATCTGTTTTGAGTAATAGACCAACTTTTCCTGGTTATGATTGTGTGGATAAGAAGTCTTTTACTGTAAGAAGGTTAGTGAAGGCAAATCAGATATGGGCCCCACATGGCCCCAGCTGATGTGGGCAGGTGCCTCTAGGAGAGCCAAGGAAGCTTGTCTAAGAAATGTGTCTGTGAAGTAGCCATTGTGATCTACAGATCATATTCTCGTATTGCAAATTCCTATTTTACCAGTTATTGGGTGAATTCCTAAAATTCAGTGGACTGCATCATCCAAGGTTTTGGAGCCCTATTTTGAGTATAATGCAATTTGACATACTGTAATGACACTGCCCTTTGGTGCCTTTCACCAAAAGGATTCCTTTGTTGTTCCAATGGTCAGATCCTGTGAAGGCTTAGAGTGAATATGTATGTGTTTGCACATGTACACAGATCAACGCACGTGCTTATATTGAATTAAGCAAATATTCAGCGAGCCTGCTGTATGCCAAGTGCTATGCTGTGAGTCATAAGGCCCCAAGAAATTGCCTGATATGATCATTGCCCCTAAGTAACCTGGGGATGTACCTGGAGGCGTCATATATCACCAGCTAAGACAGATGAGCTAACAGAGGCCACTGTGAAGGACAAGAGGAGTGAGAGAGAACCCCAGTAGGCAAAGCAGCATAAACAAGTAGGGTGATGTTGCAAAGGGATTGTACAACTCAATGAGTATAATAACTTCAAGAATAATTTACTTGCAGATTACTTTTACTTATGCTTGTCTGATTTTATGCTCAAAACAATTCCAGGAAGTAAAAAGGCCTCTATATTGCCAACCAATACTTGGGGACACAGATATAGAGGGAAGGTGACTTGCTGCAGTAATGTGGCATCAGAGCTCCCTCCAGGCTTCCCAGTGCCTGGATTGGTGCTCCTGCCACCAGACGGCAGCTTCCTGGCACATTCACCCACCTGCCACCCTGGAGACACTAATTGAAACCCATACCTTAACTGCTCAGGTGAGACTACCTTATTGCCTTATGGTCTGTCCTTCTCAATAAGCCACAACTACTGCCAGCTGGCTGAACAGAGGGGCCTCACTGACTTCCATGATGGGCTCAAGTCCCATTCCTGCTGCACTGTGTGGCTAGTATGTGTGTGTATGTTGAGGCATGCCTGCTCATCTGGCACGTGGCTTGGGAGTCCTGCCTTCTGGCCTTATGGGCAGTACCTCAGAACAGCCTCCTCATTCAGTGCCTTCTGAACAGTTCAGGGAAAAATTTTTGGCTTATACATTCTGCCCAAGCCCAGGCAAGCTCAGCTGGGCCCCAGAATAGAACTTTGCCTTTTACTGGAGAAGGTTGCATTTGCAGAGGTACCATTAACCACCTGGATAAGGGCTGTTACAGCAGAGCATGCTTTCCAGCGGGAGCCTGAATTATGCTGTCTATATGCATTGAAGTCTCACTCACTGTTCTCCCAACTCAAAACAAAAACTACAAATGTGTGAGTAAAGATAAAACATCAGCGTGTTACTTGGTGGTTTTGTGTTTGCACAGGTACACTGTGGAATATATAAAGAACCCCAAGGGAAAGATACAAGGCACATAGTCATTTCTTCACGGTCCATTCATGTAGTCAACAAATACTTCCTGAGCACCTATTAGGCACTGGGTGATATAGTAAGTATTGGGGATTTCACTTGGAACAATTATGGCCCTGCCCTTGCAGAGTTCACAGTCTGACAGAGGGATACAGACGAGTGTCAAGGGATGGTCACAGTGGAGTAGGATAAATGCCATGAATGCACACTGGAAGCAGGGCAGTGTGCAGTTATGTGGGTTGTGGCTGTTTAAGGGCTCTTGGCTGAAAGGATGAGTAGAGGCTGAAATCCATCCTATCCTCTACTTCTCAAGACATGTGCTGCCTAGAGGCGGGAGCCTTTTTATAACTCACAGAAAGGCTCACAGGGACCAGCAGTGACCCTGATTGGAAAGGCACCTACCCTGAACTTAGCATGGGAGGGAAAGCTTCTTGGAAGGAAACATTTCAATTGAGACTTGAAAGATAACCAAGAATTAGCCAGACAAGGGAAGAAGAGGAGAGGTGGGAAAGAGCGTTCTAGGCAAAACCATAATCACCAAAACTGAAGATAATGCTTAGCATGTGCCAGGCACAGAGCTGAGTGCTTTAAAAGATTAATCCTTTTAAGAAGTTTCATATGAAACAGCATGGAAGGGCAAGAAAACCTGGCACTTCTGGGAAACTGAAGTGAGTTCATTTTGGGAAGAGCATGGAGTTCAGAGGAGAGAGAGATCATGAAGACTGGAGGGATGATAACAGCTCGTTAAAATTACTTCACACTTGCTCTATGCTGGGCAACCTTCTGAGTGCTCAGTACATATTGACTCATTTAATCCTCATGACTGTATGAAGTAGATACTATTATTATCCTCATTCTACAGATGAAAATGAGGCTGGGAAGGATTAAGTAAGTTGACCCGGGATACACTGCACAATGTGGGTGAGAGAGTCTGCACTCCCCCTGACTGCAGAGTCCAGGCTCTTAATCCCCACACTGCCTCTCTGGGAAGAAGTCAAGATGAAAATAGGTCTCTAAGGATTGACTCAGCAGAGGAGAAATAGGAAGGCATTCCAGATGAGGTGACAGATGTCAATATCAACAAAGCGGATTCACACTGAGGCTCTGTGAACAAGGAGAAGCTGGCTGCATGGTGCCATCTCTAGTCTTGCTTTTTTTTTTTTTTTTCCAGCAACCCTCGGAAAATGAAAATCCTTCCTCATAAATCATCTCATTCAGCTCTAACCACAGTCTCACAAAGGTTGAATGTCATATCTCCACTGTAACAATGAAAGAAAACAAAGCTCAGGGACAGTAAATGACTTTTCTCTCAAAAAATAGATCTAGAAGTTTCCTTACTCAAGAAGTTCATTTGTTCTTGTTTACCTTCCTTCCTTTATTCATCATCTATTTATTGAGCATCTACAATGTGTCAGACACTCAACTAGGCTTGAGAGAGTAGGGGACAGGGTATATTGCCTGACCTCAAGTGAATAGGGGTATTAAGTGATGGCAGGTCAGTGTGAGTTTTTAAAACATGTCTGCATATTCTTTGAGACTCACCTCATTGAAAGATGGAGTTTGTGACTACTCTTGAATCTTGGTTTACCTTCATAATTTGCATGTAGCCAACAGAATGCAGTGGAAGTATGCAGCTTCTGAGGCTGGGTTCAAAAAATGGCCAGTCAGCTATTCCTCACTATGACTAACACTAGCTGCCAAGAAAGAAGTCCACTAGCTTGACATAGCCATGCTGGAGGGGCCATGTGTAGGCACTCTGGTGACAACTTCAGCTGAGCTCCCAGTTGATGGCCAGCATCATCTGTTAGCTGTGGATTGAGCCATCTTGGGCGTCCAGCCTTGTCAAAATTTCAGATGCAGCCCTAGCGAACATCTTACTGTAACCGCATGCAAACCCCCAAGCAAGAACTGCCCAGCTGAGCCTCTCCCACATTCCTGACCCACAAGAGTGTGAGTAAAATGCAATGGTGGTTGTATTACAGATGTAATTTGTTATATAGAAATCTTAGCTCTGATCATCAGCCTCCAAGAATTGAAGAAAGCAGCAACTCAGGGGACCCACTAGAGATAGGGCTCAAATCACTAGAGAAGAAATTGCTAAAATCTTCTGGTTCAGCAGTGAGCATAAAACCTTCCGCTATCTCCTAGCTTTTATTGCAGATTGGTCTTTGGGAAGGAGGGGCATGGGCAAAAGTAGAAGAGAAAAAGTGAAGTGAGCATTCTTTAATAGAGGAATTTATTTTGCATGTTGCTTTGGGTTTGTGCTCCTCCCCTATATATGCATACCCACATGTACATACACCCACACACAGCAGGCAGCGCAGGAGCCTGATTAAACGAGAAGTTGTGATTGTCCCTAAGGGAGCCTACTGTTCTCAGTCTTCAAGCTGGTAATGAGTAGTGCTATCTGCTTCTGCTTTAGGAGTGATATCCTGATAAGTTCAACTGTTTACAAAAGTCTGTGGTGACTTAAATTCAGGTGTGTCTGTTGAGAGGTTATTGTAGCCAAGAAGGGGACAAGCGTGTTAGATGTGTAATGGCAGCAGCTGGAAGAGGAAAGCATGCTTCTCAGAGTCCCATCAAGCACTGGCTAGGTGAGAGAGAAGCAGGTGAGGAAGGTAATGGTGAGGGGCAGTGGGCATGGGCTCCTGCATAAAGAGCAGTTCCTCTCAGAGACTAGGGTATTTACTTCCTACATTCTGTGTCCCCACTTTCCCTCTTTCCTGTGAATATGCATGGAAGAAAAAAACAAGGAAGAGAGATAATGGTGATTTGTGATGAGTTTCAACTATGGCCCTGACCTCATCGGAAAAGGGACAGAGAAGAGTGTAAAGTCTTTCAAATCAGTCTGTCTCTTTGAAGAGCAAATCTTTTCTCAGTCTCCAAGGGCTGGCCTTGCTCTCTTCTTAACCCATCACCTGTGGTGGAAGTCATATGGTTTCACCAGAAGTATCTACAGGCGGCTCTTGGGGTTAACTCTGAGAGGCGAGGGTGTTCCAGGTAAATATTCTTCCTTAATTAATGTTTCTAATTTTTAGTCAGTTTGAAATTAAAGAACTTTACCCATGGGCCATCTGAGATGTTGGCTGTCTGTTCATTCTTGCAGGTACCCACAGGACCATTTTTCAGCCTCATTTAACCTGCAAAACAGCTGTTGTAAGAATTGTTGGAGGACCTTCGTCCCCTCAAAGGGGGTATGAGTGGCAGGAACTTAATTAGGATTCAGTGTTGATATTGTCTGAGGCCTGTTGTTTGAGGGAATGAGTCCCAGGTTCCCACTAGGAGGTGACTTACCTCCTATCAGAGCTCCATCTGGATTTTCAGTGACACCATATCATTGGCACAGGCTCACTTACAAGTTGGAGACTGGCTCAATGAGGTGTATGGGGCCTTGAAGTGTTTTCACCTGCTCTGCTGTGAAACTCAAATTTTATATGTTTATATCCCTGAAGTTGAGTGAGTAAGGGTGGGATGGAGGAGAGAAGCATCCAGACTGGTGGGGCAGGATCTATTTATGGAGTACCTAGATCCCAAGATTTTGCTTGACAGGTACTGGGAACCTGTCTCCCCTCTCAGTTGAGGCAAGGTTCCTGCTGGGGTCAGCAGTTGATTTTCATCCTTTTTGAGACACATTGTCAGGGACTGTTCTCTTAAACCAACCTTTGTTACCATCTTGTTGAATTTAAGCATGGAACCTAAGGACATTTTCAGGACTACTCCAAGTTCTCTGTGGTTTTGAATAAATAGCTATATTTATTTGCTACTAGAGGAGACCTTACAGATAATTTAGGTTAGCTTCTGCATTTTGCAGATGAAGAATTTAATGCTTTGAGAGCTTAAGTGTTTTGCCTGAGGTTATACAACTAGTTAGTGACTGAGCTAGGAATAGAACCCAGGTCTCCTGGCTCTCAAATCTGTATTATTTCTATTATACTATATGCTTTATCTAAAGGAGTACCTGTAAATTGATTTAAAGCAGACTTTCCAAATAATTCTTTGTTGTTGGGGATATTGTATGACGTTTAGTAGCATCTCTGGCCTCGACCCACTGGATGCCAGTAGCAACCATTTCTACTGTCCAGTTGTGACAAACAAAAATTTTTCCAGACATGGCCAAGTATTGTATGGGGATAAAATTGCTCCCAGTTGAGAACTAATGATTTAAAGTTAGTGCATCTTTAGAGAAGTAATAGGCTTATGTTAACTCCTCCTGGGCATGTGTGAGTATACATGCATTTGAGTAACAAGGATATGAGAAGATGACTATGGCTATATAGGGTAATGGGAGCTTGAGGGAAGACCGAAGCTGCCTCCTCTTTTTTTTAAATGCTGAGAGTGTGTGCTACCATATAGAGGAGGAGGAGACAAGGATGGGACAAGGAAAGAGAGGAAACTAGTAGGATATTTTGTTTTTAATTTGGGGGAGACAATTGCTATGAACATTCCTGTCTAAAGGACTTGTATTCAGAAGATAAAGAACTGTTAAAAAATTTAATAAGAAAACAACTCAATTTTAAAAACTGAGCAAAAGCTTTGAACAGATACTTCACCAAAGAAGATATGAAGATGGCAGATATGCCTATGAACAGATGCTGAGCATCATTAGTCTTAAGGAAAATGTAAATTAAAACCATAAGGAGAAACCTCTGCATAACTAAGAATGATGAAAAATTTAAAAGACTGACCATATCAAGTGTTGATGAGGATGTCAGGGAACTGGAACTCTCACATGATGCTGGTGGAAATGCAAAATGGTACAGCCAGTTGAAAAGCAGTTTGGTAATGTCTTAAAATGTTAAACATACACCTACCATATGATCCAACCATTCTACTTCTAAGTATTTACCCAAGAGAAATGAAAGCATATGTCTGTGAAAGCAAACGCAAATACTTGTACATGAATGTTCATAGCAGCTTTAGCTGTAGTAGGCAAAACTGGAAACAACCCAGATGTCCATCAGCAATTGCTTTTTAGACATTATTTTGTGAATGAGACATTTTACAATCCTGTCAGCTAATCAAGTTTGGTAGAGAAAAGGATCAGCCTGAGAACATCTGTTTATGCCAGAATACTGGCTTGATTTCTGGGTGTGTCAGAATGTCTTTAAGTATTCTCTGTTGGCAACTGGATTTGGCAATGGAGTTGGTAATCTTCTATAAGTCCCAGGTGGGCTATTTTAATGGTGATTGCTTATGATGGATTAACGTTTATGTTTTTCCTTAAAAGAACATACCTGGCTCTAACTGCTAGCTCCTTTAAAGTGTTTTATTAATACCAACATTAAAACATTTGAGGGGTCAAGGTGTCATTGGTTACTATTACCTCTCTCCTAAAGATGGCAGGCCACGTGCCCTTAGGGTTGCAATTCTATCCAAAGAGTAAAAAATGGGAACCAAGAAAAGAAAATGTTTCAAGGGGGGGTAGAGTGATCAACTCCTGCCCCAGGGGTAACTGAGACTTCTGTGATGTATGTGGGTTGGTTGAGACTTGTAAAATCCATTTTTTATTTAATCCTTTATTTTTTTAGCTTCTAGTATGTGTTGAATATTGAGATACACACAGGAAATAAGATATGGCCCAGTCCTGTCTTTAAACATAGTCCAGTGAAGAAAAAGACAAATGTGCAGGGACAGTGCAGAGTGATGAACAGCATGGTAGATGTGGCCACTGGATGCTGCCGGCAGAGCATGCAGGCTAGATCCTTAATGAAGAGTGAAGTAGGAGTTGGTCAGGAATCACTTGAGTGTTCCTTCTAAATATCTTAGCTTGGTGCTAGCTGTTAGGGTGTGAGTACTTAAAATTACTAGGAAAACATATAATTCTTGCTCTCCAGGAAACTTTAATCTAGTTAAGGGATGAGATTAATACACATAGGATTAAGATGACCATGAGTTGATAGTGGTATAATACAGTAGAAATAATACTGCACAGAAATAATACGTAAATAATAATTCTGGCTTGGGATCTGCTCGTACTTGACTCTGTAACCCTGGGAAGGTCATTTACTGGGTCTCTTGGCCTCAGTTTTTTAAACTCTAAAATGAGAAGCCTAGATAACAGTATATGATATATGGGGTCCCTTCTAGCTCCTCCTTCTGTGCTATGGGGGTGTTGATGGGAGACCTGGACAGGAATGGGCATGGCCAGTTTGTCCTCACTAGAGAGATTTGCCTCAAGGAAGCAGAGAAGTTGTTGTTGAGAAGAAATAAAATCCATTATAAAGTTGAGTAAAACTGTAGAAATCAGGGATTTTTAAACTTTGGAAGTCATTTTGTGGGAATCATATTTAAAGCTAAAACTGAGTATAAATCTCACCTTCCTGGGAGCGAGGATATTAGGCCACTGGCTGCTTTTCATCACTAATCCCTTTCGATTGTCTGGCTTTGAATTGGTGCTGGGTTTCTGATGGTTATTAATAGAAACCTATATGTAAGAGTGAGAACTCATGGCATGTTTTTTGTTGTCTTGGTTCCTTCCCTCTTGGAATGCAGAATTAGCCAGTGTCACCAATCCCATGATTGGAAAGGCATTTTCTCCCCATGCCTCTTTCTCTCGTAATTCCTCCTATCTGATCCCTCAAGAAAGATGCTGTGATCTAAGACTATCCCAACAATGCACAGCAGTGTTATTTGAAAGAAAAACATAAATAAGGAACTTTTGCAGAACCAGAGGGAAGGAACTGCATTCTCTTTTCTCTGCCACATCCAGTAGCACCTGAGTGCCTCCTTTGTCTGATTCCCAGAGTGCCCAGGGTTGAGTAACCTTTCCTGGAGCACTGTAGGCCCCACCTGGCAGCTTTGTGAGTGCTTATTTTGCAAGATGGAGTTCAAAGTTTATGTTGTCTTTATAAAGGGTCTGAAAGATATGGAAGAGACTTTTTGGACTGGGGTAATAGCAATATAATTTCTACACTTGTTTCCGTTTCCAGACTCCAGAGCTTTCAGAACTCCCATTTCTACATGTACCAGGCTTGAAAACTTACCTACAAAAATAATTTTTGTTCCGTCCCCGCCACATTGTCCTCTTTCCATACCTACTGTGCCAGAGAGCCTTTCCTACAGCTTCAGTATCTTATTCCCTATTGAAATGTAACTTGCCAACACTACTTTGGGAAGACAGGTCTAATTGTCAGACATGATGTCTGCACATGATCTGATGGCCTCAATAAGAAAGAAGGCTGTGAGGACACATATCCTATGTTATCCACAATTTCAACGTCACAGTAACTGGTTGGATGCGAACTTTTCAAACAGAGCTGGATGACACAAAATGATTTACTATGGTTCTGCCTGGAATAACTAAAATCAAAAGCTGGTTGTGTGTGGTGGCTCACACTTGCAATCCCAATACCTTGGGAGGTGAGTTGGGAGGATCGCTTGAGGCCGGATGTTCAAGACCAGCCTGGACAACACCATGAGATCCCATCTCTAATTTATATATATATATATGTGTATATAGGTGTGTGTGTGTATATGTATATATGTGTATATATGTATATATATGTGTATGTGTATATACACACACATACACATGTATATATATATCTAAAAATCAAAAGACCTTTGTTGATATGGGTGTGGCATTTTAGATAACTAACAAACCCCATGGTGTTTGACAAGTGATAACATAATTTCTTGATAAGAGTTTATCCCATATTAAGTACCCTGGCAGTTACAATCCCCATGAAATAGAAGAGATAATTGAGACTCAGGCAGGTGAAGTGCCCAAGGTCTTGCAAATAACAATTGATGATATTGACCTTCAAATTCTGATCTTCTGACTTGATGCCAAGTCTAGTATGTCTTCCATTACCCATATACTTTTCTATGTGTCATTTATGGAACTTTTAAAATTTACCATAATCATCTCTCATTAGATTAAAAAAAATCAACTCTTTAATGGCAGTGGCTATTATGAAGTAGTAAAAAAAATCAGAAGGACTTCTAATATGCTCCTCTTTTACCTGAAAAAAGTTTTCAGCAGAGGAGAGGGGCAGACAGCTTACATCAATTTCCTTATGACCCTTTAGCCTCAGGGTTTATGGCCTGGACCATACTGATGAGCCTCACAACTGAATGTTTCTCTAGAGATCCTAGTTGACAGGGCCCTCCAACAGATGAATGTGGGTCGTTCTGTATGCCACTTTGTTCACCCCAACTCCACCAACACAAATAACAACAAACCATAAACACTCATGTCCCTAATACATTTCCTTTGGAGTTTACAGGTTTTGTTATATACACCATTAAAGTCTTCAGGGACCTATCTCAATATGTTTTTTTCATCTTGACTTAAATCCAACTCTTCTTGTTTCCTTCTCCATCAAACCACAGCATCCCCCCTCTTCCTTTTGTCAAGGAGTGATGGACAATAGATGATAGCAACAGTTTCTATGGTAACAGCATCTGAGTCATCTCCTTGGAAACCCACATAAAGGCCTTCCATCTCCAGACCAGCTCAGTGCAACTTTGAAGGCCTTTGTTCGCTTGAATGGATCAGCATGGGGGAGCAAGCTCTCCCCGGGTTTGGCCACTGCAGTTTCCTTTGGTTCCTGATGTCCATAACACTTTGGATATAGAGTTGGATTCAACCAAAGGTGGGGGATGGTGGGACCTGGAGTGCTTTTCTCAACCTAGCCCTTGGCCAGAAAGCATTGTCCCTAGTCCAGCACCAGATACCCTGCAGATTTAGCCAAGAGGTGTCTCGCTTTTTAAAATGTCCATATGACTCAGCCAGGCTCCCACAGTGACCATCTATGGATCAAAATAAACCAGTGTCTCATGTGAACACAGATGAGCTGGGTATTTTAGTATGGTCACGAAGAGAATCCTGAAAGAGGGCACCGTGGGGCAGCTTGTAAAAGTCCCTTTCCTTATGGTGTCTTTCAAATGCAGCAGTTTTGTTACTTCAATGAAAGCAGAATGGTTTCCAGCAGCTAAGAGAATTAATTCTCTTGTCATCATCCACACCAAATAAGAATCACAAACGTTTCCATTGTGCTGCATATTTTGGAGATCATTTTCACATACATGAGTTCAATTAATCATCTATTCAATGGTTGAATATGTGTTAATTTGAAACCTACTATGTGCTGCATAGGGTATTGAAATTTGGGATACAATCGTGAGAAAAATAGACATGGTTCCTGCTCTAATGAAGTTTACTTATGAATAAGAAAAACAAATGCTAATCAGATAATTATGCATGAGTGTAAACATTCAGCCACGATCTACTCTGAAGGAGAGAGTCCACTGTATCAGTGGGCACAAGAGGGGGATTTGACCACTGGGGACAACTTCCCTGAAGAAGTGATGGATGAGTAGCAGTGAATGGGCCTTTTGCAGATGGGGAAGTAAAGACTTTGTAGGTTGAAGAGACATCCCTATGGTCACACAAACTGCTAAATGACCAGTCCAGCCCTGGAATGTGAACCCAAGAATGGAGCAGTCAAATCCCATGCCCTGTCTGTTCCCTTGTTCTGACTCTCAGAGCACTGCCTGGAGTCAATCCTAGACCAGGTAGCCAAGGAGTGCTCTCCCATTTCCCCTGTCAGGGCTTATGTTGTCTTCAGAGAGGTTCTTCCCAGCTTCTAGGACCAAACCAAATGCCCATTTGCCTGAGGGGACAATTCTAGGAATTTTCTGTTTAGACAGACATCCTCCTCCAAGGTGTTACCTGATCATTGAAGTTAGCCTTCCTAGGGATGTTGACCTTTAAATACAGCACTCTAAGAGGCTAAAAGTTTTGAAGTACCTCTTCCCTCTAAAAAAGGATGGAGATAGGTTAAAAAAGAATATCCACTGGTAGAACGTAGGCTTTAGGAGGGAGATTGTTTTAGCCAACATTTGGAAGCAAAGTAGCAGCAGAAGCAGGAGGATCCATTTCATTCATACTCTGGGCCCATCTGGTTCCCTGTGGTTACATCTCCATTTAAGGGGCAAAGAAAACTGTTTGTCTCCTCCTCAGAGGAGTGGGAAAGCCCTCCCTCCACGGTCATTGGGAATGAGTGAGTCAGGCAGGGGAAGTGGGGTGGGGTAAAATGGGACCACCCCCGTGTGGCAGCTGAGGGAGCTGCTGTGTTTACAGCCCTATGGTGATGCAGTGGATGTCCATATTTAGGCATTTGCCTACTTGTTACATTTTTTTAAACAAGAATTTAAAGGTGGCAGATTCCCCCTGGCATGCGAAGAGTGTGTGAGACTACCTTTCCACCTATAGCTTGAGTTCTTCCTCACTCTTATGCCTTTGTGGATACCATTATCAGCCAGACACCTTTTCCTTGAGCTTTTGTAACCCAAAAGCTAACCCTTCTGCCTCCTGCCTTGACTTCCCAAACATATTGGAACTTTGACTGCTCCCTTCCTTTCTGGACCACTTGCTGTAAAGCCACACCCTATCATACTTCTAGGGGAGGAGACTTGGTATTACCTACCTGCTGTGCCCTCTGTCCTGAGCTTTTTTTTTTTTTTTTTTTTTGATAGTGTCATGAGACCACTACCACAAAAATTACCTGTTTATCTGTAAATTCCTTAGTATGAACTCAGCTAATGCCTGTGGCCTATGAGCTGTGTGAATGGAGGTAGTCTGAGTACAGCAATATGGTGTCATGCCATCTTTGGCCTAGACAATCCTGCTCTCCCACTAGGCCCTCTCAGCTCATGTCCTGTTGTCTCTGTCACATCTTCCCTGAGTTCTTCAAATTCCCATGGCACCTGCTCCCCATGCCATTCACTTGCCATCTTTTCCCACTACCTTGTCCTTATGAGTCAACGTTTTATGTGTCCTTGTCCTGTTTCTCCAGAGAGAACATGAAAATCATCTATTACTGAGCAAAAGGGGCTCATTTCCCAGTGTACTAGAAGCCAACACTATGACACTGGGTTTTTAAGAAAATAAAAGCTTTATATTGAAAGTTGACTCCCAAGGAGACAGGAGTCAAGCTCCAATCTGTCTCTTCAGGCTGGGTTTATTTAAAAAAAAAAAAAAAATATATATATATATATGTATATATGTGTGTGTGTATATATAAATATATATATATGTATGTGTGTGTATAGATACATATATATGTGTGTGTATATATATATATATATTTGAGACAGGGTCTCACTCACTCTGTCACCCAGGCTGGAGTGCAGTGGTATGATCATGGCTCACTGTAGCCTCGAACTCCTGGGCTCAAGTGATCTTCCCAACTCAACCTCCCTAGTAGCTGAGCTGGGACTACAGGCATGCACCACAACACCCAGCTAGTTTTTTTTTTTTTAGAGAAAAAGTCCCACTATATTGCCCAGGCTGAACTCTTGACCTCAAGTGTTCCTCTCTCCTTGGTCTCCCAAAATGTTGAGATTATAGGTGTGAGCCACCACATCTGGCCCAAGGCAGTATTTTTACTAGAAAAGGTTCAGGGGGTGAATTCTTTTGGTTTTTTTTTTGTTTTTGTTTTTGGGACAGGGACTCACTCTGTTGCCCAAGCTTGGATACAGAGGTGCAATCTTGGCTCACTGCAGCCTCAGCCCTCAACCTCCCAGGTCCAAATGATCTTCCCACCTCAGCCTCTTGAGTAGCCGAGACTACAGGTGTGTGCCACCATGTCCAGCTAATTTTTGTATTTTTTATAGAAAGGAGGTTTCACCATATTTCCCAGGCTGGTCCCAAACTCCTGAGCTCAAGCAATCTGGCCACCTCCTCCCCGCAACATGCTGGCTGGGATTATAGGCGTGAACCGCTGCATCTGGCCCAAGGGGTGGATTCTGAGATTAATGGATGATTGATGGAAGGAAAGGGGAGGTCTGGAAATTCCTTGGGCGTGCACAGTTATCTCTGCATGTTGCCTCATGGATCACATGTGCAAATTCAGGGGGAGTTAGTAAGAAGCATGCAGTAGAAATTCAGGCTGTGAGGTCAACAAGCCCATTCTGTGCACTCTAATTGGCCATCTCGGTTCCAACAGATATCAGCTAGTTATTTTATCTCGTAAGTGGACGGAGCTTCAGCAAGTTGTTTCTTTAATTACCTGCCATCTTGTAAACTCAAGAATTTCTATTAGTCCCTGGTTTATTTAACTCTTTGGGGCACAGTTTCACATGTGTGCGTGGACCATGCTTTCTCATATATCATTGTCCCCTATAGCTGTGTATTCAATATAATAGCCACTAGCTAAGTGTGGCAATTTAAGTTTCAATTCATTAAAATAAAATTAAATTTAAAATAAAATTCAGTTTTTTGGTGGCACTTGACACATTTCAAGTGCCCAGCAACTGTATGTTCAGCAGCTATTGTATTGGATAGTACAGGTATAGAATATTTCTATTATTACAGAAAGTTCTGTTGGGCAGTGCTCTTCTATAGCACTTGGTACATGCTGGTACATGCCTGGTGCCTAATTGGTCTCTGCTATGGTTTGAATGTTTGTCCCTAACAAAAATGTTTACATTTAATTGTCACTGTAACAATATTAAGAGGTGAGATGTTTAAGAGGTGATTAGGCCAAAAGGGCTTTGCCCTGTTAAGTGGATTAATGTCATTATGGAGGGAGTGGGTTTGTTGTAAAAGGGTGAAAAAGGGTGAGTTTGGCTTCCTCTTGTTCTCTTTCTCTCTTGCCCACTCCACCCTTCTTCCTTCTGCCATGGGATTATGCAGCAAGAAGGTCCTTGTCAGATGCCAGCACCTTGGTATTGGACTCCCAGCCACTAGAACTGTGAGAAATTTCTGTTCATTATAAATTCTCAGTCTCTGATATCCTGTTATAGGCACAAAGTGAACTAATTCCTCAACAAATATTTACTGCTTGAGCCTTCAAATTAAGTCTGTTTCTCATGGGTGAAGCCAAGGGTAGTTACAGATATAGAAGAAAACTTATACTTTGCCCAATTCAGTTATGAATTGTCAGAGAGAAAACATTAGAAAAAGGAGGAAAAAACCCCTCACTTTTCATCCTTAGAAGATCAAAATAAGCAAGATTAACCCTGTCTAGTTCTGGTCAATCACATAAGTAGATGTTTAAGCATTCCCCGTAATCCTAGATTTTCTAGCTATAACAGTTTTATCTTTGACTTCTGTGATGCTGAGATCTAAGGAAATGTCACTGCCGTTATGAATATGATGATCTTTTGAAAAAAAATGCAGTTTTTTCAACATAAGCAGACTTATCTTCTGGGTTTTTTTTCTTTTAAACATCTCTTGATTTTTGTATTTCAAGCCACTTTTTTTCCTTTTGTAAATGTTTTTGCTGACGCAGATGAGCAGTTTAGCTGAAGATTTATCTTTTTTAATGCACGAATCCAGAAAATAAGAAGTAGACATATCCTATGACAAGGAAATGATGATTACTACCTTGGGGAGATAATGTTCCCTCCTACAGAGGCTACTTATGGTTGAAGAAGGAAAGGGAAGATAGGACTCCTGCATTCTGGAGTGGTGTGGTTTTTGATGACTTGGCTTTTCCATCTGTTAAATGTACATAAAGAATCATTTTCTTATTTTTTGAGTAATTGTTTTTGATGAAGGATGATGAAACATTTGTATCTTTGTCTCTAAATGCTTTTCAAAGTCAGTGCCTCATTTCAGCATCTTGCCCTGGGTCTTGCCTATAGTAGGGTCTTGGTCAATGCCTATAGATTGTTTAAGGCCTCATTAAATCTGCATTATGTAACTGCAAAGCCTTCTTCTTGTATCAGGGGCTACAGTTGATAGAACACAGGCAAAGGGCTGGGATTTCTGGTGACCAGGAACAGTTTAAGAGGATGCTGTTGGATGGGATTGACATGAACCATTGTGTGTGAATGTGCAAACACTAGTGTTACCACTGTCCCATGTGACTAACCTTTCCCAGCAGGGGCCAGTGGTTTTAAAGGGCAAAGCTGTGGGCCTGCTAGATGATGACGGAGCACGAAAGACTTGGAATTCAGAGCTAAAGCTGGCAAGTTGGCTCCTCCACTGCTTTGCTGGCAAACATGTTGGCCATTTTAGGGTAAGGAGTAGGAGGCCTTGAGAATCTCATGGACGTGTTTTCTACAGTAGCTAGCATGTCACGAGAGGATGGGACTGGTGAATGTGTACAAAGGAGAAGGGACATGAGGAAAGTGTGCTCTAAATTATGAACTACTACAATACTTTATAGTATGCCATAGTTTATAGTATATTACAAATTATACTCAAACTGTAGACCACTATAAACTGGGAACAAGGCAATGCATTTTACCAGTACAATCTGTGGTGTGGGTGGTGTTATCCTCATATTGCAGATAAGAAAGATTGAAGCTTAGATGTTTAAGTGACTTCTTGGCACTCACACAGCTGGTAGATCCCTTATCTGGGATTTAGATTTAGATCTTTCTCCAACTCCATATTTTTTCTACTATTCCTTCTTCCTCTCTAAAGAGGCTCTTTGTGGTCCATTTCAGTTTGGACATTCTATGATGCTCCCAAATGTTATCTTCAAAAGGTCTTTCAAGAAGCAGTTAGAGCTCCAGGAATAGTACAGCTTGAATGTGCTCATCAGTTAAACACATTCACATCTCCCTTGGGGCCGCAGAGTCAGGAGAGTTAATTAGCGTCTATCAGGCAGTTCTGAAGTACTTACAAGGGCTCAAAGATGACCTTGAGGAACATTTTATTTTGAGGTGGCTCCTAGAGTTTGTGTTATAGATTGGTCACTTTCCACCCCCCTCACCCTAAACTGGGAGCTTTTAATTACAACAGGTCTTTCTCCGGAAGCTGCATCTTTGTTGCAATTTCCTGTTCCAGCTGGCCCTGGCCAAACTGAATTCAGTGTCCTAAACTCTTCCCCAAACCGCGTTCTCCTCTCTTGTGGCTCCTTTTGCTGTTTCAGGCCAGGAGACTCGGATAGTTGGCCCAAGGTAGGGATTTCAGATATGTAGGTTATTTGCTACTGGTGATTTTTTTTTTTTTTTGGTAAGATAGGTAATGCATTGCTCTGAGCTATCCACATTCTCCAATTTCCTCTGGACTTTCCACTGCTATGTGTAAGGTGCTGATCAGGGCAGGCAACTCAGCCAAAATGAGAGCTGTAATCAATGGCCATGGAACCAACAAAGTCAAATGGATCCTTTAAAGAAAGACCTCTGTAGCATTGTGAACTCACCAGCAAAATCTAGTCTCACAAACAAGAGAAACATTGGTGGGGTCGGGGGTGGAAAGAAAACTATGCCAGTGATTATTTTCTGCTTAAGCACTAACCCAGTCTTTATGCGTAGGAACAAGGGAAATAACAATTGGGTAAATTGATGCTGGGTGTGGTGGCTCACGCCTGTAATCCCAGCACTTTGGGAGGCTGAGGTAGCAGATCACCTGAGGTCAGGAGTTTGAGACCAGCCTGGCTAACATGGTGAAACCCCATCTCTACTAAAAATACAAAAATTAGCCAGGCATGGTGGCAGGTGTCTGTAATCCCAGCTACTGGGGAGACTGAGGCAGCAGAATTGCTTGAATCCACAAGACGGAGGTTGCATTGAGCCAAGATCGCACCACTGCATTCCAGCTTGGGCAACAGAGTGAGACTCTGTCTCAAAAAGAAAAGCAAAACAAAACAAAACAAAAAGGGCCAACTCTTTGGGGCACAGTTTCACATATGTGACAGACAGCATCCTCAGCTCTCCCCATAGTCCAGCCCATGAGAATACATCTGGCATTATTACAGAGTGTCTAAATGATTATTTTGCTCTTCTGTCATCTGATGTGTTGGAAAACACTCCTGCAATTGTTTTCCTTACGTTGGCTTCTGGGCTGAACTTAATCTTCTAATGGATTTTACTCCCTTTCCAAACGGTCTTTATAGCATTCTAACTCCTTGTGAGTCCTTGGGATTTTCCCTTGTTGGCCAAACCCTGCACTGATTGTGGATGCTGTTTAATTTACTGTCTCCTTTCAGACTTGCCTGTGAAGATTAACTGTCCTTGAACAACAGCATCACTCATTGTACTTGACCACATTTGCTTCACCTTTCTCAACTGCACTGTTTTCCTTCCTCGTCTCTTAGGCACACACACATACACCAATGCATGTAATTTGTTAATTCCTCCTCTCATAGATACACACACACAAATGCGTGTATGCACATTAACACTCAAATGTGTAGCATATATGAAGTAACAGGGTCTCCTATCTCTTAAGAGCAGAGTAGTTGATGTTGCAAATGTCATTTCTCATGAAGTCTTAGGATCTGAGTCTTGAAAAACCAGCGACACCTTTTTTTTGTTTGTTTCTGGTCATCTTGAACCAGATCCCAGAGTTGCTTGTGAGTGTGTCCCTCATTAAGAAATCACTTCTTTGAGATGATCTCTTAGTGATTCCAGACCCTTTAATCATTTAACAGTTCTAAGTGCCAACCACATACAGGGCATTCTCTTCTCCAAGTTATTCCTAAGTGAAACTGACTTTTGTCCAGGCCTTGCCCAAGAATTGGTCAGAGGGCTAAGGTCTTAGGTGTGAGAGGGCTACACTGGAGGGGAGATAAAAGAATAGAAAGGGCAGATGGGTGTCCAAGATAATAAAAAAATTAGCTCATTACAAAGCCAGCCACATTCAGACTTACATCATGGCAAGTGCAGCAGAACTTTCTGGCTGGGGGAATATTTAGAAAGGGAGTGTTGCCCAGAGATTGTCAAATGCTGGGGAGTTGGTACCTTGGGAGGGCAGTGGAAGCCAGTGGGCTTCTCTGTTCACATCTGTATGTGATTTTTCTAGGAAGTGCTGCGGGAGGTAGCTAATGAAGAGAAAGAAAGCCAGGCCCAGACCAGGCACGGTGGCTCATGCCTGTAATTCCGGCACTTTGGGAGGCCGAGGCAGGTGGATCACCTGAGTTTGGGAGTTTGAGACCAGCCTGGGCAACATGATGAAACCCTGTCTCTACTAAAAGTACAAAAATCAGCTAGGTGTGGTGGCAGGCATCTGTAATCCCAGCTACTTAGGAGGTTGAGGCAGGAGAATTGCTTAAATCCAGTAGGCAGAGGTTGCAGTGAGCCGAGATCATGCCACTGCCCTCCAGCCTGGGTGATAGAGCCAGACTTCTATCTAAGAAAGAAAGAAAGAAAGAGAGAGAGAGAGAGAGAGAGAGAGAGAGAAAAGAAAGAAAAGAAAGAAAGCCAGGCCAAAATATGGTACACATGTAAACACTGTCAAAGGCACTATCATCTGTAGTAGTAGTCGGGGGAAGAGGAGAGGTGGCCATCAGCTGCATGTGCAGTGTCTTGAGGCCTCTGTGGCAATCTGAACACTATGGGCCACAGTGAGTGTAACCCAAAGTTCCTGGACTTGATTTAGCCTTCATCTCTTCAGATTTTCTCTACTAGCTCTAGATGCTTCTCTTTGCTATCCATATTTCAGAGAGGACATTTCTGCCTTTGAGCAACTCCATTAATCAAGTGGACAGATTATTACTTTGCTTTTTTTTTTTTAATGCCATAAATTTTCTCTTGGCTAAATTTTGAGCCTTATTTCTGATCATTCTCCAGTGCTCATTTCCTCCAAATGCATAGGCCTGTTTGCCTTTCCCTAACACTGGGTATCTAGAGCTTTCTGCACAAGTGCTCGCTGCTCAGTCTCCCTCAGCCCTCACATTCCCCTCCTACCTAGTCTACCTGGCAAACCCTAGTCAACCTTTCATTTTATCACATAGTGTTTATAATATGGAATCATAATTATTGGACATCCATCTTTTCTCACTTGTCTGTGAGCACCATTAGAGCAGGAACCATGTGTTAATTATTTGGATGTCCTGCTTGGTAAACAGCGACTCCTTACCCCTGTATCTCACACAAGGAATAAGAGTGGGATGTAGGCAGGTGATGGTTGGGGGAAGAATTATTGTAAGAACATTCCAAATGAGTGGGAGACATAGGTGCATCTTATCTGGAATTTTTTCCTCCCACGGATTCCACTACTACTTCTCCCAGCTCTCCTCTCCTCATTTGGTTTCTCATGTTGACATGTAGTGGTCCTCTGTGGTTTCATGTGTCTTATCTCCCCTGGCTTAACTCCCAGCTCCAGATGTCTCTCTCCCCATGGACTGATCCCTTAAAATGTACAGTGGAAATTGCCTGACAGTAATGCCTATCTGAGCTGTTGCAGGCTTGTGTGATGTTCTGACAGCCATTGGCAGTCATTAGGTGTCATCTTTATTTCTTTACACTGCTTCCTATATGTGAGCTCTGAAAGAGGATAAGAGTGCCAACAAACCAGTCTACCACTGGGATAAGTACATGGGTCTTTCTAGGATTTATCATCATTAAATATTGAGATTTAAGTGGACTTGATACAGAGTCCATAACAAACACATAATCTTGGGGTTGGCAGGGTATGTTATGGGGGTTCATAGTGTAGATGGGATGATGTCTGGTTGGTTCCATTAGAACCTCTGATGGGTAATTTTATGTGTAAACTTGAGAGCTCTTTCCCTCACCTTGTAAACCTCATTATATGATTCAGTATCGCCAGCCTCACCATTGCTGAGGGAGACTTAAAAAGACAACCTGCAGCCTCCAATAAGGTTGTTGGGTTATGATTCTCATCATCATCTGGGACAGAGAGCTCCCTGTTCATATGCAGGTAGCTTCTCTGCCACCATACCCCTGTTGTACTTTCATTTTTTGTGAGTTAGATTTTTTTGGTTGACTGATTTGAACAACAGTTTCAATCTTTTGAAAGACTATCCCACATCCAGAAAGGCATTCCTAAGATGTTCCTGGAGTTGTAAATGAGACTAGTCACTGCAAACCCTTGAGAGAATGTGCTGGTTTCTCTCTGTAAGCACAGCAGCCTTAACAATACAAATATAGTTTCATATTTATATAAATAATATTAGGATGCTTGCTAGTGTCTGATTTTCATGAGTCTTTCATTTTAACATTTTCAAATTTTATACAATAGTTTGACTTTGCCATTCTATAATATGTGTGGAATTTCATAAATACAGTTCTGTCATTTAGTATTTATATGATTATGACATGGTTTTTATGTTTTGCTATGGAATTTAATTGCATATGTGATTATTTTTCTTAAACTGCTAAAAAAACTATTAAAATGTACTTTCAATTATGTTCATAGTGTGTAAACCCACACAGTTACAAAGCCACAAAGCAGTAGAGAGTTTTAAATGTTTTTAAAAGCATTAAAACATTAATGTGCATTGTAGAGTTGCAGATCTTATTTTTAAGAAAAGTTAAATTTCTTAATTTTAATCTGGCTTACACAAGGTAGAGCGGATTGCATTATAGAAAGAAATTTGGCAGTTGTGTTTCCTAGTTGCATTTATTCCCCATGTGTTTGTAATTGTAAAAATCTGTACTCTGTTTTCTCCTCAGAAACTAAGATACTCTTAAAAAGCATATTATCTAACAGCTTACCTATTCCAATCAATTGTTTGGGTTTTGTCTTCTTTTAGAATCCCTTCTAGTTTCTCCCCCTTTGAAAATACAGTGATGTTGTTTCTATGGAAACAATGATGTCATGGGGTATGAATGACCACCAAGAGTGCCATATATCAAGGCAATGATAGACCCCAGCTTTACCTATGAAGTTGCTAATGAGGGTCCGTTGTCAGAAACTTGAAATATATACGACCAAGAGGGAAGTAGATTTATGTAGCAATTCTGGACGGCCCATGTGGAGTGAGTGTGTGTTTGTGAAGCCATGTGTATGTGATTGTGAAATACGTCCCTGCTTCACAGTTTGACTTTAAATCATCCGGATTCCCAGATCTGTAGGGTGGGAACTTGAAACCTATGAAACCAAGTCCTCAGTATCTATGGAAGGAATGAGGGAGAAATATTTGTCCCCAGGGCTTGGTATTCAGAACCATCAAGCTTGTAACATCAGCGTTAATATGAATAGGAGCTTTGTAACGCATGTAATATATATACATTACTATAGAGTAGATATATCTAATTTAACTTGCCTGTATTTAGATGGTATCTAAATATAGATGGCATTTGATGACTAACACGTACAAGTTGCGACTAATTGATCAGAACCAGAGACATACTTAGCAGTGTACATTAACTTATATATCCAAAGAATGTGGTCCTGCCCAAAGAGGAAAGAGGTTGTCTGGAAAGGCTAAACTCTTAGTGATCATACCCACTTTTTTTGCTGTTCCTTTTTAAAACTGCATCTAGATCTTGCAACTCACTCTTTTGACTATTATCAAGGCAGATTATGTATATATGTATTTTTTTTAATGGCTAAAGTCATTTGGAACTGAGTATAATGATTGACTATCTTGATAAGCTTGCCCCAACTTTTTTGCTATTCCAGTTAAAAAATGAGGTGTGGTTACAAGGTAATGAAGCTGAAAATTATGTTTATATATTGGTTTTAAATATCTTCTGAAGAGATGATTTCCTCAAAGTTTCAAGCAATAGTTATTTCATTAGAATTTGTTATATTCCCAAGGTGACTAATATATTCCCAAAGTGCCTTGAAAGTTAATGGTTATTTGGAGATATATATGTTCAGGTATACTTATCAGAAACAACAGTAAATCTCATTGGTCTGGCATCAGAGAATGAGGTTCTCCATATAAGTAAAATTTCCAGGTAACTCAAGCTTTCGCCTCTAAGCATCAGTTGTATCTTTCAAAATTAATAAGATTTAATTACAATATTTTATAACCTTTCATGTCCTCTTTTTCTTAAGCAATATCCTGATGTTACCTTCTACGGCAGCAGGGAGTTTGCAGATGCTTAATGTACAAACTTTTAAGAATCTTGAGATGGGAGAGTACCCTGCGTTATCCAGGTGGGCTCAATCTAATCACAAGAGTCCTTATGAAAGAGAGGCAGTAGGGGATTGGAGGGGGCAGAGAGAGAGAGAAGGCAAGGAAATGATTGGAACAGAGAAAAAGGTGTTAAGATGCTATGCTGCTGGCTTTGATGATAAGAAAGGGGCCAGAAGCCAAGGAATGTAAGCAGCCTCCAGAAGCTGGAGAAGTCAAGGAAATGAATTCCCCCCTATAGCCTCCAGAAGGAACACATCCCTGCAGACTCATCTTAGACTTCTGACCTCCAGAACTTTCAGAGAATAAGTTTGTGTTATGTTTAGGCCACTAATTTTGTGTCCCCAGATCTCAGCTTTGTGATGGACATAGTTCATTTGGGAGATTGAGCTGGGAAAAGATAGGTAAACAGATGATTGCAATCCAATGTATTAGGTACTGAAATTGAATTATGAACAAAAGAGTGGTGGGAATTCAGAGGAAAGACAACTCTTATTTTGGGGGATCCAGAATGGGATTCATATTGATATAGGACTTACAGAAGGAATGCATGTCTGTGTTTGGGTTCATGGTAGGGCATTGAGGGAGGCTTGACTATAGAGAAAGTGGTAGATGAGCAAAGAGCATTCCAGGTAAAGCAAAAAGTATAAATTTCTCTGGGTTGATTTTTGTTTGACGGAAGTAGATGAAGGCCCATGATGGGGAGTGTGACATCCGTTTTGGTTTCCTGCAACCTTTGCTTTCTGTATTCCATGTTGGCTGGGTATTTTGTCCTTTAAACTAAAATTTCACCTGTGGATAAGAGAAGCATCACTTACTATAAATATAAGCTAGAGAGATACCGAATTAGTGGCCAACGTATTTTCGGTGTGATTCCAGAAGCCCTCATTTTTTTTTTTTT
>NW_012116866.1:1002787-1140190 GCF_000951035.1 Colobus angolensis palliatus | reverse complement strand
TGGCACAAGTATACATATGTAACAAACCTGCACGTTATGCACATGTACCCTAGAACTTAAAGTATAATAATAATAAAAAAAAGAAGAAAGAATTACTTTTAAAAAGCAGTGACTTAAGACTGACTTAAACTGACTTCAGGTCTCTAAGCATGAAGACAACAGGAGAAATCGTTTTGTACTCCATTATACCAAATAATACAACCAATAAAATGAATGTTATCAATAAAAAATAACAAATAAAATACAAAGGTATGTTGATAGCCTTAATGGAGCACAGGTAGCTTTAGTCCAATGTCTGCAGAAGGGGATATTGATGGCAAGTGAGTTGATTGATACCAGATAACTCTGGAAAGGCTTAAGATGTTGGAAGTACCAGTTTTTGCAGAAGGTGGGGGAGAGGTGTCATAATTAAAAAGGTCTTAAGGCCAGATTCAGTGGCTCATGTCTGTAATCCTAGCAGTTTAGGAGACTAGGTGGGTGGATCACTTGAGGTCAGGAGTTTGAGACCAGCCTGGCCAATACATTAAAACCCCTTTTCTACTAAAAATACAAAAATTAGTCCGGCATGGTGGCATGTGCCTGTAATGTCAGCTCTTCGGGAGAGTGAGGCATGAGAATTGTTTGAACCCAGGACGCAAAGGTTGCAGTAAGCCTAGGTCGTGTCATTCCAGCCTGGGTGACAGAGCGAGATTCTATCTATAGGAAGAAAAAAAAAAAGATCGTAAGTCTTTATACTGAACTAGTGTGGCCCTGTAGCTGCCTCCCCTATTTCTAGAATATTTATTGTAAGACTTTTCTCTGGATAAACTGAATGGTCCCAGAGAAAAGATCTCCAGGCCTTGACATGTGAAGGTTTCTGTAACTAGACGGTCAGTTTGCCTCCTAATCACTTTATAACAAAGCTCACTCCTCAGTGAAGCCTTATGGGCAACAAGCCCTAGTCACTCACGTAGCATTTCTAGTCAGCTTTGACTTCCTCTTTCTTAAATATGGATGGGCCGCCCAAAATGCCAGGCTATTTGAGGAAACTCTCCAACATAGAAAAAGAGAGAAACCAAAATAAATAGAGGGAAGAACCTGAAGCAAACAGAGATAGCAGGGATCAGAAAGAAACCTGAAAACAGAAAATAAAATTAGAATTAAGGCAGTACATTCTAAAACAAGACTCTATGAAAAAGAGATAGAGAACACTCAGGAATAAAAAATATATTCAAACTAAAAAAGAAGTCAGTAGAAAGGTTGAAAGGTTTAAAAAAGGAAGAAAACAAAAAATTAGAATAGAAATACAAGTTAGAAGAGGAAAGACTAACAAATTAGAGAATCAATCTAGGAAGTCCAACATCTGATAAATACGAGTTCCAAAACAGAACACACAAAAAAGATGGAAACTGGCCAAAGAACCAATACAAGAAAAACTTCCAAATTCATAGATTTAAGTTTCCAGAGTGAAAAGACCCACTGAATAATCAGAACAATGAAAATGAAAGGAACCAGTAGTACCCCAGGCAGATCTGGGCAAATGAAAGCACACCAAAGATCAATTTCTTTGCCAAACATAGCTGTGCTATTGCGTTTGTTATTAGCTGGCCCTTTCCATCTCAGAGGGGGCCACAAAACCAAAGCAAGAGTCGTCTCTGTCACTTAAGCTCATTGAGTTTGAGAGCCATCAATCATCTTGCAGCCAATTTCTCAAGATAAAATATCCCTTACAGTTCCTTGGTTATCTTAATTATTCATTATCAAATATAATATCCTCATATTAAAATTGAATTTCCTTTTATTCTTTGTAGTGACTGGAGGGGGAGTTGAGATATAAAGAGGTGAAATTACTCTTTCTCTACTTTTTTGAAAAATAACTTTAAACATTTTAAGAAAGAGATAATGGCTGATATCTTGGGAATGGATAAAACACATTCAGGTTTTAAAAATCAGTACTCATTTTTGAAAATTAATCTAAATGTAATTGGTTGCAACTGAATGTCTTCCTGATCAGGAAAGGGTTGGGGAAAATTAAAAGGAACTCAGTTCATTTTTGCCTGGAGAAAAATAGTTTTCTTTTTGGCACAATTATTCCAAGCTGATAAATTGTTAAAATGACATATTGTTATGGAACTTAGTCATAGAAGATCCTTTGATTTGGGCTCAGAATGTGATGATTGCTACAAAACAAGGTAGCCATTAGAGATTTTCCAAAGGGCTGTACTATAGATACCATTTTTTTCTTTTTCAATTTTCTTTTGAAAAATCAGAAAAGAGAGTAATTTAGGTGTAGTTCACTCAGTAGCCTGATTTCCTGAAAGCTGTTAAGTTCTTAGGAAAAGAGAAATAGGTCAAACAGGGTGGGTCTGTGGTCTCCCAACTAAAGTAACTTGTTACAGTGTTGAGCTGGTAGTCTAAGGGTGTTAATCTACAAATGATAAAATTACACGGGCCCATCAGTTCTGAGGTTGACTATTCTTTATGATAGCCATTATCATAAATAAATATATTAAAAATAAATTGAAGGGGAACATTAAATGGCAACATTAAAGGGCAACATTAAATAGTCAGGGACCTGCCCACTGGAAGTATGTTCCTTACCTGGGATTATTCTGCCTGTAGGTATGGGGTAGTGTTTATAAGCCTGGTATCGTAATTACTTGCATACTTTTCTCACCCCAAGGGAGACAAGTGGCCTCCTTAATGATTTCCTCACTTCCTCCCTGAGTTACATTCTCAACTCAGCAGCCAGAGCTATCTTTTAGTATTATCAGATCAAGTCCTTAAAATTGGTTGAAAATCCTGTAATAGATGCTAAAGAGGATAAAGAGCTGAACTTATATAGCGCCTGCCTGCAAAGAACTTACAATGAAGGTGAGAAAGAACCATGTTCCAAGTTTACAGTGTTGTGTAATATTAGGAAATGTATTTTATATATAACATTATTATAAAATCAGTCCTCTGAGTGCTAATTGCCATAGCAGTATAGAAACTCCTTCAGGCTATGGTAGTCAGGGGAGGTTTTTATAAAGTGATACTTGAAGTAAAACTTATGGGGATGTTTTGGATAGATTAAGGGACTGAACGAGGGATTTGAAAGTAGTAATTACATAAGTGCAGACATGAGAAAATCCAGTTTCTCTTCAGGATAGACAGTGAATAAGCCACAGTGCAATTGAAATATTGTAGCGTAGTATTTTATATAGGTCAGTGATGTTTGAATTCTTCTTTTTAAAGCTATGAACTTTTGTCAAAATATCACATGGAACTCCAACTTATTAAACCTGAGAACTGTAGCTTCTGTGGGTGAACAGGATGGGCAGAGGTTGATTGGCATATCTGCCTGCATGGCCTCTCAGCCCTAGAGTGGCCTTTGAGGCTCCTCCACTGAACCCAGGGCTCTGAAGAATACAGCTTAGAAACTGTATGTATGTAACTGTATGTACGTTTCAAGAGCAGCTTGGTGGGAGAAGGGAAGCTGGCTGCTTTGTGTCAGTTGGTAGAATATGTTGAATATCAGTTTTGATCTTCTGGTTTAGGCAATGGGGTGTTATAGAAAGTTTTTGATCAGAACCTATTATATAGTGTTTCAGGAAGACTTAAATGGTCATGGGGGGTGTGTGTGCAGTTTTTGTTCTTCCCTCCCCCCAACCCCCCCAAAAATGATCCTTAGAATACTACCTAGGAGTCCAGTGATGGTACCCCCAACCCCCCAGCATGATCCTTGGAATACTACCCAGGAGTCCAGTGATGGTACCCCCCATCCCCCATCATGATCCTTGGAATACTACCCAGGAGTCCAGTGATGGTACTCCCAACCCCACAGCATGACATCATCTAAACTCAGTTTCCTCCTGAAGTTCCCACCTCCTTGAAGCTTGGGCATCAACATGAATTCTAGAGGGACACAAACATTTAGCCCATAACAACCTCCTTTCTCACTTCCCACTGTTCTCGTGTGTGGAGAACAGGACGGGAATCCTGCTGCGTGTTTTCTGGAAGAATGGCTGGCTGAAACTGGGGATGCTGCCAAACACACAGATTTCCTGTGTCCATGGAGGTGCTGGGCTGAAGCACAGACATCTGAGGCTCCAAGGAGGAGAAACTCACCTAGAGAGGCAGCAACATAAAAAGATGAATTGATAGAGATGATGCGAGGAAGAACTGAATACACCAGATGTTCCCCTTCTTGAACTGGTGATCACCTGATGATTTCATCAGCTGCCACCCTGCGGGCCTTTTCTACTGGCAGCTCAGGCATGTGCTCGTTATTTGTCTTGTCCTTTTGCCTGAGTCCCATGTATGTGAGCCATTGCTTGGTGTGGATTCAGTGAGAAGGCAGAGGTGTTCAGAAACCAACAAAGTAGTTGGTTCAGTGTTACTGTGGGCAGAAGAGCTGAGACTGGAGTGAGACTCTTGCTCTAAGAAACTGCGCTGAAAAATTATTTCTGCCCTTTGGAATGTTACAGTTCTGTATCTTGAGCTCCAGGACCTACAGAGACATGTCTGGGCCTCACTACAGTTCCCATTATTCCATTATTCCTCCAATAATGGAATAATAACCTCCCATAGGGATTGAGTTGCCAGACTGAGTTGACCATGGCTTGGTACCATAGCAGTTGGATGACCTTCATGGGTGTCCATTGCCCTAGCTTAGTGATCCCACGAGTACCTGAACTGGCTGTGTATAGGCTGGAGAGGACCCTGTGTCTGGGAAGACTTCCCTTATCTTCTTAAGCCAGTATGAGATTCTCCTGGCCTGCTCTACAGGACAACTCTGGAAGCCCTGTTCTTGACCTGGGAACAGTTAGTTTAGAATTGTCTCTGTGCTTTGCACTGCAATGGAGAGGGTACCCCTCACATTCAGTCTGTGCTAACCTTGGAGGCCTGGGGGCAAGGTTTTCATTCATTCCCCCTGAGGAAGAGAAGGAGTTTGGGAGGCATCTCCTATCCTGACACTTCATCCAGCCCAAAGGACTTTAATTTTCATTTTATTTTAAAAATTAACAGTAAAATTGATTTTGGGGGTATAGTTTTATGAATTTATGTGTCTGTATAGATTCATGTAACCTTCACTCTAATCAAGATAGACATACTTCCAAATTTTGTGGGTATCAGTAGTTCATTCCTTTTTATTTGTTAAAAATTTGTTTTACATTTCAACCAATTCCCCTCTAACTTTCTGTAACAATGCTGTATCACACATGAACTGCATATTTTCCTTTTTATTTTTGAGTAGTATTCTATTATATGGATATAACACAATTTGCTTATCCATTCACCCTGTGGAAGGATATTTGAGTCGTTTCTGATTTTGGTAATTCTAATAGAGCTGTTAAACATGCATGTACAGGTCTTTGTGGGAACATAACTTTCCCTTTCTCCAGGGTAAACACCTAGCTGAGGTAATGCTGGGTTATATGATAAGCGTATGTTTAACGTTCTAAGAGACTGCCAAATTAGTTTTCCCAAATGGCTGTGCTATTTTCCATTCCTTCAGCAATGCGTGAGAAGTCCAGTGGCTCTGTATCCTCCCCAGTGTTTGGCGTCTTTTGTACTGGACCCTGTTGACTTCAGTAGGGATGGCACCAGGTTCAAGAGGCTGAGGGCAGACCCAGAACCAGTGAACAAAACATGAGGTTTATTTGGGGGAAGTTATATACAGAGACGGTCCAGTGGCTGCAGGCTGGAGAGGAGAATGATAACTGCCTGTAAAAAGCATGCAGTTTATATAGCACCCTCACTTGGCGCACTTCCCTCAGCAACCTGCATGTGACAACCCTAATTTCTTGTTATTTCTGTCAGGTGCATCTACCATACAGTGTTTAGTTGTTGTTGTTGTTTTAATTTTATCTATTCTAATATGTATATAGTGGGATCTTACTGTGGTTTTAATTTGCATTTCCCTAACAGCTAATGATATTGAACATCTTTTCATGGGAGGCCATTATTACAGACTTGGGAGAATACCCTATTGTCTAGGGAGCTGTAATCAGGTCTGAGTGTGTTTCAATAGGCCCTGGAGCTCAAGATTCTGACTTTAAAAATTCCAGTGGGCAGAAATAATTTTTTAGCCTTGTTTCCTAGGCATGAGCCTCACCTGTCTCAGTTCCTCCTGTTAGACAAAAACACTGAACCAACTACCAAAACTTGTTGGTTTCTTTACATGTGTTCATTTGCTTTCAATATATCCCCTTTAATCAAGTGTCCATTTGAGTCGTTTGCCCATTTTTTACTTTGGGTGTTGTCTACAGCTGTTGAGATTTGAGAATTCTTTATATGAATGTGTTCTGGATACAAATCTTTTGTCAGGTGTCCTATTTGCAAGCATTTTCTCCCAGGCTGTTACTTGTCTTTACATTCATTTAAAACTGGCTTCCACGGAGCAAGTTTAATTTTATGAAGTTCAGTTAATCAGTTTTTTTTCTTTTATGGATCATGCTTTTGGTATCATGTGTAGAAATTCTATATAAACCCAGGTCACAAAGGTTTGTTGTTGTTGTTGTTGTTGTTTTGCTTTGGTTTTGTTTTTGATATGGAGTCTTGCTCTGTCACCCAGACTGGAGTGCAGTGGTATGATCCTCGCTCTGCAACCTCTGCCTCACATGTTCCAATGATTCTCCTGCCTCAGCCTCCCGAGTAGCTGAGACTATAGGCGTGCTCCATCACACCAAGCTAATTTTTGTATTTTTAGTAGAGATGGGGTTTCACCATGTTGGCCAGGCTGGTCTCGAACTCCTGACCTCAGGTGATCTTCCCACCATTTTCTTCCAAAAGTTTTATAGTTTTACACTTAAGCCAGTGATGCACTTTGAATTATTTTTGGCATAAGGTATGAGGTTTATTTTTATGTTCATTTGGTTTTTTGCCTGATCTGGTCACATCTCACTCTCAGTAGTTCATTCTCTTTCCCTGTCAAGTTTGACTTTAGATTTCCATCATAATTGGAGGGGGAAAACTGCCTCACATCACAGATTGTTTTTTCATGGGAAAATAATCCCAGGATTAGGATTTTGCAGTTTGTAGTGGGAGTTTCCTCCCCATTTTCATCCTCATTTCTGAATATCACCTTGCTCTGCTTTGGGTCCATGTTCAAATCTCATCTGCCTTCGGGGCCCACCCACGCATTTCAGTCTATGCAGTAGACTCCTTTCCTGCACTCCAGATGTCACAGTGGTTGTGCTTGGTAACGCCACATGCTGTAATAGAGCAGAGACAGAAAATTCAGAAGGAACTCAAATGAGGTTAAGGCAGGAGTTGGCAAACCATGGCTCATGGATCAAATCTGGCCCACTGAGTGCCTTTATAAATAAAACTTTATTGGAACATAAGCTGTACTCATTTATCTGTGTATTGTCTATGGCTGCTTTTGTGCTGGAGCAACAGAGTTGCATAGTTGCAACAGAGACCACATAGCCCTCAGAACATAAAATATTTACCATCTTGTCTTTTACAGAAAAAAATTTTGCTAACCCTTGGAGTCAAGGCTGGTACTGGGGATGAGTTGGGTTAGGGCACTTTGCTATGGTGAAAACAGCCCTACAGAAAACGGTGCTCTTCCTACATAAACCATCCTGGCATCTCTTCACCCAAGTTCATTTGTTGTCATAGAAATTTGGAGGAAGTAATGTCTGGTGCAGCCTTGGAGTTAACTATTGATGGGCTGAAAGGGAAGATGAGATGGAATAGAGATCATGTGGTGCATCAGTCAGTCCCAGTGAGGAACAGGGAGATGCACGGAATCAGGAGTGATGTGATGACTAGCACTGACTTCTTAGTTTCTATGGTCTGCTAAACCTCACTCTACTTTAGTGGACCTCAGCCTTAGCTGCACATGAGAATCACGTAGGTAGCTTAAAAGAAAAAAAAAAAAGCCCAATGTCCAGGCTGCACTCTAGATCCATTACATCAAAACTTCTGCGGGTGGGATCCAGACACCAGTAATTTTAGTTTCCCAGTTGACTCTAGTTTACAGCCCAGGCTGGGAACCATGGTTCCACTTTACAGTCCCATAACCCCAAGGAAATATTGCCACCTACTGACGGTAGATAATTATTATGCTTTGAAATAAGTCAATAACTCTTCAGATCCCCCTCCATTCTGGGAACTTGTGTTCTGGTTACTGTATTTGTATTGTTTATGTATAAGAGCTGTTTATTAGAGTTTGATTTGGGGCCATCTTAAGGCGGTTGTTCCTGAGAAACACCTCGTGTCTTAATTTTTATGTAACTCAGAATATTGACATATACAATTGATAGGAATAGTTGAATGTTAGCACTGAAAGAAACCTTAGAGATGGTTAGTTCACACAGCTGACATATCCAAATACCTTTTGGACTTATATACTGTAGTTCTGGCTCCTTGCTTCTCAAAGTGTGGTCTGTGGACCAGTAGTGTCAGCATCATCTGAGACTATGCCAGAAATAAAGAACCCTTGGCTCTCCCCAGACCTGCAGAATGGGCTGGAATTTAACAAGGTCCCCGAATGATTCATGTGGATCCTCAAGTTTGAGAAGCACCAGTTTAGAGAATCATATAAGTGGAATCTTCTGGGTGTTGCTTCCAGTTTTATTGTAAGACACTGCTTTTCAAAGAGAGTTGCCAGTACTCTGTTAGAGGCTGAACGATTGCTTGACGGAGACAACACTGTGACTTCCAAGAGTCCTCCCAATTCAGATTTTATTATTTTCCTCCTCCTTCTCAAATAGTTTCTTCAGTATCTCTCAAGAATTACCTTCTTCACCATACCTTTCCTTATACCATGAATAGTCACTGGGGCCATCGGTTCTGCCTACTGTAGTTTCTCTCCTCCCAGACACCTTACATCTGGAACTTCTATTATCCTAATGGATGAATGCGAGCACAGGTTTTCCAAATTTACCCTTATCTCTTGCTCATCATGCTAGAAAGTCTAAGCTCACCCTAAGCTTAGTGTGGGGAGATTCAGTGGGTAGAAGACTTGAGAGAGCGTAGGAAAAGCAGTCTCACATGAATGACCGTGGGACCCCTACATCTTGTCTAACTCCTGTTACCTGATTCTCCAGTGCAAGATAGACTTTTTCAGTGTATAACACATTCTTGTGTTCAACTGTGCTGGCATTGGTGAAAACATTGCTACCTTTTCCAGGCAAGGGATTTAGGGACCATTTCCATATTCTGCTTTTCAGTCTATATAGTGATTTCATCCAGGTATTTTCTTTATTCTTATAAGGCAGTGCTTCATATATGTCTCTAGTCTTTTCTAGATTTCTCATTTCCAGTGTCTCTTCTTTCTGAATCGTCAGTGCTGTTGCCAAGATTATGTTCAAGATTTGCACCTCTATTTTTCACTCTTTTTAAAACCCTTAAGCACCCTCCTACTTTCCATGCAAAACTATGGTAACTTCTTTTCCATTTTAGAACCTTCCTCATCTGTCTGAATCCTTTCTCCCTTCCATCCCCTTCCCTTGCTTCTGGGGTTGACCTGGCCTCACCAAATGCCTTCATTTCTATGTTGCTATACATTTGCCCCACCTTCCTCAAGTGTGCCTGCCTATCTGACTCTTCCTACAAGAGCTATGAAGCTTCATATCACATTGAGTCATGTTTAGAGTTGGGAAGGTATAATCTAACCCAATACCCTGGCTTCACAGAAGGGAAGACTTATACCCTTCTGTAGGGTAGGTGGCTTGTTCAAGGTCACGTAGCTAAGAATGTGAATACTTGCTGTGAAATAGCATTACTGTTCAGCGTAGCTTCTTTGACTTCATAATACTTCATGCAAATTGTTTCACCTAACTTCACATGGTGAGTGTGAGATGTGTGTGGCAGATAGTGAGAGGTGCTGGGAGGTTTATTAAACATGATTGATTACCTTCTTTTCAAGAGAGCTAAATCGAGCCCTAGAAAGGCAAAAGGATTCATCATTTGTCTCATACCCATTTTTGGTCTGAGGCAGAAAACCGTAAATCCTTGATTCATGACTCTTCTAAATACTGGGAAACGTTTGCTTCTTCTACGTATGTGTGTGTGTGTAGGTATGAATCATACTGTGGGAACAGTGTTGTCTCTGCCCCCCTCCTCTGCAAGACTATTTATTGCTGCATAATGGATGTGTATATTTTGGGGTACATGTGATAATTTGATACATTCATATAGATTGTAAAGATCAAATCAGGGTGACTGGGACATTCATCACCTTAAATAAGTACCTTTTCTTTCTGCCAGGAATGTTGTTTAATGTCTCTAGTCTTCCTTCGTACATGATATATTAACCATTTAGAGGAGCTTAGAAGAGAGTTTAGGCTAGATATTAGTGGAGAATGATAGAATTGACCAGAGTTGGGTTTGTACTGTTGTATTTTTATCTTGCCATCCACCTGTCTCTTTTTTTACTTAAAGAAGAGAAGATTCTAGTATTTGTTTTTAACATGCTGTGAGAGATATAGAGGAGAAAGCAGCTGAAAGCAGCAGATGATTGTTAGTACTGGTTCTCATCTTTCTTCATAAATCACCCCTTCAGGCCCCTTAATCATTTAGGTTGTTGTTCAGCTCCCCGTGACCTGTCAGCATGCTCCTGGTCAGAGAAAAGTGATGGCTGTATTCCTGGGGCTATCTCGTCTCCTCTCTACAGGGAGCAACGGCCACTCGGAGATCCCCTGAGTACACAGCCCGAAATTGTCTACACTTGAGACTGCCGCTGCCTTCCATGCAAAGGACTGTTTAATTTGCCCTCTGCCATCATGCTGGTCTCCTGACACTGTGGAAATGCAGCCTCCTCACAGAACATCTGTGCATGCATGAACCTCTCTTTCACCTTCTCAACGTTCCAAACAGCAACGAGCTCGAGCATTTCCTGCCCCAAAGCCCTCCTTAAGTTCAGAAGGTCTCTTTACCATGTTTTTGTGTCCTCATTGGTATTTCATACCCTTCCCAGGTTATTGACTCGTGTCCCTGGGTGTATAATGTTTCTGGTCCTGTGAAGTTAATTTCTAATACATTCTTATTCCTCTTCTTGCTTTCTGTTATAAGATGGGGTTTGTGTGCTCATGAGGGAACTCATTAACCATGTATTGAATGAATGGAGGAATGAATGAATATTTTTATTTCCTGGAGCCATGTTTCTGAGCTACTAAAAAAGACACAAGTGTTGGGGAACATAACAAGCACAGAGCCAAGAGTCAGGAGATGTAGGTTCCAGATATGGGTTTTCTGCTAATGAACCTGGGAAGTCTCTTATCATCCCTGGGCACTGGTTTCTTCATCTATAAGATGAAAAACTTGGTCAACCCTGGTGGTCTCAAACATTTCAAACACAAAGTTTCCTCTATATATTTTTTAATGAGCTATTTCAGGCTGGGTGCAGTGGCTCACGCCTGTAATCCTAACACTTTGAGAGGCTGAGGTGGGGGGATTGCTTGAGCCTAGGAGTTTGCAATTAGCCTAGGCAACATAGCAAAACCCTGTTTCTATTTAAATAAATAATAAAAAAAATTTCAGATGTAAAAAATGTATGAAAGGTAAAGTATGATTACCTAATGCTTACCACTCCATGGAATTTCCTCCCAAAGTAATACTTTTTATTATAGTAGCTTTTGATTTAGAAAATGGATGACAACAACTAGCAATAGCACTTTCATAAGAATCTATCTTGTTACAAGAATAGCTGTACCTAAAAGATAGTACATATATGATTAAGACACATTGATTAGTCTATGGCAATTCTTAACACAAATAAAAGTGTATAATAGTCCTTGCTTTTGTGGCCCAAAGTAGTGTTTCTGAATAGCATGATCTACATTACCATGTGCATATTAAAAACTGCCAACTTTTGGCTATACTTCTGACCTGCTGAATAAACGTTTCTAAAGCCTGGACCTGGGATTCTGCCTTTTTATCAAGTATTCCAAATGGGATTTAGAACTTGAGTTTTAGATCTCCTTGGTCTACAAAGTAGGGTGATACTTCATTTCTATATAATGACAATGAATATTTCTTTAAAAAGTAACTTCTCTGGTTCCTTTTGAGTATTTTGGAGAATACAGAGATTATATACCCAATTTTCAATAATATATCTATTGCAAAAATAAGTTATGCTGGGATTGAGGTAGGTAGATGGGAAATAAATGTATCTACCCAGTGTTTCCAAGACTCTTCATAGATGTTCTGGAATTTAGATTCATTTCAAACATTGGTGTTGGTCATACTGGCATTTCTGAGATTTTATATAAATCAACAAAATGAGTCACATCGGTGTCAGAGACTGCCATGGTTCTCAGGCACCCTGCCCCCCAGATTCTGGTTCCATAGGCATAAGAGCCAGAACTTAAGCTGGGTAGCCCACGGAACAGAAGCTCATCTCACGACCATCCCCTCATTCACTACTCCTAACTGTATTGTCAAATGATTGTGAGCGGCTTTGGCCAATAATGACAGGATTTCATTTTTAAAAGCCTGTATCAAACATAGATAAAGTGCTCAGTACTGTGCTGTGGACCATGGACCATGTAAGGGAGATTAGTTCTTCTTAAAGTCCTTGCACTTTGGAATGGAATCCAGATTTTAATAACTTGGTAATTAACTTCTGGAAGGCTTACTTTATATACAGTGCCTTTTCTTGGGCTCTGTGAATAACAACTGTCAACTATATTCATAACTTTGGCATTCATTTATCACCCTCCTCTGTCCTGGTCTCTTTTCTTGGGTAGAAATGTGTGTCAGTCATATTTCTTGCTCTCATGAAGGGCATGGCCTGTGGGATAAATAAATAATCAACCAATCAACAGTGAGTGATAATAGAGGCTTGCATATTGCTGTAGTAACCAACTCTGAGGGAGAATACAGGAAGCGGGAGTTGGCTTCACTGTGTAGAAGTATGAGCAGATATTTCAAGAATAAACAAGAGTTCACCAGGCAGATGGTGTGGGGAGGGCATTTTAGGCATAGGGAATAGCAAATGCAATTACATGGAAGTGTGGAAAACTATGGCTTGTTTAACTTGCATGTGGGGGAGTTCCAGAAATATCCTTTCGTGAGCAGAATTTAAGTGTACTTGTGGTGAGTACAAATGTGTTTGTTACATGGTGTTTTCAGATTTTGCATTTTTGTATTGTGGTAAAATATACATGACATAAAATTTACCATTTTAGGCCGGGCATGGTGGCCCACGCCTGTAATCTCAGCACTTTGGGAGGCTGAGGCAGGTGGATCACCAGCCTGGCCAAAATGGTGAAACCCCGTTTCTACTTAAAATACAAAAATTAGCTGGTCGTGGTGGCAGGTGCCTGTAATCCCAGCTGCTTGGGAGGCTGAGGCGGGAGAATTGCTTGAACCCGGGAGGCAGAGGTTGCAGTGAGCCAAGATCGTGCCATTGCACTCCAGCTTGGGGGACAAGAGCAAGACTTCATCAGAAAAAAAAAAAAAATTACCATTTTAATCCTTTTTAAGTGTATGGTTCTGTGGCATTAAATACATTTACATTGCTGTGCAACCATCACCACCATCCATCTCCAGAACTTTTTCATCTTGCAAAAATGAAACTGTTAAACAACTTTCCATTTCCCCTTCTGTTCAGCCCCTATTATTTGTCTCTATGAGTTTGACAACCCTAGGGACTTCATATAAGTGGAATCATAGAATATCTTCCATTTGTCATCAAGATTCATCCATGTTGTAGCACATGTCAGAATGTCGTAACTTTTTAAGGCCGAATAATATTCCATTGTATGTATACACCACATTTTGTGAATCCATTCATCCATTGATAGACATTTGGGTTGCTTCTACCTTTTGGTTATTGTGACTAATACTGCTGTGAACATGGGTATACTCAGATTTTGTATCTTACTGTCTAAATTTTTAGATTCTCACATAATACATGCAAAAGGACTTTCTGAAAACCCTTTACGAAACAGTACCCTTGGTAGAGGTGCTTATGGTTTTGTTGTGGAGATCTGCTCACACTCCTGAAACCAAGACTGTAGACAGAGTATGATTAGAATGCCCAGCAGTGCTGTCAGAGTCCACTTTTAAATTTCCTGTGATCATTTGAAAGAAGCGAAGCTCCAAAGCTCCTTCTAGAAAGGTAGTGAACACAGGCAAGGACTTACAGAGCCTGGCATACCATTTGCCTTTGCAAACTGAGTCCTCTCCACTTGGTGAAGTTGCCTCTGAGCACCTTGACTCATAAGCAGGTCTTGGCTCACATCTGTAAGCATTGCAGAGACAGTGAGAAGGACATGGCAAAATTAATTTTATGGTTAAGAATGAAGGAGACCTGCTTCCTGTGAAGCAGGTGAGAGAGTGTATCACCAGTCAAATTATTTCTGGCCAACGTGACTGAAGAACCAAGGATCCTGTTTTCTCTCTCTCTCTCTATTGCTCGCTCTCTCTCTCTCTATGTGTGTGTGTGTGTATGTGTGTGTGTGTGAAAAATCCATGGATATGTTAATATACATATATGTTAAAAATCAGGTATTTTCAAACATCCAGAGATTCTTTAGGGAGCTACACATTTTTGTGAAAGCAGACTGTTAAATGTGTGAGGGGCATCTGATAGCCCCAGCTCTTCCCCTGGACTCTAAGGAAGTAATTCTGTTCATTCTGTTTCTGAAGTACAGCCTCAGGTTCAGGGCTGGCTGGTCCCTTCATGAGATGCCCACTCTGCTGTTGCAGACTTCTGGCCCTTCTTGGATACTCAGTGACCAGGATGGAGATATACAGGGTTAGGAGGCAGTTTGGGAAGTTGGGAAAAAGGAAGCACTGGGGTGTCAGAAGAGGAATAGAAATGAGGCTGCTTATCTGTCAGCAGCTCTCCAACTTCTCCTTGATGTTCTTGCTCATGTCTTCCATTGAGTGTTCACTCCTGGCTCCTGTTGGATGCTCTTCCCAGCTTTCCCTTCCTGGACCTCACTGACTGGCAGAGCACATTAAGTTCCAAGGCCGCTATTCCAAAACAGACTCTGTTTGTGAACCCCAGACACTTTCCCCTGGCCTTTCCAGTCCGCGGGTGGTGTTCCAGGACTTGCATTGTTTTGTTCCCTGAAAGGTCAAGTCCTGTAGGGCTTCATCTGTCCAGGCTGGTGGGGCTCTGGCTGGCAAAGCAAATGCATCAGATCAGCCTGGCCATATTCAGGGAGGGCCAGGCCCGTTGGCACACACTGCAGGGCTGGCATGGACTTTGTGGGAGGCTGGCCTGAGCCACAGCCGGTGGCACCAGCAGTCCTGTTTGTTCTTCAGCCCCTGGCAAAGCCTAAGCAGATTGGATTCCTGTCCTGTGGAACACAGATGCTTCCTCCAGAGCCCACCTGCCCAGGCAGTGCTCCACCTTGGAGCAGCACAGTCAGTTTGGGAAAAAGGAGGACTTGTCCCTGAGAGCCCCTTCTCTTCTCCGTTCTTGTGGTTACTCCATTATCTCCCCTCTGTCCAAATTCATTTCTCACCCCTCAGTGAACACAATAACATGTTGTCCAAGTGAAGCGTAATTGCCATATAAACGAATGGCTTAATGATAATAAATATTAGAGCATTTTCAGATATTTGATTTCCTTTTATTTTCCTAGTTTCCAACAGAATTGCAAGTTAATTTTAATTTTTCTATTGGAAAGGGTATGGGACATCTGACCAGCAGGCAGGGGGGGAAGATGCAGAGTTTGTCCAACCTAAGAGCCCTTATAAATAGCACTCAAGCAGTTCTGGCAGCTGTGATGGGACCTGGAGGCCTATTTCCTGCCTCTCTTGTCCATCTTCATTTTGAAGCACTCCAGAGCATTCCACCAGCTGTTGTAAGGAGCACCTGTGTTGTCACCATCATTGAGGTTTTGGGAGAAATCATTTGGTCATGCTTTTCCATGCAGTGACTGTGCCCACAGACCCTATAAGAGCCATTGGGAACTATGTGCATGGTGATCGAATTAGAGGCCCATTTCCAGTTCTAAAGAGAAAGTTCAGTTGTGCTTTTGAGTTCTTAAGACAAAGTTATTAAAAGGCATGGCTAAGCCTGCCAAAGTACTAACTGTAGAAATAGGTAAAGTTTCAGATACACAAGCAAGGAGCTGGCTGGGTGCCTCTTGCTATGCTTGGGTGAGAAATCATGATTAATAAAGGCCACAGAGACAGGGAAACCAACAGGAAGGTGGCCCAGGCAAGAAAGAGAGATATGGTCAACTACAACATTATTCCAGAAATATAAGGCATTTAAGGTTATGGCATAGCAGGCAGTATGTTCTCTAAAACTAGGACTGGGGAGAATGATGTAGTGTTTTGCAGAGGTAGGTACCTGATATTTCTGCTTTGATTTTGTTGTTAGAAAAGAGAAGTATATGGAGCATATGAAAGTGATATACTGTAAGAGACCAAAGACAATAAAACAGTTGAGGTCCGACCAGTCCAGGGTAGGTTTTGTCCTCTTCTGGGTGTTTCTGGGACTCTTAGGCCTTTAGCTTCCACCTGAGTGCATCAGACACACTCTTCTAATCTGCAGAAGCAGCCTGATTTTAGTACTCGTTCGGAAGGGAGGTGCAGCTGGCAGTTTGTGTTTATTAAAGCCTAAGTGACTGGAGGTAAACGCAGGTATGATCAGGAAATGTAGCTGGTTCACCTCTCCCAGTAGGCACAAGGCCAAAGTCAGCCGACTTGCAGATTGTCATGCTGGTTCTCCCACCCAGAGGTTATTTGAGTTCATCCAGCACTGCAGCTGAGCAGAATGCTGCAGTCAGGGTGACACACTGCAAACTGGAGCCATGTCCTCAAGTGCATGCCAATCAAACCAACTTTAACCTTCACTGGTTTGTGGCTGCCGACCTAGAGAGGAATTTGTTACATGGCTGAGGTCCTGTCCTACTTAAGCCAGACTCCAGTGCAAAAAAAATCCTGTCAGATGCACCTCTCCTTCTCTGTCTCCATCTCCCTCCCTGCCACCTGTTTCCCCTTTACTCTTTACTATTAATTGGCCTGGGGTTCCCAGGCTGAAGCAGAGTTTCCTTCTGTCCCCGTGTGTTTGCTGCTCTGGTTTGCTCTTCTTCCAGGGCTCCTTAGTAAAATAAGAGCTTTTGACAGGGTAGTGTGGAGGTGGGGAAGTGACCACCACGCTGGGAGTGATGTAGGTTATAGGTCACCAGTGATGCAGGTTGCTGTCACCAGGACCCTCAAATCAGCTGTGACCAGAGCCTGCAATGACAATGTGAAGAAGGATCTCTTACCTCAGTTAGTGAGGTCCTATTCTTGTAGAGACAAGAACGTTTCTTGTAGAAACAGATAGCCAAGTAGTATCAACGATAACTCTGTACGGTGGAATAGAAGAGCTGAAATTTTAATGAAAAGGATAGATTCAGGATAGTGGGAAGCTCTGAGTTGAGTTTGTAACATCAGAATATTAAAAGGCACAGTGAAGAGAAAGTTGTGGATTTCTAATGAGATTTCTGAAGTAGGCTATGTTTTTATCTCATTAGAATGGATTAGAGTCAAGCCTATCAACACTAACTGTAGAAATAACTAGGTTTCAGATGCACTGTCAAGGTGCTAGGTGTCTTGTTCCAGGTGTCTTGCGTATAAAAGGTCCTAGAGAAGAGATGTGGATGGGCTTTGGGTCGTGTGTTTCTTAATTTTTAATCTGTAGCCCAGATATTTGATTAGAGAACTTTCAAGTGAAGTTTACTAGGTGGTGACAGTAAGATGGGAATCAGAGGAAAATGATCTTAATAAACTGGAGAAGTACTCAAAATGAAGTTCACTGAGGAGAATGTAGAATTATACCACCAGTTATGAATAGCTACACAAGTGTAAGAGATGGCTGTGAATAAACAAATGTACCAGAAAGAGCTGAGATTGAGGATGGGGCCAACATCCATCAGCACTATGGGGCTGTGGTTGGAGCATCCCTATCTAGGACTACAAATAAGAGTTCAAGACACAGGGATTGTCACTATATACCCCATGACTATGTACAATTATTTGTCAATTAAAAATATAATTAAATAATACCTAACAAATACATGGTTTGTGAGGCCATATCTTTTCTAGATGTGCCAAAATCTTCAGGCTAACAGGGCTGTGGGTAGACTTGTAGACTGACTCACAGATAAAGGAAATTTGAAATTGAACTTGTAGAGAGTAATTTAGAATTCATAATTATCTTTCAATGTGTAAAAATCCCTGATGTGAAGATTGGTGCCAGCTGTTAGTCTTTGCTGAGGATGGAATGTAGTTTCAGCAGCCTTTGATGAGACACTAGGAATACTTGCCTGACTGTGGAAGTCATTAAATGATAGAAGGAGTTATTGAGGGAAGGTTCTGATTTTTTATGGGATATTGCAAGTAGACTATATTTTCATTTCTTGAGGGTAGTTGAGGTCCGTCTACCCTAGCTGATGACTGAGAAGTGGTATTGACTATTCAGAGTCCCGTTTCTAACCCAGAGATTGCCTGGGCCCTACCTGCAGACATCCACCTGCTTTTACATCCCCCAAGGTGCTCCCTGCCCCCAGGAGCTGTTCGCCACACCTGTCTGGGGACGTTTTTTCCAGGCGTGGAATAGCTGAGTCTGTGTAGATGCACTGATCTCATCAGATTGCACTTTCTTTTTGTTTTCTTCTCTCTTGCAGTATGAATTTAAAGCCAAGAACATCAAGAAGAAGAAAGTGAGCATTATGGTTTCAGTGGATGGAGTGAAAGTCATTCTGAAGAAGAAGAAAAAGGTAAGTGACTCTGAACCAGAATCTGAGGTGAAGAGGAAAGCAGGGGAGGTAGGCATGGGGTACCTTTTTCTTCCGGGCCCCCCTCCAGAGAGAATCCCTCCCTTATCTGGCAAGCTCTTCTGCTTTGAGCAGCAACGGTGCTGAGAGGCTGCTGCAGAGTGCAGGGTGAGGCGGGGCCAAAGGCCTAGTCACCAATTGGGTCCGTCAGCCCTGGTACCCCAGGTGATGGGAGTCACCTCCTGTCATCCATGCCTTCAAACCCCCTCCCCATTTTCATACCTTTATCTTTGAGTCCTGATGGTAGGAAATAGTTTCAATCCTTCCTTCCTTCCTTCCTTCCTTCCTTCCTTCCTTCCTTCCTTCCTTCCTTCCTTCCTTCCTTCCTTCCTTCCTTCCTTCTTTCCTTCCTTCATTCCTCCCTCCCTCCCTCCCTCCCTTCCTTTGATGGAGTTTTGCTCTTTTGCCCAGGCTGGAGTGAAATGGTGCAATCTCAGCTCACTGCAACCTCTAGCCCCTGGGTTGAAGTGATTCTCCTGCCTCAGCCTCCCAGGTAGCTGTGATTACTGGCGCCTGCCACCACGCCCAGCTAATTTTTATATTTTTAGTAGACAGGGTTTCGCCATGGTGGCCAAGTGGTCTCGAACCCCTGACCTCAGCTGATCCACCCACCTCAGCCTCCCAAAGTGCTAGGATTACAGGTGTGAGTCACTGAGCCCAGCCTGTTTTCTTTTGATTAGGTTAAATGTAAACACCTGCTGCCCTAGGGGGCTGCTCTGTCCCTTTCAGGTATCTTCATACAACTCTGTTGTTGTCCATCATGGGGCAACTTCATAGTTTTGTCCTTAGGGCACAGTCTTGTTTCCTACCTCACTGTCTCTCCCATGTACCTTTACCATATGTGGTGGCTTCCCCACTGTGCATGTGAGAAAACTGAGGTTGGATCACATGAGGCAGTGGTGCACTGAGGTATCACCTGTAGATAAGCTGCCCCGCCTCCGCTAAGCACATGAAAGCCAGGCTGGAGTAGCGTCTCCCTGAGGGAGTGCATGGGACCTCATGACTCACTTTGAAACTATATTCTGGATAATCTCCAGTGTGGTTTCACCCTCCTGCTGTCCCAGAAAAGAGACGGTCTAGCAGGTCTTTCCTAGATCTAACTCTTCTGATGCCAGGCTTGGGAAAATGGAGCCGCCCATCTTGTTTCCTGCACCCACACTTAGTGTCCGTTTCAGGGCCATGGCTGTGATTTGAATAATGCCTTTAATCACAGGGTTCATTTTACACCGTCTCAGACAGATGAATGCACATGAATAGCAATCAGCCTTTTTGTCATCTTGTTCTCTTGTGACAGTTCTCTGGTATCTTAATGCTACCACCACACTCAGATACATGCACACTTTCTCTCTCTCTCTCTCTCTCTCTGCTTATAGAATTGAGAGAGGTGAGAGTAGACATGCTATTGTGTAAATGCACAATTTTCTCCAAGGAAATGGAATACTTGGCAAATTTCACTGATCACCATCATGATTAGGTTAAGAACTAGAGCTCTTTGCCAAGTAGCTGTAGGTGTAGAGACAGCCACAGCCTGTGTTCAGCCATGAGGCAATGGTACCATGTACAGCCTGACATTGCCCACTGATTCGTTGGTGCTCATGCCAGGCTAGTGGGTAAAAACGTTGAATAGTCCTCTCCTCCCACAATTAGCTTGTTGATTTTCACTGGGTCAGTGTGACAAGCTGGGAGGAACCCTCAGCCCATTTGAGAAGACCTGGGTTTCAGTCCTGGCTCTACCCTTCCTTGACTGTGGTTCTAAGCATGTTATTTTGCCTCTCTCAGCTTCAACTGTGAAGAGTTCAATTAGGTGATCACTTTAGCTTTTCTAGCTCAAATACTCTGTGCCAGCTCTGGAACCATGCTTTTTGGTATTTGTGTGTATATATAGGTCACCTGCATGTATTTAGGTCTTTGAGAACCTACTGGACTACCAACAACAACAACAACAAACCACAAAAACAAAACAAAACAAAAGAATAAAAACAGCCTCTGGAGTCTGAGTGGATCACTATGTTGTTGTTTCCCAATCTTCTAGGGCAGGAGGGGGACCCTCTGAGGTCCAACATCTCTGAGGCAGCCATCCAGCCACCTCTTTCTCCAGCCTTTTTGTAACTGGTGAATGGTGATGTGTTTGCTGGCTGAGAACTGTGCTTACAGTGAGTCTCTGCCCTCCCGTGAACTTTTTAAGGGCAGGAGCCATCTTTGTAAGCCCAGCACTTGCCTGGGCACCAAACATATGTATTATGTTTTCAGTAATTGTGGCTATTCGCTAGCTGCATGATTGAATATTATTTGTGTGTAGTAATGTCATTAAATTATGAAAAAATAAGTACTTAGCAATTGGATCAAATGAAGTCTAGTTTGTTACCTTTATCATATTGTCCTTCCTCTTTTTCTTCCTGTCAATCTACCAGTTTAAAAGAAAGAAAGAAAAAAAAACAAGGAAGAGATCCTTTCTCAAATATAGGAAGGCTTCCATAAAAATTGCTAATTCTATGGCATTAATTGTAGGATTTGCTCAGGTGACTGTAATCTTCAGGTGTAGATTATACTAGTGTAGGCAGTGGCCAGATATAATCAACTCTCATTGAGATGTAAAAAACATCTTTTTGTTTGTAATAACAAATATCTAAAAATGCTGTCATCTTGAACTGATGCCAATAGATGATGAATTTCAAATTCTTTACGAATCTTAGGTTGAATTTGTGATGTAAACCCAGTTACTAAGATAATTAGCTGTATTTTGATGTCTCTCAACCAGTACATGTTCTTCAACTCGCATCTAGGCTCAAGTAATTATCTTTTCCATGTATATATAATGATTAGTTATTATAATACTGGAATCACACTATAGCACCATTTGCTAGGGAGTGGAATCCTGCATAAGAAAGACTAGTCTTGAACTTCATCCAAGGGATTTTTCTAATAAAGGACCCAAAAGGCTTCAGTTTTATATGGTTTCTCTTATGAACCAATAACTTTGTTGGGATCCCCTAAGGCAACATTCTAAAAAGGCGCCATCATTTTCATTAATTCACTGTGTGTCTACCATGTTCAAGAATCTGCATAGGTTATATAAGGATATTAGATATGAACTCTTCCCTGCAAAATTATTCTTTGTCACTGTATGCTCACATAGATCTATTACAGGTTTTATAAAATTTGCGTTGCAGTTATTTATCTCTTTCCCCCATAGGTTGTTAGCTTTAGGGGGCAGGGACCATGTCTTCCCTCAAATCTTATTTCATCTGTTTGGAAAAGTAGAAGACCAGAGGGAGCAAACCGATGTAAGTAATTACACACTAAGGTGATAATGAGAACAGCTAATAGTAATAGCTAACACTGATATTGAGTACCTGCTATTGCCCAGGCCTTGTTTGATGCATGTTTACACTTAACAAATCCTACAACTGTCCTGTTAGGTAGATACCATTCTTATGATTGTTCAAAAGCAGATTGAGCAACTTGCCTGAATCTCAGATCCTATCAGTGGTGAAGTCAAGGTTCGAACCTTGTCTTACTTAAATTCCAAGCAGGTTCTTTCCACTGCTCTGTTGCTGTGTGTGTGACTGATCTTTTTGGACCCTTTTGGATAATAACCACTCTATAGGAAATGCCTAATTAATTAAGCCAGAGTCTTTAACTCCTAACCTATACTCTGTCATGGGTGCATTACATCACAGGGAAACTATGTTCCTGCCCAAACAGTAGTGCTGGTTACTATGGAAACATAGAAGTCAGATCGAATTAAGAAAAGGAGGCACTCAGAATTATAGAACCAGAATTTAGCCAAAGAGGAGTAAAGGAGACTTAAAAAATGATTTAGCCTGATCCTCTAATTGATTAGATGTAGCAACAGAGGATAAGAGAAGTCCAGTGACTGTCCCTAAGTACCCCCAGGTAGTTACTGACATCCAGGGTGTGAATCTAGGCCCTAAACTTCATCCAGTCTTCTTTCCACCATATTGTGTTTCTTGGCCATCTTTATTTTCTGCTACTTTAAAAACAGGCCTATTAAGAATTGTGCACATCGTGGGAGGATTTATTACTGCTTCAATTTTGAAATGCACGTTCCTATATCCATAGGTTATACCTGAAGGAGAGAGATAGCTTTATTTTCAGTGTAATCCCATTCTATCTAGAAGCATGGAGAAGTTGTCAAACTGAGTTTATATGGCCTTTGCAATTTTTTTTTAAGTCACCACTGCTATTAGGTGCTTGAATAATGCTGCATGAATAATTGTGAAGCTTGCAGGCTTTGTGATATGCCTACTGATAATTTCTAGTAGGGATAGGAAATGAATGTCAGTACAAATTTCTCCTCTACTTTAGCATTCCTGAGGAAGGGCTTCAGAGATGCCATATCCATTTCTGCATGTCAAAAGGAGAAAGGACCACTGTGATAATTTTTCCTGACTCTGTTTTCTCTTCTTGGCACGGTTCCAGGAAGACCTACCTCTAAACCAGTTCCCATATAACATTCCTTGCCAGGAGCTTTTAGAATGGCAAAGTGGCTGTGAATTTCCATGGAGGACTTGACATTTACACTCAGCAGATATAGGAAATAGAAGGTGCTATATCAAAGTTGCACTTACCCCATTCAGTGGTCTTACAAAAGCATACAGAGCAAGCCCTTTATCCCTTTCCTCTGTGGAAAGCAAAGAACTTCCTGGTAGTGGACAGATTTCATCATTTGGAGTTGCAGACTACCTGCAGACTGCACGTAGAAGAGTTGGATTTTATTTATCACTGGACTAGGTGGCCTTGGAGGGAAATAAGTCAACTTCTCTGAGCCTCAGTGGTCACCTTTAAGGTGGAGACTAATTTTAGTAATTTGAAAGCGTTATGTAGAAGTTCTTTCCCTAAATGGAGGAAAGGACTTTTTTCCCCATATCAACTATGAGAATGAAAAACGAAGCAGATACAGATGACTTTCCTATATCTTTGCTATCTCACCTTCTCACTTTCTGTGTTAGTCTAGGTCCTCTGAGAAGGTGATGCCAAGACACTGTTAAATGCCTGTGGGAGAAAATGGGGAAGCATCTGAGAAAGGCTGGGAGAGCTGTCAGGCTGCAGGGAGGCCTGCCCCTGAGTGCAAGAAAGAGGGGAGGAAGGAAGGAAGGAAGGAAGGTTAGCAAAAGGCTCTTAGACTGCAGTGCGGTCTGAGAAAGGCTTGGCAAGGCTTCAGGGTGTCCAGAAGCCAAAGTTGTCTGTCCGGATCCCCACATCTCCCAGGGGCAGGCCTGCGTTAGTATCCCTCCATTCTCAGTCACTGGCTGGATCAGTCTGTGGAAAGCATAGCTCCTGAACCAACATGATAATGAATTTCAGAGTACAGCAGCTGGGGCCCTTGGGTGCACCTCCCTGTGACTGGAGGTCTGTGGTGTATACTCTATGATCACACCTTCCTTTGTCACTCCAGAAAATGTTTACTAACCAAGATATGAAGTTGAGCCTTCCTTCAAGTTAAGCTACTCCCTCTATCTCACTGACTTTTAAAAATACCCTGGAGTAAGGAATTCATAAACAAAGAGAAGAGGGGAAGGGAGGAGATGGCACAGAAAGAGAGACAGGTTAAAAAACTCTAGTTTAGAGACCTCCTAAAAGGCTCAGCAGTACCATGAATGTCCTTGGCAGGTATGGAGGGCACAGGAATAAGAGAAAGGAGTTACACATATCCACATACAGAGTTGGGGCGTGGCAGAATGCCAGGCAGTTGCCCCTAGGACTAATTAATCTGCTCCACCAGGCACTCCCCTCCCCACTCATAATTTTATCTCCATTTACTTTATTTCTGGAGTGAGTGAAGAGGCCAATCTTTGTCTCCTTGAGCACTTAGCGTATTGGCCTCATCACTGCTGCTGCTGCTGCTGTTAGTACTCCTGCTCCGGTGGGAGCCCTGCCTGAGCCTGCACTTGTGGTGGAAGGAGGCTGAAGACCAGCCCTGTTGGTGCCCAGTCCTGCGGCTCCCTTGGGCTGTTTGCAGTAAATAAGCCTGTGAAGGTCCCCCTTTCCCCAGAAGGCACTCAGAGAGGTGCTGACAGCTTTAGAGGTGTGTGTCCCCTCCTTTCCTCCTCTCTTTCTCCTCCTCTTTCCTTCCATTGCCATCTCAACTGAAAATGTCCTCATTTCCTGGCATATCATGGAGACCACAGCTGATCCTGGACCACAGTAGCAAAACAGAAAATTTCCCTCACATAGCTACCAAGACTCCAAGTCTTTATTTTCAAGCATTTTTTTTTTTTTTAAAAAGGAAAAAAAAAAAGACTTCAAAGACAGTTAAACTGAGTTTGGCTGCAGTTATTGTTCAGTAATGCATCTCTGTCCTATCTATTTTTGGAACCAACTTTGATTTATGATCCCATAGGTCTGGGAAATTCATTTTTTTTTCCTGTTTTTCTTCTCATTTCAAAATTTTTTTTTCTAATTGTTTTTCCTTAGAAGAGTATTTCCATATAGAGAAGTGAGGAGGGGCTGGTTTGTTTGTGTTGTTTTGTTTTTTTCTTTGAAATACTTGCAAAATAGAGGCAATAAGAGACACAATTTCAGACCAAGAGAAAGGAAGAATCAAATTGTTCTTGAATTAAGATATTGGTGACAATCATAAAGTCACGTGAGATATGTGAAGCGGGGCCTCCCTCTAAGTTAAGCCATTCATCATATTGCATTGCCTATGAATTGTGCCAGAGTAGTGGAGTCAGCACTAGTCCAAACATCAGGAGAATTTGTTTTTACTCTTGGCTGGGCTACTAACAAGGGGTGACACCTTGCTTGAGTGACTACACTCCTCAGGGTATTATTTGAAAGAGGTACAGTGGGGTAGGGGTGGAGACCCTTTAGTTCTAAAGTTCTTAGACAATCATGCAGGCCTTGAGGAGATTGGGTTAAAAAGCTCCAACAGTGGCCGGGTGCGGTGGCTCATGCCTGTAATCCCAGCACTTTGGGAGGCCGAAGCAGGTGGATCACCTGAGCTTAGGAGTTCAAGACCAGCCTGACCAACATGGTGAAACCCCATCTCTACTAAATATACAAAAATTAGCTGGGCATGGTGACGCGTGCCTGTAGTCCCAGCTACTTGGGAGACTGAGGCAGGAGAATCGCTTGAACCCAGGAGGCAGAGGTTGCAGTGAGCCAAGATTATGCCACTGCACTCCAGCCTGGCGACAGAGCGAGACTCTGTCTCAAAAACAAACAAAGCTCCAACAGTATTTGCATTAGTTTCTTGAATAACCAAAACACTGGTGAGTCCCTGCTACTCCCCAAACCCATTGAGTTATCTTGATAATTTCCTGATCTCCTCATAGATTTAATATTTTTCATCCAAAGATGAAGGTCTGTAAAGTGACAGGACTAGATTTTAATGAGATCTTCAGAAAAAGAAAATAAGTAGGTTGGTGAAAAGATCTTTTTGGTTTTCCCCTTCTTCAGGACATTCTATATGGGTGCTGGGACCTCTTTTAAAAGTAAAGTATGTTTTGGCTTTTGTAGACCATGCCAATGCTCATTCTTATTAAATTAACCCAAGGGGCCCTGGGAACCTGGTTTCTTTGTCCTCCTATTCACATCTACCAGAGAAAGAAAATAGTTGTTCTGTATTATTTTGCCTCATTATTCTTTCCTTTTAATGAATGTCTTAGTTACATTCTATAGAATTGCCGAGAAGAGGCTTGCCTGGGTTAGCTTTGATAATGGAGGCGCATTGCAAGGCTTGGAGGAAACATGAGCTGGCGCCCAACTCATCCTCTCCCTCAGTGTTGCCGCCAGTGTGAGTGGAAATAGAGTCACCGGTCACAAAAACTGTCCACCGTTATGGGGCTCAGCCTAGACTCCACTTAGGATTTGATATTCCCCAGAGAGAGGAATCGATTGGGTAGAGTTGGGTCTTTTTACTGTAGAGCTCAGTGATTGAGCGGTTTAATGCCAGCCCCTTGCTGGCTCCCCATGGTCAGTCAGGTGGGGATCCCGACCCTAGACAGTCATGGCCAGGTTAGCACAGTTGGCTTCCTCAGACGTGTGCAGCATAAACCAAACCACCCTCATTCAGACCCTCTTTGGGGCTGCTTTCCTCAGAAGGGGACAGGGCATGTGGCTGGTTGGAGTTCACAGCCTCTTTGGTGTATTGGGTCACTGGCTCGATCACTTTGAAAATCACACCAGAGCTGCACGGACTTTTGGGAGCAGACTGCCCTGATGATGAGAGCATGAGAGAAGTAAAGATACATTCTCTCAGGAGCAAAGCACGTCTGCTGACGCCCCACCAAGTGTTTAAGCCACAGCAGCCACTTCCTGAGTACACTGAGGTGGGCCCTGGCCTGAGACAGTGAGACTTTGGTCAGTTGACTCTCTGAAATGTCAGGGGAGCTCCTTGTGCCAGGCCTGAGACTCCAGAGGAGTGTGTGATAAAACAAGCTCCAACAGTATTTGCATTACTGTTGCTGAGGATTTCAGTCCAGTCTTTCTTTGGTGTGTAGCAGTGGCTCTCAACCCTAGGGTCACATCACCACTTGAAATGTTTGTTAAAGCTACAAATTGTTGGGCCTTACCTCTGACCCACTGTATTCACATCTCTCAAGAGGTGGAGCCAAGGCAACTGTAGTTTTTTTTAAAAAAAAACAAAAAACAAACAAAAAAACATGATAGATATAGGAACCAGACTTTTACTTCTGGGAAGACCAAGTAGATGCACTTTACCCTATTCCTCCTGCTAAGTACAGCTGAAAACCCTAGACGTTATATATAAAAATCAGCATCCGAAGGTTCTGAGAGGTGGAGAGAGGGCAGCCTGGCTAGGAACCTAGGGACCCACAAACTGCATAGTTGTGAATTCCCTGGGTTTCTTTCACCTCATACATCCCAGATGCAGAGCTGAAGAAGCTGGCAACTCACACATGCCAGCAGGAACAGGCATAAAAGCCCCAACAAAAGCCTGCTCTCTCCAGCCAAAGAGGAGAAAAGGGGCAGCACAACAAGGCAGAAAAGTATCCACAATAACCACCCTCTTCAAGCCAAACAATCCACGGAAGACCGGCCTAACCGCCACCCAGGCCCCTGTGACTGAGCTGGAGCCCAGGCTTCCACCCTTGTTGGGCTGTAATGAGGTGCCCCAACACCCCCTCCAGTGGTGCCACCAAAGGCTGAGAAGGGGTCCACGCCCTTCTTCCCTGCCAGCTGGTAACGAGTGTCCCACACCACCCTTCTTGCTCCCGTTTCCCGTGTGGTGTCTGTGGAGAAGCTACACTTCTACCACTGACCTGCAGTCATGAAGCCACTGACTGTGTGTGTTGTCAGTGGATGCCATGTGGGAACTCCAAGGCACCCCTACCCCTAATTGGAAGCCCAGTGGGGACCTAAAACTCCCGCCCACACCCAGCAGTAATGAGGAGCTTGCTTCCCCTGTGTATCAGCAGAGGCTGAGTGGGGACCTAGCCTTAACTCCCTTCTGGGGGTAATAAGGTGGCATCCTACTCCTTCCCCTGTTTAGTGTCGCAGTAAGACAGTGAATACAGAAAGTTTAAATAACATCTGGAGTCTTACAATACTCAAAATGTCTAGGCTTCAATTGAAAATCACTCACTTTACCAGGAATGAGGAAAATCTCAATTTCTATGAAGAAAAGACAATCAATTGGTGCTAACACCAAGATAACAGAGATGTTAGAATTATCTGACAAAGATTTTGAGAGAGCCATCACAAAAATGCTTCCACGAGCAGCTATAAAAACTTTTAAAACAAATGAAAAAGTAGTGTCTCAGCAAAGAAAAAGAAACAACTAAATAGAGATATTAGAACTGAAAAATACAATAGCTAAAATAGACTCAATAGATGGACTCCACAGCTTCATACACATTGCTAACTGCATTGAATTAAAAGTGCAGGTAGAATATGTGGTCATGGCTAGAGATGTGACTTAATTTAATATTTATGTTGTAAAGATTTTGCCCTGAGATCAAACCATCTTTTAAGCTTATTATTATATTTTGCTGTTTGAAGGATTACTATGGAGAACAATGATATTGGATGTTTACAATATGCATGCAGGTATTTGGACTTTAACTCTGAAAAATTTCAGTGCATCAGTTGGAAACCAGCCTAATGTGTGCTCATTATGAGGTCATTAAAAAAAAGTGCTATAAACCAATCTGCTGGGTTAGGAGGAGTGTCATGGCTGGAACATTAAAAGGCTGTGTCTCTATACCATGCTGATCAGGGATCCAGTTCATTTTACCAGGTTTTGGGGGTATCACTGTTAAGTAGAATACATACAAAGAAAATTCACTATGATAGCAGGTAGTCTGGAAAACTTGTCTAGTGAGAGATGTTTACAAAACCTGGGATTATTTAGTATAAAGATATTCTGGACTTGCTGTGTTTATGTATTTGAAGGGGTTCTTGCTTAGAAAAGAGATTAGTCTCCTGTGTTGCTCCAAATAGGTAGTTCATATATTAAAATTTTATAGGGTAGTCAGCAGCAATTATAGGAAGGTATCTTTTTAAAAAAATATTTAGTTTTTGGCTATAACTGAAGTTTTGTTGTCTGTAAAACAGTGTTTGATATTGGATGTTTTTAAACCAGTCTAAAATCCACCTCTATGGATTGTATTGGTATTGAATCAAAATCAAAAGCAGGAATTAAATGTGTGTGTGTGTGTGCGCACACACACGTGCACTTGTGGTGTTTGGGTAAAGCTGCTGACAATGCTTCTTCCTAATGTCACTGTAAGAGCCTGGACATGATCTCCACTAGTCCCAGGTGGGGGCCTAACAACCTCCAAAGCCCAGTATGTTTAGAGAGTGGCCACCTCTGAGAAATCCATGTAGCTAAAAGCATTCAATTAATCCACTGTATACCCTTTGCCCTTTCCCCCTTCTTGAGTCCTTCTTTCATAAACGAATGTGTTCTTTCCTAATTTTCCTGGACAGCAAAGTCTCTCTGACAAAGGCCGATGAAGGTAGAGCAGGATTCTCTGTCTCTGCACCTGGAGGTTGGACCTGTGGGGGTGTCGTTGGCCACTGGCCCTAATGTCCCCCAACAATGGGATGCTTCTCACCTCAGCAAGCACTGCAACTTTCCTCCAACTCCTCATCCCCAGCCTAGAGGGTCTCTTTTGTGTTCACCATAAGTTAGGTTTACAGCCAGAATGAATAGCCTCTTGGCGGTCACTCTGCAAATGTACCAATTAACCTACCTGGCTTATCTGGAGCTCCACACTACACCACCACTTCACCCTCTGTATTCCCTGAGGCCTTCTTGGCTTCTGCCTACCCTCTGAGCTCTGGAGAGACATTCTCCTAAAGTGCTTGGAGGAAACTGATGAGACTAAACACTTGACATTTTCTACTCATCCTTTTGGAGCAATCAACTCCAGGCCTCTTAGAGGGAAAAAGTCAGATCAGGAGCAAAATGCATGTGTTTGCATAAGTATGGATAGCTCAGTGTGTGCCCTGGTTCTGTAACTGAGGACAAGCCTAACTTATTCATTTACAGCTTCTTTTATTGCAGAAAAAGGAATGGACATGGGATGAGAGCAAGATGCTGGTGATGCAGGACCCCATCTACAGGTAAGATATCACTGAGCCCCAGAGTCCCCCTGCCCTCTCCTACAGCCAACCCTGTCAGGCTGGTGGATCCAGGCAAATTTAAATAAACTTCTGTGCTTTTCCCTCCTGAGACCTGTTGCTTCCATTAGATGCGAGTACAAGAAGTAAATCTGCCTTATCATTCTGGTCATGCTTGATTGCATTAAGGAAGCTATGGAGTATTTCTGCTTGATGTTTAATTTAAAGCTCTCGGTTGTAATTGGAGACATTTTAAATTTGTGCTAGTGTTGTCCTAACTGAAATTCTAAAATTGCATATATATTGATCGAAATAAGAAAACTGGGTTATTCCATCACCCTATGCTAACAATTTCCCACAGTTATCTCTTCCACCTCTCTGCCCCTTCAGAAATTGAGCATAGTAATAAGGGCTTTGTGATCATGCAGGAAATTGAAAGTCACAGATGTATCTCCAGGTCTGAATGCTTTTGTATCCCCAAAATTTGTATGTTGAAATCCTAACCCCCAAGATAGATGGAATTAGGAGTTCAGACCTTTGGAGGTGATTAAGTCATGAAGGTGGAGCCCTTATGTTTGGGATTAGTGACCTTACATTATAAAAAGAGGCACCAGAAAACTAGCTAACCCCATGGTGATGTCCTTCCCCTATGGGAAGACACAGCTAGAAGGCGAGCCCTCACTAGATGCCAAGTCTGCCAGCACCTTAATCTTAAACTTCCCAGCCTCCAGGACTGTGAAAAATAAACTTATTTATAAGCCAGCCAGTTTCTGGTATTTTATTATAGTAGACCAAACTGAGACACACCCAGAAATTGCTTTTACAAGGAGACTGGTGTGATTCCTCTAGAGATTAGATGGCTGCCAGCCATGTGTATTGTCCTGGGCAGAAGAATATCATATAGCAAGAACATATAGAAAGCCAGGCTCTCCCAGGAACCATGGCAGGAGCTCGAGTCGTGGGTGTCATTCTTGTGTCCTGGATCTCTGCAGACCAAGCCCCACCTCCTTCCTGTTTTCCTTATTGGGAGAATGGCCATTTCTTTAGGAATTTGGGGACCTAGATTTAGGTTTTGATTTTGTCTGCTTTCAAATTATTGCCACGCTTTTGTTGATAAAGTGGATAAGTGTTGGAACTCAACGTATGAAGTTGGCAGCATGGTGGCCCTGCCTTTTAAAGAGCAGATGCTTGTGAAATGGAATGTCCATTCCTCCAAACAATGTGCAGGTGTGAAATACTCATGCCAGGTACTGTGCTAGGTAATTTTATAGATTACTAAACTAAATGAGTTGCAGTCCCTTGTTCTCAGGGAGTTTTAGACTAGTGGGAAATGGACAAGTCACTGAGGTATAAGATAGTATGTCTGACAAAATGAATTTCTCCCTCTGTGTTCCTGTAGTACTGTTTAATGTTTTTTGAAATAGTTGTTATAGTGTTTCTGTTACTTTCTTAAAAAACAAATGTCAGTTTTTTGCCACTAGCCTGTTAGGTTCTTGAGAGAAAAATCTATGCCCTTCTGCTCACTTTTGTATATCTAGCGCCACACCTGTGTCTGGCCCAAATGAAGCACTTAATATATGTGCAATGGGTGAATGGATAAATGCATTGAATTAATATCTGAAAATTAACGTAAGTGTTATGGTGATTCACCGAAGGGAACAATTATCTTCTACTTGAGTGATGAGAAAAGGCTTTAAGAAACAGATTACATCAGAAGCTGCCTTGAAGAATGTGAATGGACAGGCCTCTATGATATGCATTTTGTAAAAGGAAGAGTTTCTTGGCTTTATTTTTTTAATGCTGGCACCATATATGGAAAAAAGTGACCTCCTTATGGATGCTGATTATGAGTCTGAGTTCTGCCTTTTGCTGGTTGAAAGAAAGGACTTTCCCCAAAGTTTTCACGTATCCCAAGTAAGCTGCTGACTTTGCTTATTTTTAACAGCTTCATTGAGGTATAATTGGCATGCAAAAATCAAACATATTTAAAGTTGAATAATTTGGTGAATAACTCTCAGTCAAGATGGTGAACATATCTATCACCTCAAAAGTTTCCTTGTGCTTTTTTGTAACCCTTCCCTCTTCATTTCTCTCCCATTTCATCCCCAATCTCAGTCTCCACATTCCCAAGCTACCACTGATCTCCTTTCTGTTATTGATGAGTTTGCTTTTTCTAGAATTTTGTATAAATAGAATCAACAGTATATCCTCTTTTTTGGGAGGAGCTGGCTTCTTCCACTCAGCATAATTTATTTTGAGATTCATTCTTTGTCATTGCATGTATCAGCAGTTCATCCCTTGTTATTACGGAACAGTGATCTGTTTTATAGGTATATCACAGCTTGCCTAGCCATTCATGTGTTCATGGACATTTTGATGGCTTCCGGTTTGGGGTTATTACTATTAAAGCATCTCTGAATGTTCGTGTAATGAACATTTGTTCATTATGTTCAAGTCTTTGCGTGGACATACGCTTTTATTTTTCTTGGGTAAATACCCAGGAACAGAATGGCTGTGTCATATGGTAGGTATACATTTAACTTTTAAAGAAATTGCCAGATTGCTTTCTAAAGGGATACCATCGGTGATGTACAAGAGTCCCAATTCCTCCATATCTGCCAACATCCAGAATTGTCAGTCCTTTTAATTTTAGCCCTTCCAATATGTGTTTATTAATATCTCATTGTGGTTTTAATTTACATTTTCCTAATGACTAATATTAAATATCATCTTTTTGTTTGTTTTGAGACAGGGTCTTACTCTGTCACCCAAGCTAGAGTACCAGTGATGTAATCACAGCTCACTGCAGCCTCAACCTTCTGGGCTCAAGCAATTCCCTCACCTCAGCCTACTGAGTAGCTGGGACTACAGATGTATACCATCACACCTAGCTAATTTTTAAATTTTTTGTAGAGACAGGGTCTCACTATGTTACCCAGGCTGGTCTTGAACTGTTGAGCTCAAGTGAACCTTCCACCTCAACCTCCCATAGTGCTGGAATTATAGACATGAGCAACTGCAATCAGCCTTCTCTTGATCTTACATGGCATTTGTATATATATATTTTAAGCATCTGTTCAAATCTTTAGCCCATTTTGTTTTCATAATCCTGAAAGTTCTTTATAAATTATGGATATAATACTTTTTATCAAATATATGATTTACAAACATTTCCTCCAAGTCTGGCTTGTCTTTTTTTTTTTTTTTTTTTTTTTTTTAGTAGTGTCTTTTAAAGAGCAAAAGTTTTAAATTCTGATGGAGTCTGGTTTGTCAATTTTTAAAATTTTATTGATTGTGCTTTTGGTGTCACAGCTAAGAAATCTGTATGTAACTCAAGGTCATAAAGATTTTTCTGTTCTCTTCTAAAGCATGAAGTTTAAATTTAGGTTTTATGTTTATGTGTATGATCCAATTTGATTCAATTTTTTATATGGTATGAGGAATGGATTAAAGTTCTCCTTCTCCTCCTCCCCCTCTTCCTTCTCTTCTTCCTTCTCCCTGTTCCTCTCTCTTTCCCTCCCTCTCTGCAAATGGATGTCCAGTTGTTCTAGCCCTATTTGTTGAAAAGACTGTTCTTTCTTCACTATAGTGCCTTTACTAAACATCAGTTATCCATATCTGTGAAGTTTATTTCTGGACTCTTTATTCTGTTCTATTTGTCTAATTGTCTGTCTTGACACTAGTACCATGCTGTCTTGATTACCATAGTTTAATAATTCTTGAAATCAGGTAGTAATAGTCTTTTTTTCTTTTTTAAAAAAGAAGTTTTTATTCAATTAGTATTAGTATAATATGTCTTTTCCCATCCATTCGCTTTTAAGAAGAAATATTAGGGGGGACGGGGGAAACCAAATACATTTTAAATGTTAAATGAATTTTTCTTTGGCCTCAAAACTGACACAGTAGGCTCTCTGATTGTTGATAGTCTTGTGGATGTCTTTCTAGTCTATCAAAATTTAGCAACTTGTGTTTAAAAACAAAGAAATAAACTTTAGCCACCGTGTTTTCAGTGTCCTGGGTACTTTTTAAAATATATTAAATCGTGATGTTTTGGTCTGTGTACATGTGAATTTTTATATCTGTGTGTGTGTGTGTGTGTGTGTGTGTCTGTGTGTGTGTGTGTGTGTATGAGGACTTTTTTCTAAAATATGTATGGTCCATTTTATCATGAACAAGGATATTTATTATCATGATAATATGGTAACATTTACAAACGAGCTTTTCATGGATGCAGTTATTTTTCTGCCCTTAAGGGACCACTCTGGTTTGATTCACTAGCTGTGCTGAAGAATACATATAATTGTTTATGGCTTCATGAAACACTGGCTTACTGAAGTGTTCACTTTAGACGAATGAATTTTTTATTTTTTATTAAGTCAAAATTTTTATTTAAATTGTTTGCATTATTCACATAGAATAACAGAATCGTGTATTTTTTAATTGTGGTGAAATAAATATATGTAACATAAATTTTGCCATTTTAACCATTTTTTAAGTGTACAAATCAGTGGCATTAATTACATTGATAGTCCTATGCACCCATCGCCACTATCTGTTTCCAAAACTTTTTTTATCACTCCAAACAGAAACTCCATGCCCATTAAGCAGTAACTTCCCATCACCCCCTTCTCTTAGCCTCGGTCACCTCTAACATCATGGAATCTTAAGAAGTTAACAACACTATAGTGGACATCTGAACCAATTTCTCTTTTTTTTTTTCAGTTTATCCTTTATTACAGTATACCTCTTTATCACAGGAAGTGATTCACTATTACAGTGTTCTTCATTAAGCAAAAGTAAATTTTTTATGTATATAATTGTTTTCCATTTATCCTAGCTCTTATCTCTGGAGCCACAAATACATAGATCTTATTTCTCTTTTAAGTTAACCCAAGTTCTTGAAGCCATTCTTACTGTATTTTTCTAGACTTATTAATTTCATAAAACAGTATTTCCTCTTTAAAATGTTAGAGTTTAATAGAATATCCCAGATATTCTGTCTTACCAGTGTAAAATGTGGAAGACATATTTTTACCCCCACAATATGAAGTTGTACATTCATGTTGTATGAATTAGATCCAGTGTCATTTATTTGTTTAGCAAACTGTGTTTGATCCTAGGTCATAATGGAATTGTAGTTCAGACTCCTTGGGATGTTAACAGTAATTGCTTTTAATTCAGGTTTTACTCATTCTTTATTTCTATAGGTTTCTTTGTTTTTTAGCCTAAATATAAAACTTTACATATATTAATGTTAAATTAAATGTAATTGATTTGAGGCTGTTCTTCAGTTTTTGAATCCTTGTGAATCAGGATTTCAATCAGAGAAGCAGGATGACTGTGAGTGTACTGTAATAAGGAATTTGCTATAGGATTTAGACCTATACAATTTCAGTAGGAGCTGGGAAGTACAAGGTCTGGAAAGACTCAGAGAGCAATTATTAACCAACCCTGGTGTGGGTTGTGAGTCAGAATGTGCAGGAAGCCAGGCACATCCATGTGCTAGGTTACAACTGCAAAGTGGACAGGGCAGAAGTCTCCGGAAGGCTGTTCGTTCTTCGTGGCTACCACCTTTGAGTTTGCAGTGAAGTTTCTGACAGTGAGCCTGAGTTCACTGTTGTTCAGCAGGGCTGATTGTCATAAAGGAGAGCTCGATGCCAAGCTAGGTACAGGGGAAAGTGAGGACAAACTTTAAAAAAACAAAACAGCTCCCTGGCACCTTGACGTCCATTGTTTCCCACCTCTAGCCAGTTATGACCTCCAGCACATAATAGCTGCTGCTTCACTTCCACTTCCCAAATCTCCCACAGATTTTTCTTATGGGCAACCCTAAAATAGGAGAGGGAATGCTGAGACACATAGTTCTAGCCTAGGTGAGTTGACTCAGTGTAAAACCACCACATCAGGTTCTAGTAATAGGCTAACTCTCCCTCCGAGTTTTTCGCTAAGGGCAGCTTTAATAAGAGTAGTTTCATCAGTCAGTGTGGTGGCTCACACCTGTAATCTCAGCACTTTGGGCAGCTAAGTCAGGTGGATCACTTGAGGTCAGGAGTTCAAGACCAGCCTGGTCAAAGTGGTGAAACCCCATCTCTACTAATAATACAAAAATAAGCTGAGTGTGGTGGCAGGTGCCTGTTAATTCCAGCTACTAAGGAGACTGAGTCAAGAGAATTGCTTGAACCTGGGAGGCAGAGGCTGCAGTGAGCCAAGCCTGGGCAACAGAGTGAGAACCTGGGAGGCAGAGGCTACACTCCAGCCTGGGCAACAGAGTGAGACTTTGTCTCAAAAAAAAAAAAGGAAAAAGCATAGTTCATAGTTTCATCCAAGTCACTGATAAGGCTGTTGAATAGAACAGTGGTAGGCCTGGAAAATAGAGACTTTGTTTTTTTTCTCTTTTATTCATTTTGGATTTCCTTTTCTTTCTTAACTGCTTATTCTGCTCTTTCTGACTTCAAGGGCATGCTACCTAGAAAAAAATAAACTAAATAGTATTGGAGTATTTGTACTGTTACAGAAGTCACTGTGCTTTTGAGTTTCAGTTTTCCTGCTTTAGCGTCCCCTGTCCTAGTCTTCTTGGTGGACACTGATGGAATTAACATGTTTGACTAAATTAGTCCCTAGGCTGTTTATGTTCCTTGAAATGAGTGAGTAGACTAACAAACAAAAATCCTTTTTAAAACTAGAGGGAGTAAACTAATCTGACCTGAAGTCTTCAGGAGCCAGAATGGAAGTAATTCTCCAGTTATGAGTTTAAATGATCAAATTAGGCAGAGTCTCCATTAGGAGTTCCAGCCAGTCTCCAGAAATGGTATCAGTTAACATCCAAATAATGACATGATTAAGAATTAGAAGTCTATTCTAACTTTGGCTTTCTACATTGATCTGTTCTGATTTTGAGCAAGTCAAAGATAAATTATTCAGGGCTAACTAGAGAAGGGAAGAAGGGTTGCGTGGAGAGGTAATGTGCTTTGTTGTTCATTGTAGTAGGCACTAGGGGAAATGCTGGTATATCAGCCTGGGTCCAATTAAGAGACAGAAACCACACAGTGATTTAAACAGAAGAAATTTATTATAAAGAGCTATTAAACTATAACAAAAGAGTACCTACAAAGTGTAAACAGGAGAGTACGCAAGGCAGCACAAACTTGGAAGGTAGATCCCTTCCCAAGATGCCCTTCAGACATTAATGTAGAAGGTATGATTACAGCTACTGATGGTAGAGAAATTCACTGGATTGCCTATGTCAGAGCTGGTCCCAACTGCAGGGAGAACAGAAAGCAATCCTCCAGGTCTTGGGTGCAGGTGGTCTGCCGCCAGTGGGTGGGCACACAGGTGGAGTTGGGGTATGGCTGTGGGTGAGAGACATAGAGTGTGCAATGCCTACATCAGGATAGCTGTGGAAAACAAACCTGGGTGGCAGGAGGAAGGCTAGCAGAGAGAGTTAGAGCATCACTGTGCACAGGAGGCCCAGAACACCTAGTATGTGCTTTAGGAGAGCTGTGGGGAGGTGATCACTAGGCTGGACTGGTGCTGAGTTCACTGAGGGACATGTGTTCTGGGCATGCATACCACTGGATGTCCTCATATCCACACCACTGATGGGCTGTATAGCAGTCGGACTAAGAGAAGCCCTTTCATTCTGCAGTGTTTCTCCTCCATTCTGCAGAGGAATCTTACCATCATGCTGCTGTACAGGAGATGTACTTAAAGGAATTCCGTCTATTACCACAGAGCTTGTATTGAAAGGTAAATTTGGAGTTGAGTAGCAATGCATTGGTACAGGTGGTTACTAGAACACAGTCCTACTCTCAAGGAATATGGTCAGATAGAACTTGGCATGCATTACTTCAGTTAATCCCAACAACCCTGAGTGGTAGAATGGTAGAATCTATCATTCTCATTCTTAACACAGAAATTAAGCTTCAGTGATATTGGGCAGTCTCCCCACGGTCACACAGCTGCTGTGTTGTTAGAGAGCTGTCTGGCACTCACACTTTTGCCCATTTTGCCCTCTGTACTCACACATTTTGCCCTCTGTACTCAGTGCTATCCACCTGTAAAGGTGCCTCATTCATAAGCTTGCATGTTCTGTTTTTGTTATAAAAATTATATATGAAAATACAGGACAAACTATATTTTAAGGTAAATGGGGATTTGATAGAGCATTCTGTGATATTTGGAATTTCTTGGGAAATCAGGACACCCATGTAGTATATTTCACTTAGTTAACGATCAAGAGTTTAAATGATCAAGATGAGCAAGATTTAGGGAAGATGGGTATGCTGAGATTCAGGAACCACATCGAACTACAAGCAAGGTAAACAAGAAATCAGTTCTTAAACTCTAGACTCAGTAATGAAATGACAGAATGTTAAAGACAAAGATTTTAAAACAGCTGAAGGGGAAAAATGTAGTCTACAAAGACAATTTTTTGATGGCAAAAAAATGTAAGACAGAAGACAGTAAATTATCTTTAAGAATAAGCTTAGAAAGAACTCCTTAAATACCTTTTTATTACGGAAGTAAGGTAGAAGAAATCCTGAGCATCTTTTGTAAAGACTTGGAAATAAATGAAAAGGGCATCCATCCTTACAGGAGAATGAGTAGTTCAGAGTACAGACAGAAGAAAGACTTGCATTTATCAGATGGAAGAGGTGGTGACTCCTGCAGAGCAGTTTCAGTAGAGAGGTGGGGACAGCTGTTTAGTTACTTGGTAGTGAAAGAAAGGAGAACCATGGTATGATGAATTACAACTTAACAGTGAGATCAAATAAATATATATTTTAAAAAGAGGAGCCAGTAGGATGATGAAAAGGTCCTATGGGGATAAAGATGGAAGGTTTTTAAAGTATGTGTAATTTTAAGCATTATTATTTCTTCAAAATGTGCTTATGTACAATCCTGACCTGGGATACATAAGTAGAATCATAATTATGATATAAGGGAAATGCTAAAATAATTTAGTCACTGTATTGTTTGTGGAGCCAAAAAACACTCCCAAGATTTAAGGAGTCTTAAAGATACCTCTCCAAAGTCCATGCTGTCCCTCCAAAATCAGAGACCCCCCAGACAGAGATTACTCTATATCTTCCCTTCCTCCACATCTTCACATGCCCCAAGCTCCAACTCAAATCCTGGAATGCATTCCCTTTTCTCCATTCCCGTTAGACTCTGGAAGGGGTCCAAGGCACAAAGGGTCATAAAAAAAATCAGAGAAGGAGGTGTACCCTGTTCTTTGCTTATGATACATACATGTCTCTTTTGCTCTCTGTATGGTTTATAAGTGATGGAGTGACATCTGCCCTTCCCGTACTGTTTCTGTAAGGATGAGTGTTTTCTCTTCCTTCAGCCTCCCATTGCCTAAGGTTTTTGAGCAGCCTCTGCTAAACTGAGAAAACTGATCATCAGGGATGCGGAGGCAGCGCAGCCTATAGATCTCTTTCTAACTTCTCATATCATTTCTGGGTCAGCCCATCTGGCGGATATGAGTGTCCATCACTCTAGTCATGAGTCATGTTTCATGTAGAGTTGATGTTTTTATTTCCTCCAGCTTCAAAACCTTTCATTGCTACTGCCTTTTCATACATATGCATGAGTAGGAATTACCCAATTTTATGCATGGAGAATCTTATGAACTAAGAAGGAGAAGGAAATACCATTCATGCTGTCTGGCTTCTGTTAGTTCCCAGGGCTACTTAGCAATCCCTTATTCACCCTGGTAGATGATAAGACCCATCATAATGCCCTTCTTACCTTCTGCCTATCAACCTTGTATACCCTCACTTTCCATAGCTGACCCCCAACACCTCTCTGAGATTCCTCAGCTGTCCTCTCCTCCCTTAGAATCTCTTAGTGTCACTGCCAACTGTCTTTCTGTTCACTGCCTCTCTCTCTCTTCTGGACCCATCTTCACTTGTTTCTTCAGCACCTTGAGCTGTGAACTATGCTCTGTCTCTCTGTCTTCCTGGACACCCTCTTTCTCCCTACAAATATGTTCAGCTCTCTCCTATCCTTTTTTTAATCCTGCTAAGCCCACCCAAGAGCCCGTCTTCTGTTAACCCTCCCTTTCTTCCAAAGCCCTGGGTATGTCTTTGTCAGGGCCACCATCTTGCAGGTCCTCATGGCCTGGTGTTGCTTTCCACCACTTACTTCACAGAAATGGCTCCTTCCATGTTTACCCCTGCATGCCCCACACCTCCAAACACACCAGCACATTCTTCTGTTCTTCTGCATTGCCCTGCAGTATCATCTACCACTTCTCATTTCTCCTATTTCTGTTTTTCGCTTCCTTCTCTTTTGTTTGCTTTCAACCCTACATATTTATATATATTCTTTACCTTTCCTGAAGGGAAAATTCTGGGTTGTAGTGTTTATCCCTCCTTATAAGGTGCAAAAAGTCCCTTGTGCTTAGTGAGTCTCAGTAAATACCTACAATGGATGATGAGTCTCTAGCAAGGGATTGATGACTTATAAATCATTGAAGGCATGGTGGCTCCAAGTCATATGTACATATTAGCACATGTGTCCAAGACCTTTCTTTTTCTCTCTCCTTCTTTCTTTCACCCCTTTATTTCAAAAGTCATTGCATGCCTCTATGTAGAAAGCGCTTGGAATGCAAAAACAAACAGGATGTCCCCCATGTCCTCAAGGATCTCACTGTGACTTCTATTAAACTTTCCATGATGGTTTTTAGATAAATGTTCAGGGGACGATGAAGCGTAAGTTTTAAAATGACCAAATAATACGTAACTGTTACTAAAAATAAAGTAGTGAAGAGTTTTATAAAGAAAAGTGTCCGTTTTCTTTCTTCAACACCTATTCCTCCTAGTACTGCTCCATATGCAAATATATTGACACTCAGATATTCTTCCAAACTCTAATATTCTGCATTTAGTTCTAAATTATCCTGTTTTTCTCTCAGTAATATATCAAGAGCTTCCTCCCACATCTGTACTTGCAGTCTTCCCATGATGGCTTTGGCTCTGAAAGTTCCAAAGTGAAACAGATAGTTTAGGAAAACCAGTCTGGCTTGGAATGCAACTCATCCCAAATGGAAAGAAACTCCTGTCATTGAGATGCACTGAAGAGAGATTGCTTGGGGATCTGAGTGTAATGGGAAGAGTATCTGGGTCTGGCCAAACTAGGTGACAGCAGCAGAAATGCAAAGAAAGAAGTTAACCTGTGGGCTGTTTTAAGCATGGAGCATTCAGACTAGTGGTGTCTGAATATAGAGTAAATGAGGAAGGGAGAGGAGGTCCCAGTGATCTCAGGTTGAAGCTTCAGTGCTTTTACCTTTGCCCTTTCTGAGGGCTTTCTGCCTCTGCTGGCCTCCCACTGGATTTTAAATCCAGTCATCCTGAAAAATGGAAATTTGTGTCATGGTTACTCTTAGCATGAACTCCATGAAGGTGGGGACCATGCATGTTTTACTGTTGCATCCCAAGTGCCTACAAGGATTCTTAGTGTATAGTAGGTGCTCAATAAATACATACTGCATGACAAAGCTGGGGCAGCCTTGATTTGCTTGTTTGCTGCACTAAAATGTTCATCTCAAAAAGGCTGCTAAGCTGGGTTATCCTCTTGGTGGCCTTGTCTTCTACCCTTGCACAGCCCTTTTGTATCTAAAACTGGGAAGGGTTATCACAGCCCCCAGGGCAGGGAGCTCATGAGAGAGCCCATAGACCTGCACAGCAGGAAACTGAAAATAGCTACCAGAGCAATCAAAATTAAACTTCTAGATCCGCCTCTCTGGGCCTGGCCCTAGAGGGCATCTTTTACACTAATGATGGAAAATTAAATTAGGCCACGTTTAGAAAACTTCACAAAATTAAATACTGTCTACCAGGGAGGGAATTACCTTGTGGGGAAAGTAACAGGGGAGCAGGAAAACAGGCTGGTCACAGTTCTACTACAAAATGATTGGCTGGTGTCAAATTTCATTACTCTGTGCTTCATTTTATTCTTCTTAAATGTGTAAAGGGAATCCATTTAGAATTTGTGCAAAGCATTGAAGAATCTCAGAAGGGAAAGTGAGTGCAAAATAAAACAAACACTTCTGTCCTTGACTTCTCTCCTTGCTACCAAATCAGCACTGGCCTGGAAGTCCATCAGATGGTCTTGACCTTTTCTGGGATACAAATACCTTTGAGAATCTGCTGAAAAGTATTTTCTCCATAGAAAAAAAATCATTCTGGCAAAGTTTTGAATTTTAGGAGAATTCATGGACCCCAGACTCCTGCATGTTTATGAATTCCAAGGTAAGACTCCTTTTTTGCCAATAAGTATTGTACATCATCTTTGAATATTTGCATCTAAAACTGGGAAGGTTTATCATTGGCTCTTCTACTGCTCATGTAAGAGTAAGAGGAGAAAAAACAAACTTTATTTTTCATTAACTTTATTAATGATTTAATGTTTGAATGCTTAAAAAATTTTATTTACCAGCCCAAAAGGCATTTGCATTTTGTTAGAGGAGTCTTATTATTCAATACAAACCAATCTCATTTTGGTGAGCTTCACATTATTAAAGGGAAGAGGATTCACATAGGAGGGGCCTTTATGTTACCCTCAATGTCCTTGGAAACACATGGATGATGGGAATGTTGGCCTAGGGCCTGGATTTTACACTGACATGTAAGGACCATGTGATGGCCCAGGGTAAAGGACCATTGTGTGACCAACCCTAACCCCAAAGGTAAATAAAGATTGGTCTTGATTTGGAGCTGTAGCCCCTGCCTGACAAAACCTTTAATATTAAGAGAGAACCTCTGGGGTTGTAGTAGGACAGTGTTGTAGCTTACTCCACAACTTGAGCATTTTGCACTAAACACCTCTCTAGACACTGCTACAGTGCCCTGTCCTCTGGCCTGGCTGGGTAAGCTTTCTGTGGCTTCCATCTTGTGTCCTGGCACAGTTGGGAGGAAGGATGGTGGTGTCACACCTCTGAGAGCACAATCAGACTGTGAGCCTCGGCTTCCTGTCTGGTGGCAGACCTCAGACTGGAGAGGTGAGGATGACTGCGAGGTCCAGAAGGTTAAGCACAGAATTTGGAAAAGATGGAGTGAAAAAAGCTGGGTTGTCTGCAAGTCTCCACATCATTTATCAGGAGACCCTGAGACCTGGCTCTTGAGGAGTTACAGCCTTTCCCTGTTGCTGGCAGTCACCATGATCAAACCATGATTAACTGAGGAGTCCTCTGTATTTGGCTTAACATTTCTGCCTGTCAAATTCTTATTAATCTTTCAACGTTTATTTTAAATAACACATCCACCAGGAATTCTTTCCTGATTTCATCCCTACCCCCACAGTGGGGATCTAATTAAGGTTTGTCCTTTGGACCCTAAGGTGTTATACAGACCTTAAGTTTATCCTTTTATTGTAGTTTATCTGTCACAGTTTTTAGTAGGAACTATATCTTGTCTAACTTTGGGTCTCCTTAACCGCTTGTCTTACACACAATAGGGCTCAATACATATATATTCAATGTAATTGACTTCTTAAGCTTTTGCACAATTCCCAGAAATTAATTACACTCATTCTGTAGACTTTTATCTGGGACTGAGTGGATGAATGAATGAATGAATGAATGAACCAACCCACCTATAGACATGTGTTGAGCACTGAACAGAGCTCATATGTGAAGGTATTTGGAAACAGTGACAAAAATGTTAACATTAGAACATCAGAACATATATTCTAATAGAAGATAATAAGCAGCACACAAATAATACTAAAAAGACAGCATCACAGTTAAGAACACTGAGAAACAAGAAGTCAAGTGACCTTGTTCAGCTTTGCTCAGGAAGAGAGCCCAGCACCTCTTGATGTTGTGGGTTTAACCACTAAGCAAGGCTGCCTTTGAAAATGCACACCCTCCTTCCTCCGGTTGGCCGAGGATGCCAGTCCTGTCCAGCTACTGCTGTGCAGTTAGCTCTTTGATTTAGGGTCTGATTATGTTTTTTTGTGGATTATCTTGGTATTTGACCTCATCTCTTGTCTCACTTGTTGCAGTTTTTACTGATAATTCATAATGATCGGGAGTTGTGTGGGAGAAATGAAGCCATCATAAAGGGTAAATGTGTTCATCTTGTTTTTATTAATTGCTCCAATAAAGGTTTTTTGGAGGGGGTGAGCAAGAAGAACCTCCGAATGGCAGCCCTTGACAGATGAGATCTGCACATGAGCTCATTGTTGCTCAGTGTCTCCCGTCAGCACATAATTAATTGTTGGAGATGGTCCTGACTGCTGGGGGAGGTGAGGTAGTGCAGGTGCATTTCCTTGCAGAGGAAGGAGCAGCCCTCCAGGCTCTAGGCCAGTGGTGTGTCCTGACTCAAACACTGTTAAAAATATATAGAGAGATATATGTATATACACATGCATATACGCACGTGCACATACACACACCAAAATTTTTCATATGTGTATGTGTATGTAAGAAGAATTTTCTTAGTAAAAGAGTTAAACCTAAATTTCTCCTGATTGCCTTTGTTCACTCATGAGAAGGACAAAGCCCAAAGGAAACAATTTAGCCTGTCAAACGCCTCAGCTGATGAAGGAGAATTTGACAAGCTAAATGTAAAAGAGAGACTGCAAGACTCATAAACAGATCCCAAGAGAGCATGTAGTATCCCTGGCCAGGCCTGGCCACCCTTCCAGCCCTCGTATATCTACATGAGCCCCGTCACTCAGGTCCTGAGAGGCAGGAGGAATTCATATGAATCTCCTCTCTAAGAAAATAACAGTAGCATAACTTTGATTTCATGTACTGTCCTTTTGATCCATGTCACGTTTCGGTTCCTTCCTATGAGAAAGGGAAGTCAGTAGCAGGTGGGTGAAATGCAGGTCTGGGGCAGTTACAACAGCTCTTGCTTTTTATCAGGACACTTTACTAAAAGTTAAAGTGACCTCTTGCCTTAACCAGCCCGACTCCTACTTCCACATCAAAATGGCATTAGCTCTCTTGCAGGGAAAGGCTTAGCTACTTCAGAAAGGCCACCAAATTCCGCCTAAGAAAGGGAGAGGGATACAAGCCAGGAGTAGGACTGGCCCCCACCTTAGTGGCAGGTTCATAGTTGGTGCCCTCTCAGACCCCAGGCGAGCTTCTCTACTTGCACCCTGCCTTCTGCTGTCTCTATGTCTTGAGCCATCATTTTCCCTAGAGGCTATTTCTGTTTTGTCCCTTATTTTCCAGCCTACAAATAGGATTAGGTTTTGCCATCCTAAAAAGAAAAGATGCCCCTCAAACTCACCATCCTGTCTTGCCCTTCCACTGCCAGACTCTTTGGAGAAACCGCATTTGCTATCTGTATTTCCAAAACTCCCATTCACTTTTCAGCTCATTTAAATTGGGCTTCCTGAGCTACCCTACTGAGACTGCTCTTGCTAAGGCCATCAGGGATGTCTTGGTTGCAGAATCCCTGGCTTGCTTTCTGTCTACATCTTATTTAGTCTCTGTGAAGCACTCAATGCTGTGGGTCTTTCCATCCTTTGGGAGACTGTCTCTTCCCTCAGCTTCCACGATGGTTTTCTCTTGTTCCTCCTCAGATCTCTTGGTCTTTTTCTGCTCAGTATTTTTTTTTCTGACTCCTCCTATTATGTCCTCCATTTAAATGGGTACTGTTAATGGGATTTTCTCAATGAATCCCCTTTCTTCTTCTTTCTCCTCAGGGGATCTTGTATTTCCCATGGCTTCAACCACCTTCTAAATCTCAGTGACTCCCAAGTCTGTGCTCCTCAGTCCCCACACTCCATCCCCTCCATCCCTTATTTCCAACTGCCTCTTAGGCAATTCCATCCACTTTTGCCTTCTCAAAAACTGACCTGTCCAGAGCCACACACTCCTCTTCCTTCCCTGTCCCTTAGTTCTTTTGTCCTTCTGTGGCCCTTGACCCCATTAATGTTTAGTCCATCCGCCAAGTTACATAGCTCAGAATCGTCTCCTTCCCTCTCATGATCACACCCAGAGAAACTACTGTTGTGTCCACCTGCTCTCCCCATGGTGGCTGCCCCTGCCTTTGTTAGGCCTCCAGTGTTTCTTGCCTGGACTCAGGGTTGGTTTGTCTGACTGCACAGACTGTGCTGCGCGTCACTCCAGGTGTGTCATTCACGGCCCTGAGCCCAGGTGCCCTGCACTTATTTACCGAACTGTAATTCTCACAACAGCTCCCCTGTTTGTAGATGAGAAAACTAAAACTTGAGCATTGAAAGACTCACCCAGTAGCTCACAAATGTAAGCAGCACAGTGGGGATTTGAGTCCAGTTCTTCTGACTGCAAACCCCCGGTCCAAATTCTGTTGATTCCCCCAAGCACTCCGTATTGCAGTAGGCTCTTGGTGGCCTTCCTTCTGCTCCTGCCCTCCTCCAATCCATCCTCCACACCACCATGACTACCAGCCATGTGATCCCCCTGCTTAGACTCCCATCCTTGTCCTGAGCCCACAGGGTGAAGTCTGAGCTCTGTAGCTGGGCTCTCCACAGTTGGCCCTGACCTCCCTCTGTCCCCATTTCCCACCAGTCCTTCTGTATGCCTTGCAATCCCTGTGCCCAGGCAAACTGTGCCACGTCATGACCTCATGCCTTTCCACATGCAGTTTACATCGCAAGGGCTTTCCCTGCTCTTCTGTCTCTGCGATGGATAGATTTCCATTGTCCTAGATCTGCTCGGCAGCCCTCCCCACTGTCCTCAGTGCCCAGGGAGGCTGGTCTGTGTAGACATGCCCTGAGAGCTCCTGCCAGATGGCACACAACTCTTCCTCTCTTGGCTCTGGAAACTGCCCTGCCTCTCTGGACATGGGGTACTGAGGGCTCCCAGGGACACTGCACTGCCCTCACCTTTGTGAACAGTCCTGTATTAAACTCTCTTCAGCCTAGTCACACATTATCTGTTTCCTGCCAGGACTCTGACTGACACATTCCCCACCCACCCCACAATCCTGCCACCTCCCACGCTGTCTTCGAGTCACAGCTCAGGCGGTAGCTCCCTGTGTGCCTTCCCAGTTCCCCCAGGCAGCTGGCTGCATCCTCCTCTGCGTTTCACTGGCTCCATTCCTCTGTCTGCACTCGCCACACCCTGTCAGTACCCCCTGTGCTCCTCAGGGCAGACTCTGAAGCAGACTCAGCTCTGTATCTTGGAGAAGCCAGTATGGGGCCAAGGGAGGGGGTACAGAGTAAGAATGTGCATTTCTTAAAACAGAGGTCATGCTGGACCACCCTGACACCTGCTTTTGGGTGGTGGGGAGACAATGAGAAAAGAACTTCTGGCATACAGCGTATGAAAATAACGGGAATTCTCAAGCAAGGACTTGCCTCCTTCACAGCCTTCTGCTCACACTTCTCCACCCTTTGCAGACAAGGAGTGGACAAAGAAGGGGACAAACCTTTGTTGATGATTATTTTGCACTGGACAGACTTTTGCCTAATGCCTCTCGGCATATAACACTTGAAGGAAAGTATTTGCTGGCTTGAAAGCAAAAGGATAAACTTGAGGAAAGAGAAGAGGAGGGGTCCTTACATGCTGCCTTCCAACCACCCCCTCCCCACATTTCCAAAAGAAAGATACAAGACTTTAAAAAAGTAACTGGAGCCCGGTGCGCTGGCTCACGCCTGTAATCAAAGCACTTTGGGAGGCCGAGGCGGGCGGATCATGAGGTCAAGAGATCAAGACCATCCTGGCCAACATAGTGAAACCCTGTCTCTACTAAAAATACAAAAATTAGCTGAGCGTGGTGGCGTGCCTGTAGTCCCAGCTACTCAGGAGGCTGAGGCGGGAGAATCGCTTGAACCAGGGAGGTGGAGGTTACAGTGAGCCGAGATCATGCCACTGCACTCCAGTCTGGCGACAGAGTGAGACACCATCTCAAATAAATAAATAAATAAAAATAAAAAAGTAATTGGAAATCAAAATGAGGTCAAAGATGAATGGGTTCGTTTTTTTCCCCACTTTGTTTTAAGGTCAGCTAGTGGCCTGGAAGTAAAGATACACAGTCCTTTAAAAAGCAGCGACATGGGTGCAGCTGCAGGCCATTATCCTGAGGGAATTAAAACAGACACCCCAAACCAAAGACTGCATGTTCCTGCTTATAACGGGAGCTAAACAATGATTACACGTGGCCATAAAGATGGAAACAACAGACACTAGTGACTCCAAAAGGGAAGAGGGAGAAAGGGGGACAGGGACTGAAAAAGTTCCCATTGGTACTGTGTACGCTGTTTGGGTGATGGGTTCAATAGAAGCCCAAACTCCAGCCTTACGCAATATATCCATGTAACAAACCTACAGATGTACCCCCCTGAATCTAAAATAATAAAGTAATTTTTAAAAACACACAAAAAAGAAAAAGACACTAGATTGTGATCGAGAGTGAGTTGTCCCAGGCCAAATCAGAATGGCTTGGACATTGCCCTGAGGGTGGGCCAGGTGAGATTTAGAAATGCTGACCCCTGGAGTACACACAAGCCCCTAGCAGTGGCTTGTTGTCTTATCTTCAAGTCCTGGGAGGAAGTGCCTTCAGATGAGTTCTGATTCAGAGCATGAGGTAGGCAGGTTAGAGCAACTGGAAAAATAACAATATTAGGAAAGAAAAGTATCTGGACCTGCCAGCCAGGCATGCTCCCACCCCTGGGAAGCTTGGGGAAGGAGGTGGATGCTCTTTCTTCGTTTCCCATCATGGCATATGGGACTCCTCAAGGCTGAGCAGGTGGCATGAGGGGTATGGAGTTAGAGTCAGGTACAGAGGGAGTTATAGTGGGAATCCTCAGAAGCTCAAGTGGGAACTCAGCTGCCTTGGAAAGACAAGATGTGCTTATGATGTGTATCATATCCCTGGATTGGTTTATTTGAAGAAACATGGATGGAAAGTGGACAATCAGTCGGGGATGATAAAGAAATCCAGCGTGTCCCCTGAGAATCTTACCAACATGAGGATGAATTTGTTGGTGACCACAGAGACATCTATGAAGACATCAAGGACTTGGAAAAATAAGAGGAATAAAGAGAGCCAGGGTTTCCAGGTGGCATAAATGTAGCATGGGACTAATTTCTAGACCAGGTATAGAGAAAACAATAGTAATATAGGTAATGAATGACATTCAATATTCAAATGATATTTGATGATTAATCAGGCAGATGGTACAGAAGTTTTCAGAACTTGGTGAAGATTGCTAGGGTTCCAATTCTAACTCAGATACTATAGTGAGTTGAAATATGTCCCTTAGAAAGATATGTTAGGATATGTTTCTCACCCCTGGTACCTGTGAATGTGGATGTTGTTTGAATATAGGGACTTTGCAGATGTAATTAAGGTGAGGTCATATTAGGTTAGGGTAGACCCTAAATCCAATGACCAGGGTCCTTACAAGAAGAGGGAAATTTGGACACAGGCACAGAGGAGACACAGGGAAGAATGCCGTGGGAAGGCAGAGGGAGCAGACTAGAGTGACACCGCTGCAAAGCTAAAAATGCCAAGGATTGTTGGCAGCAGCCAGAAGCTAGGAGAGATGTGGAAGAGATTCTCCCTGAGAGCCTCTAGAAGAAATCAGCCTTAATTTTTGACTTCTGGCCTCCTGAACTGTGAGAGATGAAATTTCTGTTGTTTTAAGCTATCCAATTTGTCTTTGTTACAGCAGCCCTAAGAAATTAATACAGATACTACTGGCTGTGTGACCTTAAGAAAATGCACAGAGGTTACCTCTCTGTTTCTTCATCTGTAAAATGGAGATAGTAACTGTATTCACTTTATATGGTTGTTGTGAGGATTAGATGAGTCTTTACCTTAAGCAGTGCCTGACAGATGGTAAACACAATAGATTAGCAAATGTTCTTCTTTAATCGCTTCAATTTAGTAAAGATATTTTTGAGCAACTACTGTGTGGCAGACCCTACATGTAAGTCATTTCATTTGATTCCTGTAACAGTTCTGTGAACCTCTTCTTATCCCATTTTGCACTTAAGAAAACTAAGGCTCAGAGTATTAACTTGTTTTGAGAAAGCAGACGAGCTGCAACCTCAACTGAGCCTTTGGCTCTGTTCTGTCAGGTCTTCTATTCCACAAAATCACAGGCATCTTAATGTATAATGGGGAGTGGACAAGAAGGGGTATGAAGCTTTGTTGATGATTATTTTGCACTGTGAAGACTTTTGCCTAATGCCTCTCTGCATATAACACTTGAAGGAAAGTATTTGCTGGCTTGAAAGCAAGAGGATAAACTTGAGAAAAGAGAAGAGGAAGATGTAATTTTCTAGACAATGCTCCTCCAGCATATACCAGTCAAAGTAGTGCCCCTAATATTTGTGGTGTGTTCTTTTTCTCTCTGCTTTCTGGCTCTGGGAGGGAAGCTGTGTCTCTGAGTAAGAATCTTCAGGAAGTCTGAGGGTCCTGAAAAGTGTAGGATGGATGGTTTAAAACCCCCAAATGTGAACAAGCTACATGTATGAACTCAGATAACATAGACACACAGAAGAAATAATTGGCACCCTGTGTAAACAGATTTGGTTTTTGACAGCCAACAGCAGGTGACAGTTATTTTGGAGAAATTTATGAGTGTTGGAGAGAAATTAAAGCCTTGAAATATATGAAAGAATTTTTGTGTAGTGGTTTTGTGAAGGACACTAGCGTTTTTTTTTTGTTTTTTTTTTTTTTTTGCCTGCCTGTCAAGTACTGAACAAGAAGAAATTAATTTATCCCAGTACTTGGCATTTAGAAAGTGCTATGTGATGGTTTGTGGTTGATTCAAATAAAGCAGGGGAGGTTTTAGTGGGACATAAGAAAAAAACTTGTTAACAGCTGTGAAATTAAAACATAAATTAACTGCTGAGATAGGCCATGAGGGTGTCTTAGCTAGACTTTCAAAAGATAAATATGCATTTGTCTGGCTCTTGCTAGCTCTTAAAACTCAATTGGTTGCTTATTCATTACTCTAGGTACACAGTAGATCTTTGTAACAATAAGTTAGACATTTGTGTAATTTTATTCCTTGAAGAAACTTTAGAAATCAGCTCTCATATTTGCTTTTCTCTGCCTGCAGTTGAAGAGATGAGCTTGACTGTCTCTCGAGGTCTTTCCCAGCCCTGGAATCCCAGGCTTCTTTCCAGACTGTGCTGTGATAAGGCAGACCTGTGAGATACATCCCAGTCATGGTGACAAGGGGTGACTGGGCAGTGTGGTCCCATACTTCAGGTGTCTGTGGAAGTCAGGCTGTGAAGTAAGGAGACCAGTTCCATGAGGGATTTTGGGCACCATTTCATGAGTTTATTACCCTTCTTTTTTGCCAGATAGCCCTGAGGAAGGTAGTCATCAAATTGAGAATGGCTAAAATGAGGAATGAAGAAGATGGAAATTATAATAACTTCAAATAAAAGCAAACCAGCTGATGTGATAACAAGCCGTGTATATACAGTGGGGGGAAAATGATAATCAGACCAAAACAGTCATAAGAGAGAACAGTGATCAAGATGGGAGACAATGTTCTCTAAAGATTAAATTAAAAATAAATAAGATAGATGAGGAAAAGAAAGAGTAACATCTGCGACAGGACTGTGAAACTGTGTTCATGCTGCAGGGCTGGTTGAGAAGAGAAAAAGAAAGACACACCAGTATTCAGGCAGCATGCTAGGGATAGAAGTAAAGGGTGCATTCCTTCCTGTAGTGTCTGGTGGTGTTCTATCATTGAAGCATTTGGAGGCTCTCATCAACCCACTACCCCTTCTGATATTTTTCCCAGTCCCTCTAAGGATAACACATTGGGGCCCCCAGAATTACACAGGCTGGGACACTTAGGGAATCCTTGTTCCCGAGAGCAGGAGTCATGCTGGATTTCCCAGGACCATGCCTTCACAGTTGGGCCTCATTCATCTGGTCTTGAGCAGCAGGTTGGTTCTGTTTTCTGTCTTCTGCATGTGTCGCATTGTGCTTCTTACTTTCCCAGAGGTTTTCCTTAAGAATACCACTTGATTTTGTCTCCACCATCTTCAGGTGACTTGGTACTTTATCTTTATCAGCTGATTTCATTTTGTATTGTCCTGAAGCATGTCTTTTGGGGTTAGGAATGCCCGTGCCTCCCAGGACCTCAAGAGAAAAATCTCTGTACCACACACTGGAGACTCCCCTAGCCTGACAGAGAGATATCAATGTTGGGAGAACAAGAAATATTTCTCTTTGTTTTTCCACTTGACATTTCTAAGTTTGTTTCCACAGTTTTCAAGTATTTGTACAACACTTCATGGGTTAGAGAATATTCATGCATCCGTTGTCACATCTGAACCTTATAATCACCCTGAAAGGTGTTTTTATTATTCTCACTTCAATGATTAAAAAAGAAGAAGGTTGAGAAAAGGAAAATAATTTGCTGAAGGTCCCTTGGTAGTCTACATCCTCTACCCTAAAGTTCTGTTTTGGGCTATGGCAGGAGAGGATTGCGTGTCAGGACCTGGGCTTCCTGGAAGAGACCCAGTGGGTCTTGAGCAGGAGGCAAGGCACATGGATGTAGACTCAGGAAACCTTGCAGGTGACTCAAGACCTTTTATAGCCTCTGCAGTCCTAAAGTCAGCAGGCATTCCCCGTGGAGATGAGGGGCATTAGAGGTAAAATGCTAATACCTGGGGAAATATGGCTGTTTTAGTCAGGGTTCTCCAGTGAAACAGAACCAATAGGATAATGTGTGTTTGTGTGTGCGTGTGTGTGTGTGCACGCGCGTGTGTGTGCTTCCACATATTACATGTGTTTATGTATATGTACACATACTTAATGTATACATACACATATAAGAAATATTTAAGGAATTGGCTCACATGATTATGGAGGCTGAGAAGTTCCAAGATCTGCAATTGGGAAGGTGGAGACCCAGGAATGCTAATATGTGGTTCTAGTCTGAGTCTGAAGACCTGAGAACCAGGAGAGCTGATGGTGTGAGTTTCAGTCTGTACATTGGCAGGCTTGAGACCCAAGAAGAGCCTGACCTGGCTGGAGAAGACCGATGTCCCAGTTCAAAGCAATCAGGCAGGAGGCATTCCCTCTTACTCAACCTGTTTGTTCTATTCAGGTCTTCAGTTGGATTATTGGATGAGGCCAGGGATGATGACAGAGTAAGATGAGGTCTCATGGCCAGAGACTGAAAGAGGGAATAAAGGATGAGAACTTGAAAACAACATAATTGATTCTAGTCAGGCCCCAAAATGTGAGATCATGAAGAAAAATCACGTGGCTGCCCAGATTTTCATAAAATGCTCCTTGAAAAGTACACAATATGGAAAACAGAGCTTAAAAACAAGTATGAGTGCAAAGGAACAACCATTACTGAAAGAATTAAAACCCTGAATGCATTGGGCTTGTGGAAAAGGCTGAAGATGAGAGAGAAAGGGGTGTGAAGGAAGACAGAGTTGGCACATGGCAAGAGGAAACTCTCAATCCCTTTTTTCTAACTCTCTTGGTTTTTTTTTTTTTCCTCTCAAGTAGAGAACTGATCTTCAAATTAGAAACACTAGAACATATGTGATTTTAAAAAACAGAAGTTCAAAACCAAGAGGAAAATGGAAGGTATTCCTCACTACTGTGTGTCCAGGCCTGAATCACTCAGCTTCTGGGTTCCTGAAAAATATGATTGCAAAATAGTGATTGGCCATCTTTGCAAAATTATGACAGATGGAGAAGAAACAAAAAGATTGCAAAAATAAAATATTGTACTTTTTAGAAACAGGGGCAAACCTGGATCAGGAATTACCTACTAGTGAATTTGTCATTGCTCCTGGGCAGAATTCTAGAAGAGATCATTAAGCAGATGGTCTGTGAGAACTTGGAAAAGGAAATCATGATCACTGGGAGCCAGTCCTAAAAAACCAGCTACCCAAGTATGTTCAGGAAATGTGCCTTACAGCAGTTGTGCAAATTAGCTTTGAGCGTTTGAGTAGACTACAGTTTGAACCAGCAATGAGATGTTATAACAGAAGAAAAAAATCATGATCAGAGATGCTTTGCTAAAAATTCAATTCTAGGGCATAGAAAATATTTATCCAAATATACTCTGTGCTGTTCAGATCCCTTACAAATGAGTTCAGTTCTGTGAGCTGCATTTTAAGATAGTCACTGGCAAGTTGGAATATGTACAGAAAAAGTTAAGAGAAGATGGAACTCATATTTATTGAGTAAGCAACTTACCATGTGTTGGGCATTGTGTAAAATGTGGTATGTGTGTTTTAATGCTTAAAACAATACCATGAAGAAGTCATTAATATGCCTATTTTAGATGAGGAAATGAAGGATTATGTAACTGAGTTTTTTGCCTCAGTTCAACAGCTAGAAGATAGCAAAGCTGAGACTAAGACTTGAACCTTTCTCATCCCCAAACCCATGCTCTTTCCACAGTGCAAACCTGCCAGAGAAATAAGGGACTTGGAAAATGGGCCAGTTGAGAAACTACTGAAGGAAGAAGTAGTTCACTTTAAAAATGAAAGGAGTGCAGAGGAATCGGGGAGCGGGGAGGGCATCAGGAAGAATAGCTAATGCATGCCAGGCTTAATACCTAGGTGATGGGTTGATAGGTGCAGCAAACCACCATGGCACACGTTTACCTATGTAACCTGCACATCCTACACATGTGCCCTGGAACTTAAAATAAATTTAAAAAAGAAAGGAGTAAATATAAGCATGATGTTGTTTCCATATATTAAAATGTTGGCCATTTGGAAGAGGACTAGCCTTGTTCTCTTAGATCCCTATGAATGGAACTAGAGCAGTAGTGTGGCAGTAATTAGAGCAGTTCACATTTATTAACCATTCACTATAAGCTGACCCCTCTGCACACATTCATTCTTTAAACCTTACTAGCATGAGTGAGGTACAGCACAATGATAGTGCCTGTTTCACAGGTGACGAACAAGAAGGGAGTTGAGATGATGACCAGGGTGTCCCAGCTAGTAAGTGGCAAAGCTTGGGCTGAAATCCAGGTCTGTCCCCCTCAGGGCCAGTGTTCTCAGCCATTTTCCTCCACTGCATTCCTGTTGGCAGAATTCCAGTCAACATGAGGGTAAATAAAACCTCTTAAAGAGGGATCAGATACTTTGTTAGAGAGTGAATTGCCTATCAGTGATGAATCCTGACAGAACAGAGATGCTGGCTCGTATCCAGGCCTGATGGCCCCACAGCTTTCTTTCTACCCTAAATTGTTGTTGTTGCTGTTGTTCTATGATCTTGAGAGAAGCGAGTTTACCTATAGATGAATAGTTTGAGAAGGGGAGTATTGGTGGTGAGTCTAGTGGTTTTTAAAATCACATTGTCCACCTAAATTCCAGCATGATGATAAACCCAAAATCCAGTTTCTTCCAGATAATGTTTTTCTTTCAGTCATTTATGGTAAGTTCTGTGGACATATCATGCATCTGCAGAAAGGTTTATTACTGTGTAAAAGCATAACAGTTCTGTTAGTAAGTAAATGTTATAATGCTGTACATATTTTGAAATAAAAGTAAGAAATTTTAGGGCCAGCTGTGGTGGCTCATACCTGTAATCCCAGCTACTCAGGAGGCTGAAGCACAAGAATCACTTGAACCTGGGAGGCAGAGGTTGGAGTGAGCCAAGATTTCACCAAGAAAAAAAAAAAGAGAGAGAGAGAGAAAGAAAAAAGAAATTTAAAGGAGAAGAAATTTTAGGAAAATTGAAGGGGGAATAAAACCTTATAAAACCTTATTAACATTATATGAACCATTTTGGCATCCTACTCTTTATAATTATAGTGAAAGTTGGGAAAATTGGCTAAGGTACTTTTTGGAAGCAGGATTATCAGAACTACCCTAGACTGACGTAAGGATAGGTGGGAAGTGAACAATGAGTTCACTTGGACTCGGGAGGGGAACATCACACACTGGGGCCTATCATGAGGAGGGGGTAGTGGGGAGGGATTGCATTGGGGAGTTATACCTGATATAAATGATGAATTGATGGGTGCTGACGAGTTGATGGGTGCAGCACACCAGCATTGCACAAGTGTACATATGTAACAAACCTGCACGTTATGCACATGTACCCTAGAACTTAAAGTATAATAAAAAAAAAAAAAGAAAACTTGAATGTAAAAAATAAAATAAAATAAGATGAAGAAGGAAAGAAAAAGGGAAATCTTTCCTATTCTCTTGAGCACTCACCTTCCTCTACTCTCCCCCAGTTTCTGCCACCCCCATAATCACAGTGCTTATGAAAACCAAGTAATGGAGAAATAAGGGTTCTTGGAATATATTTCTTGATCTGGCAGTTTGCGCCCAAGAGACCTTAATTTGCTGATTTATTAGCTTGTTGATGAATGAGGTCGCATGGAAAAACTTTCTGCCTCTTGGTTGTGTTGGTGGAAACTTTCCTAAGCTTTAACTAGCTGACTTTTTGGTTAGCTAGAGATTATTTACTTTTAATAACAACATGCTAAATATCTGAAATCAGACATAGCAGAGCAGTCTCCGGAGAGCTGTGGTCCAAAGGCAGTGGCTGCATCCCTGTACAGTTCTTATCAGATTTTCTGAAAAGATGCTTTATCTGTTAAGGTTAAGTTAACCTTGGCTTAGTGCCGTTCCTCTGTTCCTTCCACATCTCTGTCTTGTGGGCATGCCAGTTTGCGTTCAAATCTGCTGTATCAGTTTTAAATCCAGTTCTCAGTCCTTTGGGTATTACATAAGAATAAATTAACTAAAGAATCCAAGAAGTTTTACGTGTGATGCTGAACTAACTGGATCTGACTTCCTTGGGGAAAATGAATAGCCAGGCAGATCACATTTTAGATGCTCATTAATGACAGCTGGAACACCTCCCTCCATTCTAAGCAGGCAAGGAACCTCCCATGTGCCAATCACTGTGCTGGCACTGGGGATACCGAGATGTGTTCCTTGTTCCTTCAAGGAGCACATATAAAAAATCATAGTGTGAGATATGTGCTGTGGCAAAGTTGAGCCCCAGGGTATTCAGCAACTCAGATTACTGAAGAAAAGGGAGGGGAAGACTGCTCTGAACCAAGTCTTGGAGGCCACCAAAGGTGTTCACAGCAGTTGCCGAGCTGGAAAAATGCACACGCCTAGTTCTGCAGGTCTGTGTAGATCAGGACTCTGAAGGGAGATGACCGCGGAAAGGTAGGTACACCATGCTAAGGAGTTTGGACTTTATCCTAAAAGCAGTAGGAAGCCTTTGGATGGCTTTAAGAGGAAAATGATGGGATGTAATTTGTCTTTTTAAAAATAACACTTTGCTAGCAATGTAGAGAATGGGTTCACAATAGGTGAGTTAGGAAGCAGAGCAGCACACTGTATAGAGGATGTTGTAAAAATCCAGGTGAAAAATGAGAACTCTTGATGATCAATACCTTGGAGTTGAAGAGAAAAACATAAACCAAAGACATATTAGGGAGTGAGTCTTCAAGGAACTTGCTCATGAGTGATGGATATTGGGGAACAGTGGAGGAAGCCATTGAGAATGACACCTGGGTTTCTGGCTTGAGTAGGTATGGTGTCCCCTTATCAAGATGGGACTTGGAGAATTTTGGGGAATATGATGAATTCACTCAAGGGTATGAGGAATTTGAGAAGCTTGAGAACCATTCAGGAGGAGATGTCCAGGAAGGTTGGCTGAATGGGCCTAGAACTCAGGCAGGAGATGCTGAGATACAATTGTTGATTTGTTCCTTTGATGTTAGGATGACAGTTTGGCATCATTAGAAGGATAGGGGACTGGAAACCACACTAAACAGCCTCTATTTCATTTAGAGATGATAGACATGTGAGATGTACTGAAATGCCTGCTAGCTGAGTTTAGCAGAGAAACTGCAGTCCCCAAGGTGAACTTGGGCTTTTTCACAGTATTGTTTTCCTCTCTGTGCCCACCTTTCTTTTGAATTTTCCTCCCAGGCTTCTTGGGGTCCTGTGGCAAGAATCTCAGTTACTAGGCTGTTTAGAGGCTACATCAGTAAGAGGATGTAAGATGGCATTTTACTAACTATTCTACCTCCTCAGTAACTCCTGGAAGTGTTACTATTAGTAGTCCCATTGTACAGATAACAAAACTGAGCCTCTGAGGGGTGACATAGCTTACTTTTTAGTAAGTGGCAGAGTTGTTGATGAAGTTGCCGACTCTAAATCCCATTGTCTTTTTTCTGCACAGCACAGACTTACACTAAAACAAATCAGGCCTGTTAAATGCTTGGACGAAAGCCATCAGTGTTGTTAGTGGTGAAAAATGTTTTGTGGAACTGATGTGGCCTCTTAGGTGCTACCAAGAGCAATACTCTCCTTGGACTGCCCAAAACTAATTCCACTGATGTACCCACCCCAACTCCCTGCACCGACCCCACAGCAGTCAGACCTGGAGGCTCGGGGGGGCCCTGTCCTAAGCCGGCTTGAGATGCAGCCTCTAGGACCTTGCTTATAATTTTCCCCCTTTCTCCGGCCTTCCCTTCTCCCTACCTCTGCCCACCCCAAGCAGCCAGAATGATCCTTTAGTTTAAAGCATAAGCAAGTCAGTCCTCTGCTCAAAAGCTTCTGATGGCTTCTCATCTCACGTAGAATATAAGCCACAACCTTCAAAGCCTTCTACATTTTGGCCTCTGGCTGCATCTATGACCTTGTTGCTGACCGTGCTCACTCCACGTGAACTACACTCCGTTGAGCCTCCCTAGGTGTTCCTTGAAGCTTTTAACACCTTCTGAACACTGCAGGGTTTGTAAACTTGCTGTTCCTACTTCCTGCCATGGTTTGGCTCAGGTATCTCAGTGACTGATTCCCTTCCCCCATTCGGATCTCAGCCTCTCAGTGAGACCTCCCTGGCTACCCTGTCTAAAATAGCCCCCATCATGCTCCATCCCTTAGTCTGCCTTATTTTTCTTCATAGCACTCATTTTATATTTGCTTATTGTCATTGCCTACACGTAAGCTCCATGGTTTCAGGGGCTTTTTCTGCCCTGTTCCTGTTGTGTCCCTGGCTGCTGGGATAGTGCCTGGCCTGCAGTGTGCACTTAGTGGCATTGGTTGAATCATGGAATGAACACATGGATGCTGTGGTCCAGGCAGAGAGGGGACAGAGAGTGGGATCACTATCACCAAAGGAACTAAGAGTATCTTAGTCCCTCCCAAGGTGGTAAGCATTGCTGGTTCCCCAAGTCTCTGCATTTGGGGATAATTGTAAACAGGCATCAGAAAACGTGTGTGCATCTTTCTGAGTAAGAAGCAGGTTTGTTGCTCTGATAAGGATGGGAATGATTTTTCCTTCTAACACACAAGTTACAGGGACAGGTTGGCCACGTCAGGAGATGGTTAACAATAGTGTCGTTTCCATGTCCTACCCATGCCCACTGTACCAAATATGAAAGTCGCAGTGTTAGTGTTTGTGGAACCTGTTGAAAGTGCCTCCTGCGCTGTGACTTTTTGATCCCAGAGGAAGAAGACTTTCTATAATAACTTGGCTCTCATGAGCTGTGCTTCAGAGTATCCTTAAACAGAACTTTCCTGGTTAGAGATTTGAACCTAAGGCCATTTTCAATGCATTTTTTCTGTTATTCTTCCTTTAGGATCTTCTATGTCTCTCATGATTCCCAAGACTTGAAGATCTTCAGCTATATCGCTCGAGATGGAGCCAGCAATATCTTCAGGTGTAACGTCTTTAAATCAAAGAAGAAGGTAAAGAGGCGGTTGCCATCCATCTGCTATTTTCCTATAATAGATCCAGAGTACCCCCAACATTGGCCCGTCTCCCTGTTGAAGATGGCTGTTGTAATGCCAACATGGGGCAACTATCTCAGTAGTCTGTCATTGCTCCTATATAATGGAATTCTCTTTTAGCATCATCTGAACTTTGTACTTAGTTACATACAGATAATTGGAGAGGGATTGACCATTGACTATGTGCTCTGGGATGAGAGCAATTAAACGGCACCAGGAGTGATGCTAACCTTAGCCCTGGAGTAGGAAAAAAGCGTTGTCTTGTGCTAAGGAGACCCTTCATCATAATTCTGTATATTGATTAGTGGGCTACAAAATATGAATACACATGGAGCCCGGTTTAGACTCAGTGTGTGATGTTGGTTATCCTGGGTGATTATTTGGTATGGCAACCCTGATACTCAAGTAAGTGCAACTTTGAGGATTCTGAAGAGGCATTCTTTATATTAACGTCATTCCCCCAGGAGTCTAATACACACAACTGGGGTTTTAGAAGCCTAGAATCTAGCCCTGCCTCTCACTGGAACCCTGAGTGATGTGGTGTAGGTCTCGGTGTCCTCATCCGTGAAATGAAAAGAATCATCAAAATCAGCATTTCCTAAATGCGTTCTGTAAAACATTTATCAGCCAAAATGTTTCATGTTAAAACTACCTGATTTAAGTTGCTGAGAAGGTCTGATAAAGAACATGTTGTTTAACCCAGAATTTCCCAAACTAATTTCATAATGGAACCATATTTTTTCCATGTAATATGTGTTAATATCCTGGGAACTATTTTTCTGCAGAGGAGATTTTGGAAAACACTGTATTTGTGCCCCTAAGGACCCTAATAAGTCCACCATTCTACAAACAAACTACTAAACCTGGCTTTTTACGAGAACTTCATTTTATGCACCTTTTGTCTTCAGGCCTCTTTAATAGATATGTAGGTACCTTGTCAAGTACCTTGTCAATAACACATGCCAGGCTCCAGATTTATTGATAGGTGTCCTATTCCCTACCCTAGCTCCACAAAGAGAATTATGCTTTGTTAACTCAGCCTCTTCCTCTATGGAGATTTGTGCCCTTACCCACCCTGTTCCAGGCTTTTTAAATGCAGTTCATGGAGTTGGATGAAAAGTGCCACAACTGGAAAGATGGCAGGAATAAAAGAGTAACTCGCTAGGCTTCACATCTAGCTAATAGTATAGCTGAGAGGAGAAAAAAACATAAATGAGGCTAAGTCAAGCTGCATTAAGGAACTGATAGAAAGGGGAGTAGGAAGAGGGAGAGAAGGAAAACCCATAGGCACTGGAGATGTGTAGGGCTTGGGAGAGTGCAAGGCTCATATGTGGCCTTGTGTAGGGGACCTGAGGAGGAGAGAAAAGGAAATACAAAGTGTTCCTGATCGTCATGAATTGGATCGTCTGTAATGTTCTTTGACAGATGCAACAAAAGACTGGAATTCACTTTTAATTCATTTTGAGTATTTGTGCTTCTGATTTTAGTTTTGTACAAAGACTGGACCAAGTGGACCTTGGAATTTATTAGAGTTACAAATAACACATAATCATTTGCCAGGTTCTTTAATAGTTAATCTTATTTTATCCTTATAACACATTTGTAAAGAAGGTAAGACATGTAATTTTCCCTTCCCAATTTTACAGATGAATAAATTGAGGCTCAGAGAGATTAAATGACTTATCTGAGTTCTCATGAATGGGTACTGGCTAGAATAGAACCAGGAAGACATGCAGGACAAAAGAATTTTGAGCAGGAAACCTAGGTAAGAGGACCATTATATTATATTTGCCTTGCCATCAGATCTAACGTAGCAATATGGACGCAGTGGGGGCATCCACTTCTGACAAAACATGAATTTAAGAGCAGTGCTCACTTGGAACTTTGATCTTGAAGTGAAGCACAGAATGGAGTTCCCATTATCCGTGAAAAGGAGTAGTCATCTGGTTCCCTGTCATGTCAGCTTACATCTCTTACAGCAAATTCTGATCTCTAGCTCTTGTTTCCTATACCCCTTTCACCCTCACCTCCTGAGACCCTAGATCTTCATAGAGTTGGTTCTCAGGCCCTTTCCTGGCCTGGAGCCATGCAGCTGAGGGAATTGTTTCCAGTCAGCCTGGGCGTTGAACCCCGTTGCTGCTGAGCTGTAGGTGGGAAGGCCAGTTTCCAAGCTAAGAAAGGGAAGTGAATTGTTCAGCGAAGGATGCCAGAATTGGTGAGGGCTGGGGAACACATCTGCCAGGTTTTGCTTGCCCTCCTGCTTAGCCTCCAAACGTGGTGATTTACCTTTTTTATAAAGCACTTCTAATGTCAAGAGATAATGGTTAACTTGGGAAGGGGTTTTAACTGGCAAATCATAGGAATGTTTCAGAAGTGGCGGGCGGTGGGGAAAGGACTGCAGAGGACATGTGTGTTGCGGAGATGTTGCTGGGTCATTGGAAGTCAATAGGGAGGCCTCTTGACTGGAAGCCCGCAGGTGTGGATGTTCTCCAGAGCCCTCCTGTTGGTCATAGTGTGTAGAAAAACCTTGTCTGAGATCCTTGTTATGTCGGGACTTTGGTTATTGCTGTTTCATATCACATCATATCACCTGTGTATATGCCCATGGCACATTTCTCATGACCTCTACAGTTCGCATGGGGAAAGGGTTACTGCCTCTGTTGGTTGAGAATATGGGTCAGGTGTCTCAGCTTTCCTGGTTGAGGGCCTCCCTCGACCTTGCTTCCTGCACAGCTATTACTCTGTACCTGTGAATTTCTTGGACCACTCACACAGATAGCCAGTGTGGCTCCCACCTTGGGGGTTGTATCCTTGAGCTAAGCTTTTTTTCAACGGGGCTTTCACCAGAAGCTAGATAGCAAAATATTGAAGGAGTATAACATGATACCTGCTATGCTTCTATGCTCCAGATTATCTAAGTTCCAGCCTCATATTACACCAAATAATAATATCTAACCTGTTTTGATTAGTTGCTATATGCCTGAGACTGTTCGAAGCTCTCTATATGAATGATCTAATTTTATTCCCACAGCAACCCTGTGAGGTAAAATGGGGCCTTAAGGCATGTAATGTGTGTAAAGACTCAGTAAGTAATGGAGTCAGAACTGAACCCAGAGGGTCTGACTGTGGAGCTCACACTCTTACCCACTCCATTATACTATTGTTGTTGGCTCATGAAGAAGTTATGTAACTCAGAAGTTGCTTTGTTTTCCAAGACCCATTTGTAACTGGGTTCTGCCGTAATTATTACATGGGTATGAAGAGCTTCTTAACTCTGAATGGCCCAAATCACTTTAACATAGATTTTCCTTTATTCCTCATAATATCCTTGTATGGTTAATATTGACTCAATTTTGTACTTGAAGAAAGAAAAGGCCCAGGGAAGTAAATCACCCTTGGTCACACAGTGTATCAGTGATGCCACTGAGATTAGAAACAGGCTTCCTCCTTCCCAGGCCAGGACTTTGAATGCTAAATCCTGTTTCACAAAACTCATATGAAAGATACGTGAGCCTTTCTGGACTTGTGTTTTCTCTATCCGTCAAATAAGATGAAAGGCATCTCAGGAATGCTGATTGTTGTGTGTGAAGTGACGTGATCTTTAAGGAACAAATTCTCTATGACTGGGGAGGATTGTCAGGGTTGTGGCGGAGGGACCCTAGCACTCTTCAGACCTGTGCTAGAAAGGAGGGATGGGAGTGGGTCTTTTCCTCACTGTGAGCATCCAGTGGAGATGCTTGCTAATAACATGGGCATTCCTTGTTTCCCCTCCTTGGGGGATATAATGATAGTATTCACTTGCAGGGCCTTTTGCCTCTCAAGAAGCCTCTTGCATGGTCTCTTGACCTCTCCCATGGAGTAGATGTCATCCTCCTGTCATTTTCTCCTAGCCCTAGGAGTATATGGCTGTCTGCCCTGATTGCCAGTGACTGCACTTATTAATGCATCAGCGCGTGAAGTGCTGGTGATTAACAGGAGCTGCAGGCATCTCCCCATTATCTTCATGGGCAGCTCCTTGAAATAATTTTGCCTGCAATCACAGCTCAATTGGTTTGGGTTAGGAGAAATAATTTCCTCCTACAATGCTGTCACTATCAAATTGGAGGCCACAGCTGTGAAGTTGAACTATCCTTTAGAGGTTGCAATGGATTTTGAATGATGATGACAGCCATGTGCTAAAGAATAAGTCACTTGCCTGGTCAAGCTTATGAGATGAAAGATAGGAAAGTTCTAAAGTTAGGGAAAGAGTCTGTTTTTTATACTTTAGGTTGAGTTGGGAAGTCAAAATGCAGGAATCATGGGTCTCAGAACTCATCTAGGCTGAATCAGTCTCTTTATGGTTGAGAAAATCAATACTGAGAAAGGTGAATTAACTGTCCACAGTCACCCAGTTGGTTCTGACAGCACTGGGATTGTAACTCAGATTTCTTTTCTCTAGGGTACTATGTTTCATGGACTAGCAGAGTAGAAGGAAAAACACAGCTATCTATTGGAAACTTTAAGATGCAGTATGTCCTGACAATGTAGAAAGTCACACCTGCTTTGAAACTAAACTTTCCTTATACTGAGCAATATTCTGATGTCCAAGGCATCACCTCAACCAAATTATATAATCGAATCCATTAAATAATGTTTTGAACAAAAACCTAACCCATCTACCATTTTAGAGCCTTAGTACTGTAGGTCCTACTGTGTATAGAAGTCCAAATATAAATGTATTTTCATGCTTTGGCATTGTAAATTCCATAGATTAAGATCATTTGATAGATATAAGCTGAATCTTTTACTAAGATTCCCCCCCACCCAAAAAAATACATTAAAGAAACATGACATTCCGTTCTATTTTTGTTGAGATTCCATGGCAGTTAAGGTCAAGATAAGGACATTATCTTTTATTGCTGTGATAGATGAGAATTATAAATCTGTGAGCTGACCTCATGGACTTCTGTTCTCTAAAATTCAGAACCACTTGTCAGTCAAATTTGAGTACTCAAAAGAGATGGGGGAGAGGAGGAGTGGAGGAGGGGACAGAGGAATAGTAAACTAGAGAGCTGTAGATCATAAAAGAACCTTACCTGCAAGATGTGTGCCCCCATTCTTCTCTTTTTTCTCCTCTTATTATTGTCATTGTCATCATCATCTTCATCTGGTATTTTGTACTTATACTCTCCACTTGCTTATCTGATGACTCTTAATCCTCTTTGTAAGTTGTAAAGAGAGAGCTTCTTCCAGGACAGTGAAATTCAGAACAGTGCCCAAGATTATTTATCAAATCAGCTACAGAATATGACTAATAAGAATCATTCTTTACATGCATATAGCACTTAAAGATTCCCAAATTTTATAGGACCAACCAATTACAAAGTCACTAAGAAAGAAAATAGAAAATAAAATCATGGTCTATGGCCATACCACCTTGAATGTGTCTGATCTCATTAGCTAAGCAGGGTCGGGCCTGGTGTGTGCTTTGATGGAAGAAAATAAAATCATGATTGACTATAATTTTTCTATAGGCCAGTGAGGTACAGGAATCAAGCTTTCGATTTATGTCTTCCTAAAGCTACCACTGTCAGCTTTTGTTTGCTTTTGGGTGTACAACCCACAGTGATTGCAAATATAGTGTTACTTTCATGACCATTGCTGCAGTTCATCAAATGTTGACTCCTGCTAGGTATGAAGTTGATACCCACATTAGGTGTGCTGAGGAGAACAGCTGTTCATTGCATTTGGACTTAACTTTGGTTCTGGTTTGAGGGATGTCCTAGGGTTGTGGGAGAAGGAGCTGTGTCAGCGTGAAAAGATGGGTGGTTTGAAGAAACATGGCTGTGCGTATAAGGTAAGTGTATACAGTTCTAAGCTTCCTTTCCCTCTGTATTTTAACAAAATTGCCTGTAATTGACACTCCCATGAGCTTCAGTGCTCTCCATCTGGAGCTAAGAGCCGCTCTGAGGTTAGACATCCCTTTCCAGCTTTGAAAACATCAAAGCAACAATGTCCAGCCTAATCTTGACAATGAAGAGCCCACAAATGCTCTGGGGCTACTAATAGAAAATGGCTTTTGGACGAGAAGATTTGATCTGTGTGGCAAAGCACTTTTAGGGGCTTATGTAAAACTAAACTGGATTTGTACAGAAATAATGCAGTATAATGATGCTTTAAAAAAAAAAAATCTAGTAAATTCCAGAGAATGGCCAGATTTTGGAATTCAAAAAGGCTACCTTCTCAATGTTCCACTTGTCTACTCTTTGTACTCACTGCCTTCAATCTTTAAACCTCCGCCTTAGTCTCCAAAGGCCTGTATGTCATCATGAGGTGGGAGCAACTGCTTCACCGTGATCTAGAAGACCCACAGACAAGCATTCATAAAAACTTCTGGAAGGGACTCTTTTTAAAGCTGCTGTTTACCAGAGTTCTCCCTCTTGGGTGAAGACATGGCTAATTAACAATAAAATCCCAGTGTGTATGATTCTTGCTTTTCAGGGTTGAAGGCAAAACCAGTTTTCTTGCCCAGCAGGCCAGAAAGTGGGGTAACTAAGTGGGATAGGCCTAGCAGGCAGGAGCCAGCCTGGTTGTGCAGAGAGCAGATGGTGAAGACATAGCCCCTGCCAGGCACAGGCTGCCTCTACTGACCACCTTCAAGTAATCACCTCCCTAACGAGGTCCCCATATAGAATCCTCTAAAAGTAGACTTTTTAATGGTGAAGCAAGGAGAGCCTAAAAGGTCAAGGGACTTCAGAACTCACATAACCATTTATGAGTACAGTGAGGAGCTGTTTAGCCCCTTCTGACTCCTGGAGTGGTAGATAGGAAGGGCAATTCTTTTATGTGTATGTATGTAGTCATTCTGTAAAACAGTTAGAGTAGCTTGATTATGTGTTCCAGTGCAGAGGGCTCTTTATAAAATATGCTACTGTGTCCTTTTACTGTGAATAGGAATGTAACTTTCACATTAAAGGAGTAAAATAAAGGATAAAGGATAAATTAAACCATTTTATTTAATTTATTAATTTAATTATTAAACTATTTACCACTCAGTGTGCAGATCTAGAACTCTTAATGCAACAATTTCCTCACGTATAGAAACTATCATACTAGTTCAGACCAAAGATCCATTTGGCTCAGGAATTTTCCTCTGATGCTATGGTGGAGGCTATGCTATCTGATGCACAGCCTTGTAGATGTTAGCATACATACGTAAGAGGTGATTCTCTTAGTCACTTCATGTTTCTATTATGATAAAAATAGTTCCACCTTTCCGAAAGCACTGCTTTTTCTTTTCTATCTTAATTGCCTCTTGGTGCAGTGAATTCCATAGTCAGGATAAAACATTTCTTGAGCATTTACTGTATGCCAGGCACTGTGGTAGGTGCTATCATATATTCAGTTTTTCAGTGCAATTACAGAAATACTATAGAGAACAACTAATGGAGGGAGGATAGGAAGGAAATGGGAGGCTGAAGGATGGGATGCCCTTTCCAGAATGGGGAAGGCAGGACCAGTAAACCTAAAGTCTGCGTTTTCTACTTTTTCAGGGGAATCAGGTAGAGATTAGGGTCAGCTGCTAATGCTAGTTAAAAATACTAGTAAAATGTAAAAATGAAGTGTTATCAATATTAAGCATTAAAACCAGCCCACTTCCTTACAGCCACTTTGGGCTTATAGATGGTTGAACATGTGAGTATGTTCCACATGTTTGCCCTTGATAAAGGTGGCAGAATAAAGATTTGAGCTGGAGTCTGCATCCTTAAGATGCTCAGTTCTGAGCATATCCTATCATCCATTGTCATCTTGTGATGCCTGAGAAATACAGGTCCTCTGTGAAGTCATTCTCCCACCATCTTTATCCTCTTATTTAAATCTGAGGGATTCCTTCCAAAGATAAATTTAGAAATTGGATTCCTACCCCTGTCTAATCCCATAGATCAGGGACATTTGTTTGAGGATCTTTAAATTTTTAATATCATCTTAAAAGCTGGTTAAAGGAAATATCTGTGATTTACAGAGATGATGGAATTTGTAACACATCCTCCTTAGGAAAACCTGAGATGTTATAGGAACAAACTCAGTGTGAATTTGGAATTTTCTACATAACTGTATTTTAAAGGGGGAAGCTGGGTCTGTACCCTGGAAATGATACTGATGGGAAAAGACTAACTCAGTCTTTACAGATATTTATTCAGTATGAGATATCTGGGTTAATTCATGTAAGAGAATAAAGTATGGAATTAAACACTTAATCTCTACATATCATTTGGACTTACATTATTTTATTGTTACAACCTAAAACATTTACCTTTTTTACCTCTTGTAAAGATACCTTGGGGAGCAAAATTCCCAAAAGTCAGAGGAGAAAGTAGAGGAAAGTTTCTGTATAGTGGACACTGGGTGTACGTGGTAGGCAGAATAAAGTCATACCTAAGGTTTAGTAAACTAGTAATGAGCTTTGCTGGAGATTATTAACCATAGGCAGTCTGCTCTTACTCTCATAAAAGGAATAGGAACCAAAAGGACTCAAGGCCTAGGGGAATAACACTTTTGGACGTAGGAACCTTTTCTTCTCCCTTTTCACCTGAGAGTTAAGCTTCCTGGCACAGCCTCCTAAGCACAGCACAGCTTGATGGCTAACAGAAATGTAGAATGCTACATTTATTAGCTTTCTAGCCCACATTTGTTAGGGATTGTGTCTTCTAAATCACACCTTTTTGTGTGCTTTGGGAGTGGGAAGTGTAGGGGCTTCTTGCTTAGGACTGACTGCTTCTCAACTTCCTGTGCAGATAGAACAGTTATCTCTTACACACTGTAGGCCTACAGTATGAGAAGGGGCCTAAGCCTGCCTTGTGGACACAGGAGGAAATTAAGGGTAGACATAGAAAACAAAGGTTCTGATTCACCACTGGGTGATGGTAGACCCCACAGAAGTTACCCATCTCCTCATGCTTCGCTTAAGGTTCTTATCTCCCAGAAGTGTCAGGATGCTCCAGGTGAGAGACCAATGGAGAATATCCCTGGAGTTAGTATAATGGCTAAGAAAGGTTAGAGCTGTGAAACAATTACTTCTAGGAGGAGATTTGAACTGAAGAATATAGCGAGCAGTAGAGTTGACTTGAGATCTCAAATTGACATGTAGATGATAATCAGTCAAGATGCCTTTTCACATTTATATGGATGCTCTGGCCTGAAATAAACAGAAGGAACATAGAAATGACTCCAGGCTTGAGGAAAAGCAATTTTAGAAGTTATACCCAGCAGAGAATGGACTACAGCAGTGGTCCAAGGGTTCTGAGGTCCCTAGGAGTTCATGAAGATAGTAATGAGAAAGATGAACTCATTGTAATATGAGCTTCATTTATGCATTTCGTATTACAATTAGCTGATCTTTTTTTTTTTACTACCTTCAACAAGGCCTTCTTGGCTTATCAAAACACTGGATATGCGTTAGGTAATGTAATACCAGCTACCCCATGCTGATGAAAAGCCCTACTTGATTGTTGCCATTACCTGGGGGCGTTGGATGTGATTGATGGACTATATGGTGTCAACAGGTGGCCATGGCTGACCTGAAGTCAGATCATCCAAAACATGATTAATGTTAGACTTGAGTATAGGGTGACAATCACAATTAGATTAAATTGTAGCCCGTGGTGGTGGGATGCTTGAGGTCCACTGAAGTAAGAGAAGCAGTGTGCTGAGCCCTTCCCAGCCTGAGCTCTGAAACTAAATAAACCACATCACTCATTTCTGTCCTTGAAAGAAAGAAAAAGCTGACATCATCAAACCATAATCAGTTATTCACCTTTGAGACCATGCCCTGGAACCCCTGCATGTGGCTCTTCCTCACAGTCTGCATGGGTGGCCTAAGACTCTACATAAGGCTTCTTTGTCCTGTCTCTCCTCTCCTAGTTAAACGGTGGAATACTGGAAACTAGGGTCAAGTTCCCTTCTTGGGCTCTTAAAACAAGAGATTAAATACCAAAACAAAAGAAAGGAAGGAGCCACAGAACAGACACAAGCACATGAGGTCTTTGGAGTAAGTCTGGGCAAGGCTCACCTTAGATTTAGTTGGCTGCCAACTAGTAGTGTTCCAGAGGAGCTGGGTGCTGAGCTTTCATTGGTTTCTGCTGTTTAGGCCATGGCTTCCAAGCCTCATGTTACCACTGCCCTTGCTCTGTAGGAGGTCCAGGAAAACTCAACATTTGCATATTGACTACTTTACCCATGGGAGGGAAGAATTGGGGCTAAGTCCATAATTGGCATATTTGCTATCTGTCCTTTCAGTTGACTGATTATTTCAGAACTGTGGTGACAGTTTCTGTTTTCTGGAGTATTTCAGGAAGGAAAAATGTCTTTGCACTCGTTTGTATGTGCATATCTGAGCAACTTTAGATTTTTCTGTCTCTTTCCTTTGCTGCTGCATGAGTTTCTGTCCACATGCCCCTTGCACATCCTCACCCACCCTGTTCTCCTTTCTTCTTCCCAGAGCCAAGCTATGAGAATCGTTCGGACGGTAGGGCAGGCCTTTGAGGTCTGCCACAAGCTGAGCCTGCAGCACACGCAGCAGAATGCAGATGGTCAGGAAGATGGAGAGAGTGAGAGGAACAGCAACAGCTCAGGGGACCCAGGTAGGCACCGCAGCTTCTGCAGATGTGGGTGGGGAGACAGTGCACACAGTAGGCTCCAGTGGATCACTGCCCCGAGCCCCAGGCTGTGAACTCATTTTAAGAAACATTTTATTTTTTCCGTTTCTCTCTATATTCTAGATTCTCTTTAAGGAACTCATGTATCACTTTTATAACAGAAATTAAAGATGTTTAAATTATTAAATGAGGAAGTATTTAAACTGGATATCAGGGAGAGGTAGAGCTGCTATGCTCCCAAATCTGACTTCAAAGAAAATTTCAGTAAAAAAGCACCCCCATAAAACAAATTACAAAGAACATAAATTTATAATTACCTAGTTTGTTGTATTAAATTTCTAACTTCTGTAGTTCTATAAGCCCTCAATGTGGATAGTATTTTAATATCCCCAACTTTCAAGCCTTATTAAAAGTCAAGAAAGAGGCCGGGCGAGGTGGCTCACATCTGTTAATCCTAGCACTTTGGGAGGCTGAGATGGGCAGATCACTTGAGCCTAGGAGTTCAAGACTAGCCTGGCCAACATGGCGAATCCCCGCCTCTACTAAAAATGCAAAAATTAGCCAGGTGTGGTGGTACATGCCTATAGTCCCAGCTACTTGGAAGGCTGAGGCAGGAGAATTGCTTGAACCCAGGAGGCAGAGGTTGCAGTGAGCCAAGATTGTGCCACCGTACTCTAGCCTGGGCTACAGAGCTAGACTGCCTCAAAAAAAAAAAAAAAAAAAGGAGACAATAAATGTGAAAAAATGAAGTATGGGCAAGAAAAAGAGCAGGTAAAAAAAAATATATTGCTTATGTTAATATTTAACATGGGAAACCCAAGAAAATAAACTGAGAACTATTAGAAATAATAAGAGAATTCAGCTAGAAAGTCAAAGTTAAATAAAACATACAGCTATATCTGTGATTTTCATATATTCCAAGAACAGCTGGTTAGAAGTCATACTGGAGGAAAAAATCTTTTAAAATAACAATTAAGAAAATAAGATACTTATGAATAATCACAATAAAAATGTGTTTGTTTCCTCTGAAAAAAATCTTAAACAAATGGAAAGGCATGCCATATTCTTGGATGGGAAAGCTCAATATCATAAAAATGTTAATTCTCCCTTTGTTAATCTATAAATTTAACATGACAATACAGATTTCTAACAGCAGAAGAGGCCCCACAATAAGCTACAGTATTCAAAACCCATGGGATATAGCTAAAGCAGTGCTCAGAGGAAAATTCAAAGGTTTTGTTATTTACATTAACAGATGACAAATCATGAAAGTCAAATGAATTAAGCATCCCACTCAAAAAGTTAAAAAACAACAAAAGAAACCCTAGCCTGCAAATGGCAGCATTGCAAAGTGGCTCAGAGACAAGACCCTTGCTACGCATTGTAGCTGCACCAGTCACTGCCTGTGCAATCTTGGGCAAGTTCTATAACCTCTCTGAGCGTTAGTTTACTGTTTACTCTTCTGAAAAACAGAAATAGCAGTACTGTGTACTTCAGAATTATTGTCATAATTAGATAAACTGGTATTTTTAAAATGCCGAGCCTGGTGCTTGGCACAGAGTATGCACCACATACATGTATGCTATTATTATTTTTAAGTAAATATGTGAAAATTTAAAAAACAAGAATAGAAAAAAATTCTGGAAAAGATGAATGATAGCAGAGAAGGAGTGGCTTTCTACTTATGAAAAGACATGATAAAGCTATAACAGGTAAAACTGTACTTATAATAGGTAAAACGCGTGTTCAAATAAGTGCCTGAATGGATCAGAATAGAAACTCATATACAGACCCAGATGTGTTTGCAAATTTAGCATATGATGGAGGGAGAATTCCTATGGAGAAAAATGTGGAAATCCTTATTAAATTTGAAAATTCGTATGCCTTTTGACCCCCAAATTTCCTTCAAATTCCCTTCTAAGAATTAATCCTAAAGGTAGACCCATACAGGTGTGAAATGATTTCGATATAAGATTACATAGCAAAGAATTTGTTATAAAACCAAAGGATCAGAAACAGCAAGAGGAGACTTTTAAATAAATTACAATATGGTATGAATAATGGAATACTGCACAACCGTTAAGAAGAATGAGTTAGTTCTCTATGAACTGATTTAAAGCCATCTTCAAGATATGTTGCTTACTTAAAAACATCAAAGTTTGAAATTGTGAAAAAAGGAAAAAAACTAGAATTATGGGTATGACGTGCCACCAATTGTATTAAAAATGCATAGGTTTAAATGTGTGCGTATATGTAGGTATATATGTGTACACATGCAAGGACACACATGCATTTCTTATGCATGGACTATCTCCAGAATAGTACACAAGAAACTGGTAACTTGTTCATCCTGGGAAAAGGAACTGGGTGGCTGAGGTGGCAGGAAGATTGCCTTTTCACTGTGCTTTTACAGCCTTTATACTTTGGATATATATTAGTTATAAATCTTCAAAACCTGACATTAGTTTCATCCTAGTGCTCAGTTTCTATGTGACTAGAGGAAATTACTTTACTTCTCTTTTGGCTTACTCATTTCTGTTAAGTAATGACATTCTATTACTAATGACAGCATCTCAGTGATCTTGACTTATAAAATATGATCACACAGATGGAGCCTTGCATTTTGTCATGTACCCTTGGCCAGTCTCAGTTTATAGCAGGCCATAGTACTAATGTGATGTAAACCTTAACATTTTTCCATCTCTGTGATCTAGGGCTTAGAGATAAAACAAAGAGATAGAGGTAGACTTTGGCAAATATTTTATATATCTCTGCTGGTCAATTTTTAGAGCGTAATGGTGACAGTTTCCTATAAACCTAATATGGAGGACACATCAGACCTCTAGCTGGTTGCTTAGCTCAAAGAACAGAGGCCAATCTGCTCATTTCTGAATTGGAGGATTTGCCGTAAGAACTGCTAGCTGGAGAAGATTGAAGTCTTACATTGTTAGCTCTTCTTTGGTCATGTCCATGCCCTGTTGGTGGCCTGGTTGGCGGAGAGCCACATCCTAACTCTCAAAAGCTTTTAAACCCACAGTCACATTGGCAGCCAGTATACACATGTACAAAGAAAGTTTAACCAAAAATGGAAACGGTATTTTCTCCAATGAAGACACCTATTCCTGGAGTGAAAGGGGTTGGACACAGAGAGGGTGCTCAGAGGTTGAGCATTTGAACACTTATTATCACAGAACAACCGTCAGAGGAATTTAATCTAATCTCCAAGTACTTAATCAGAACCTGTCACTCAGCTGCTGGCCACAGAGGTCAGGGTTATATGGTCTGGCCAGGTGGAGAGAACCACCTGAATAGCATTTTATGTAAACAACACCAAGGGCTAGATCTTATTTCCCTTTTGCAGTGATAGCTGCTCTCTCCTGCCACTTCTGGCCCCTGCAGTAGTCAGCTGGGTGGAGTGGGTTTGATGTGATTCACGATTCCCTGGGGACTCAGTGGAGAGTCCATAAGGATCACTTCCTATCCTTTTCTTTCTGTCTTACCTCCCTCACTCCTCCCTTGTTCCCTGAGCTCCTTACTGCCCTGAACATATAGTAAGTAGCATGGACTTTTCAGCCACAGTCAACACTGTTCCCTCTGCCACGGGTCCCTGCCTTCACCTCCAAGCAGACATCTTACTCATCCTTCAAGCCCAGCACTGTCTTCTGGGAAGCCTGACTTTCAGCTCCCACTCTCGTTCAGAAAATTTAAACCCTTGTTTTCTGGGTTCCTGTGTTTTCTTCACTCGTGGCTGATGCCGTTAACATTAACATTTAGTCCACTGTGTACCAGACATATAGCATAGTGTCCTCTGTCTTTAGTGGAGTGTGAGCTCTGGCAGGGTTGGGACTTCCTAGCACAGTAAAGACTTGTTGAATAAACTGACAAACATAGTCAGTGAGTGTGGCGAGGAGTACATATGTTTTAGTCATTGTCAACAAGTGTTTGTTAAATGCTTACTGTATGCCAAAATGAACAGCGATTACGTAGAGATTTCAACTTTTAAGCAGCTCCTTTTGACGAGGAATGATGACACTTGGTGTCGGGGAAGCAGGTAGAATTGAGGTGAGACTGGGAGGCTGAGCAGAGTATTGATGAGAAGGTGGTGACAGTGACCATGGCTACAAATAGAGGCCAGCGTGGTCATACTCCTTGATTGTAACAGATGGTCAGCTTTGAAATAACAGGCATACCAGCTATGTTTCTCTCTCTTTTATATTACCTTTTTGGAGATAGTTTTCCCAAATCACATTACTAAACGTGAGACCTCAGCTGCTTGGCATCTTCCGTATACTACTCTTCCTAAGAAAAATGGAATTGATGTTCTGCATGAGGAAACATCTGGGTCCATTCTAGGAAAGCCCGTCAGGCCCAGTATAGCTTCTTCAAGGTTTAAGATGTCCAACAGAGCGCTCCTCTCTGCAAGGAGACCAAGCATGGGCTGGATGTATTAAATAATACGGGCCTCCCTGCAGAGAAAGGGAGACAGCAAGGACTCTCCCCTGCTCGTGTAGGTGAGGAGAGGGCCTGTGGGGTGATGGAAATTGTTTAGGGACATACAGAGCAAGAGAGAGACAGAGAGAGAGGCCAATTTTAAAGAATTGGCTCATGGGCCTATAGAGGCTTGGTAAATCCAAAATTTGCAGGATAGGCAGGCAGGCTGGAGATCCAGAAAAGAGTTGCAGTTTGAGTCTGAAGGTCAGCTGCTGGCAGAATTCCCTCTGCCTCCAGGTAGGTCGGCCTTTACTCTGTTAAGACCTTCAACTTGGCCGGGCGTGGTGGCTCACGCCTGTCTGTAATCCCAGCACTTTGGAAGGCTGAGGCGGGCAGATCACCTAAAGTCAGGAGTTCAAGACCAGCCTGACCAACATGAAGAAACCCCGCCTCTACTAAAATTACAAAACATTAGCTGGGCGTGGTGGTGCATGCCTGTAATCCCAGCTACTCAGGAGGCTGAGGCAGGAGAATTGCTTGAATCCGGGAGGTGGAGGTTGCAGTGAGCCGAGATTGCACCATTGCATTCCAATTGGGGCAACAAGAGCGAAACTCCATCTCAAAAAAAAGAAAAAAAAAAAAAAAGACCTTCAACTGATTGGATGAGGTCTTCCCATGTTATGGGGGAGTAATCAGCTTGGCTCAGACTCTGCTGATTTAAATGTTAATCTCACTTAAAAAAATACCTTCACAGCAACATCTAGAATAATGTTTGACCAAATACCTTGGTACAGTAGTGGCCTAGCCCAGTTGACACATAAAATTGACAGCCACAGAAATGAAGAGACAGAATAGCACGATGGAGAGAGAGCTGGAGCTGTGGGTTAGAGAAGCTGCTGAGGGCTTGGGTTCCAGCACTGGAACCACTGGGACTTCAACCCTGACTCTTCCACCTTTCAGCTGGCTAATCCTCAGCAAATTTCATGTTGTCTCTGGAGCTTTGTTTTCTCATCTGTCTGGTATTGTGAGAGAATGTATGTAAAGCAGCATAGTGCATAGCATATAATACGCTCTCCATAAGTATCCACTGTTTATCGAGTTTTCCAATGTTGTAAGTACCTACCGTTTATTAAGTTTTCCAATGCGGACTCCAGAATACATGACCTCATCTGTACACTGAGAGAGCTAGACAAGGCCTCTCCAGTACTGATTTTATAATGGGTCCAAGTGAAATGATTAACTGGACGCCCTCTGGTTATTGTGTAGTGCCAAGGCCATGAGGCTAAACATACTTTGAGTCTGAACATTTGGAGTTAGCATTTGGTTCTGGGATTGGAAATGTTTTCTTATCAAGGAAGGCTGTTTACTGCCTAGCCCATTAGTCACTTCCTTTTTACAGCCCCACATGCATTTTCACTGTCTATAAACTGCTAGGAATGTGTTTCTTCTTACTGTAAATGCTTCTCCCAGAGCATTTTTGACTCTACTAAGATTGTTGTCTAATGGGGCACCTTGAGCGCCTAGAGTGGAACTGTTGGCTGATGTTTTTTTATGAGAATCTCACTTTCCATGTTTGGGAGCTTTTCATTTAGTGCAATGTTTATCTTTCCAGTGGAGATATGTCCAGTGACGTGTCCATCTGACATGTCAGCAGACCCTCCACTGTGCAGAGGAAACATGTTTACTCTGAGGAGCTGGAAAGCGCTATATTGTCACGTCTTTTCATTGTTTTGCTTTCAATGATGTTGCTCACTTTCATTGTGTGCCTCATCCCTCTCTCCCTCTTTGTGCCTGTCTTTCATTCCTCCCTGTTCTTACTACTCTTCCCTCCCTGGGGGAGTTTTATCTTTTGTATCATTTGGCAGCAGCTGCCCTTGGCCATCCCTGGGACTCTGAGCCAGGTGGGGCCACTGGCCCTATGGCACTTGCCCTGTTGTGACCTATACTGCTTCTCTCACTCCTCTTGGAGAGGGTTTCCTGGGAGAGATTGCTTGGAGGTGACCCTCCTCCCCCAACGGCAGACAGTCCAACATGGGAAAGGACCTAGAGCCTTTTGGTAGAATAGACCTTTTTGAAAATAAAACTTTTTTTTTTTAATGTGAGAAATGCACCTAAAATCTACTCTCTTAGCAAAGATTGTGAATACGATATTGTCAACTAGAATCCTCATGTGGTACATTAGAGTTCCGGCCTTATTCATCCTACATACCTACAACTTTGTATCCTTTGACTTACATCTCTCCCTTCCCCCCAATTCCTGGTAACTATCTCTTAGGGTAGTCATGATGATAAATCAGTTAATACAAGTTGAGCATCCTTAATCTGAAAATCCAAAATCTGAAATGCCCCGAGATTGGTAACTTTTTGAGCACCAACATGACACCACAAGTGGAAAATTCCACACTTGATACCTTTGCTTTCTGATGGTTTCATGTACACAAATGTTGTTTCATGCACAAAATTGTATAAAATTACCTTCGGCTATTTAAGGTGCGTATGAAACATAAATGGATTTCATGTTTAGACATGGGTCCTATCGCTAAGATATCTCATATATATGCAAATAGGCAACTCTAACATCTAAAACACTTGTAGTCCTAAGCATTTCACATAGGGGTACTCAGCCCATACACCCATACACATAAAACTAGTGCAGTGCCTGGAGCATCGTAAGTGCTGTTTAAGTTTAAGCTGTTATCATTGCGGTTTCAAGGCAAAAAGTGGCTATTTCAAGCACTTTGGGACTGAGCTTGTAACTCCTTACTCATTTGACTGTACCAATCTGGCTAAACCCCAATTCCACATTAACTCAGTAGTATTTTTTCATTTTCGCCCTATGACACTGAATAGCACTGGAGAAAACTGCCACCCACAGACCGATTACACATTTCTGATCCCCAAACTCAGCCAGGGCTACTTCACCATTCAGCAGTCCTGCTTGTCCCCAGCTTCTGTCTCAGTGGACAGTGGCCTTCTCCTGTCACCTGCCTCTGCATTCCACCTCCATCGCACCTCCTCTGGAACTTTGAGCAACTGGTTATCTCATGCTCCTGAATCTTTACCCAAATTATCTGCTATTGCTGACTTTGCCTTCCTTGCCCAACTGCAGATAGATAAGGCCAGGTCTTTCTTATCTTAAAAGCAGAACAAAATTAAGCATTTCTTGTCCCTGTGTCTCCTTCTGACCCATGACCTCATCTCTCTCCTTTCCTTGGTAACTAGGCTTCTTGCACAGCTTGTCTGTACTCACTGTCTATTTTCTTATTTTCTCCCACTCTTTCTCTCCACTCTTGATATCTTTTCAGCCTCCAGTGATCTGGTGTCTGCTGCCCTGCCAGCCCTTCCTAAAGCTACCAGGCAGGGGTTCCTAAGGGCTACCTTTCTCTGTAGTGCTCAGCCCTGGAATGAAGTGCATCTTTGCAGTTTCTGGGGCACCCCTACTCCACACTCCTTCCCTCTTGACTCTGCTAGCTGCTTTTCAGCATGCTTTGTAGGCTCTTCTTCTTCTTCTTTTTCTTCTTTCTTCCTCTCTTTTCTTCTTCTTCTTCTCTTCTTTTCTTCTTTTCTTCTTTTCTTTTCTTGAGACAGAATCTCACTCTATTGTCCAGGCCGGAGTGCAGTGGCATTATCTCAGCTCACTGCAACCTCCGCCTCCCGGGTTCAAGCAGTTCTCCTGTCTCAGCCTCCGGAGTAGCTGGGATTACAGGCGTGCATCACCATGCCCAGCTAATTTTTGTATTTTAGTAGAGATGGGATTTCACCATGTTGGCCAGGCTGGTCCCAAAGTCCTGAGCTCAGGTGACCCACCCGTCTCAGCCTCCCAAAGTGCTGGAATTACAGGCATGAGCCACCACGCCCGGCCTACAGGCTCCTCTTCTACCTACCCCTTAAGTGTTGCAATTTCTCCTGGACTTGCCCCTGGTATTTTTCTTTTTCTGACATTCCATGATTTCAACTAAAGTTTACCTTTAGGCCAGGCCTTTTTCCATTCATGCACTCTAGTCATCTACTCAGCTTGCCATAATAAAATGCAATAGATTGGATGGCTTAAACAACATTTATTTCTGACAGTTTTGGAGACTGAGAAGTCCAAGATTAAGGTACCAGCCAATTTGGTTCCTGGTGAGGACTCTCTTCTGGCTTGCAAACAGCTGCCTTTTTGCTGTGTTCTCACAGGGTGGAAAGAGAGGGATCTCCTACATCCCTTCTTACAAGGGCATGAATCCTATCATGAGGACTGCATTCTCATGATCTAATTACCTCCCAAAAGCTCATCTCCAAATGCTATTACATTGGGAGCTAAGGCTTCCACATATGAACACCAACATTCAGTCCATAACATACCCAACAGCCTAATAGGTATCTCTACTTGACTGTTACACAGAGTCTTACAATGTCAACAGGTTTAAAACTGAACTCATTCTCTTACCTGCAATCCTGGTTCTTCTCGATTTTTCCTATAGGATACCATTCTCCACTCAGTCACCCGAATCAGATATTTTAAAACTCATCCTGCACATATCCCCACCCCCGCCCCCACCACAGCCAAGCAAGACCTGTGATTTTTGCCCCCTAAAGATCTTCAAATCCGTCTCTTCTCCACATTATTGCCATTGTCTTCACTCAAGCCCTCATATTTTCCACCTAGAGTATTGCTTTCTCTCATTCCTTCTGGATCTATCCTCCATACTCTATCTACAGTGAAATTTTAAAGGATGAAAATTGTCTTAATTTAATTTAATGTAACTTAATTTAGGAGAGCTAAGTAATTAAACATGAGGCCAAAGTACATAAGAAAGCGGCAGCCCTTTATTGCAAATATGCACACACTCTTGGGCAAGGTTCTCTGGTCCTCAGGTGTGGGGGGCCAGGGAAGTCGCGCCAGCACTCTCGGGTGAGGTTCTTCGGTCCACGAATGCGGGGGCCGAAGAAGTCACGCCGGCTCCTGCTGCTGGTGAACTTTTATGCATTGGTACTGGAAGGGGGAGGGCAGTGGGCGGGATAAGGGCGTGATAGGGGCGTCTCCATAGGCGTGGCCGGGTAAGTTTCTCTCTTCAGATTGACGTCACCTGGAGCATGCTCGGTTGATCTGCATCTTCCCGGGCGCGGGCTGCATTTTCCCGCGCGTGGGAAAATTGGTGAGGAAGAACCTGGAAGCAACAGGGAAAGTTGGTGAGGAAGAACCCGGAAGCAACATGGATTGTGCCTTCTTGTTCACCTTCTTCCATCTTGTCCTTTGTCCCTCACCCAAACAAAAATGTTTTGGTATTACCTGCTTTCAGTCCCTCAAGATAGGACGCTGACTCTTCCTGGGCAGGTCCCACTTGCATTGCCTGACATGCAGTGGACTTCCTGCCTCTGTCCCTCTCTGCCCCTGCCCCCGCGCCTGGCCAAACCTGAGAGATTTTCTGATTCCACCCGGGCTTCTGGAGAGGCCCTGTCCAAACCTTCTGTGTCTGGGGCTTCTTAGTTCTCGTTATTAGGATCGCCAGGGATGGGAAGTAGATAAGCAGCCTTCTCCTGCAGCCTGTTCTCCTGTTTTGCTACCCTGTTACTATACTACTTCCTTTGTCCGTATTTATGGAACACTTTCTCTGTGCCAGGGAAACATTTTTAGGAAACATGGATGAGACACAGCCTGGCCTCAAGTCTATAAGGGAAGATTGATGGCCAGGCACATCCAATATCATGTGCTAAGTGCACAGAGCACTGCAGGAGCCCAGCTTCTCCTGATCACTAACGGAAATTTCACCCTGCTTTTTCCTGTACAGGCATGGAGAACCAAATGCTTAGTTCCCAGCACACCCACCTACCAACCCTCTTATCTCTCAGGCTAAGCCCCCAACCATCAAGATAGTCACTTCCAGGTGCAGGGTGTGGTAGAAAGCAGGCTGCTTCCAGTGCTCCCCCACCTACTGACTGACCAAGGGGCAGGAGAGCTTCCCCTTCCCTGCCCCCATTAGCCGCAGTCAGAACCATCTTTTCTGTTAAACACCTTTGCAGCCCTCCATAGGACTGTCTCCTCAGCTCCTGGAATAGCCAGGAAGAAAACTAAGCCCACTGTTTACTTTCTACATGCCAGGCTTGTTTCCCTGGATGACTCATGTAGGTTTGCATAGGAAAACTTGTTAGAACAATTTGTTCTACAAGGCAGGCACTCAAATGACCAAGGCCCACTTACCTGGGCTAGCTTCAGCACTGGGGCATCAGCTCTGTATCTCCTGCTTTACATCCACCTGTTCCATTTGATAATTGGTGCGTGGTCTCTGAGAACTCATGAAAAATCTTATTTAAAGACAGCAGTAATTAACCTAATTGCAAATATAGAAAATGAAAATATTTCCTATGAAATGCCCAGGAGCTGTCAGGTGTTTTTATAGAATCCCAGAAATAGGATCAAGGAAGGAGGATAAATAAGAAATAGCAGGCCTTTCATATACTGGTATTAAGCAGTATGCTGTGCCTGTGTTTAAATATTAAATAAAGACATGGCCGTTGTCTTCAGTGGAAAGGAAGAAATGTGGGAAGTGGAAAAATTGGATAAGGAAGCGTGGAAAAGCAGCCACCCCATCTCTCTCCTCCTCCCTGTGCCACTTCCTGCAGGCCTCTTCCTGGCTTCTGCTCTTAGTGAGAGGATCAGGCTCTGAGGGCTGGGAGATTGATAATGTGTTAAAATGCAGCCTCACATCTCCCTGCCTTATTCCTCAGTCATGGAACCCTACCTGTCTATCTAACTGAGCCTCTAATTCTGTAGTTGAAGAAACAGGGCCCAGAGAGTGAAGTGATTTGCTTCTTGTCCAGCAGTTCATTAGAAGCCCAACCTCCTCATTTCTGGACCCCCAGACCAGGGCTCTTTCCCTTGGCTGCTTCCGTTCCTGAGCTGCGATGACATGGAGATGACCAGCATCCCCTTCTTCCAGTGTACCCTGTCAATATAGGCCTGTGTACTTGGCAAAACTTTTACATCCAGGCTGGAGGAAGTACTGCTTTTGTTTCTGGACTTTCAAAAGATCCTAAGATGAGAACATCTTACTGGGCTGGAAATGCACTTTAAGGTACTTGAGTGAAAAGATGTGTGAAAGCCAGTGGCATCCCTAGGCTCGACATGCCTGAAAGCTTGAGTGTTAGGAAAGGAGGACTTTGTTCTTGGTGTTTTCATTCTCTCCCCTCCCTCCCGTGTTGTCCCTGCAGGCCGCCAGCTCACTGGAGCCGAGAGGGCCTCCACGGCCACTGCAGAGGAGACTGACATCGACGCGGTGGAGGTCCCACTCCCAGGGAATGACGTCCTGGAATTCAGCCGAGGAGTGACTGATCTAGATGCCGTAGGGAAGGAAGGAGGGTCCCACACAGGCTCCAAGGTAGGCAGGACATGGCCCCTCTGTGTGATCTGCACATGTGTGCCCTCAGGTCATCAGTCGCTTCCTAGCCCTTGCCGGCTCATCTTCCGAGTGAGACACTCCATGACACAGTGGCGGTGCCAGAGCACGCTTCACTGCCTTTCAGGGGGTCTGACTTCCAGAGGGTCTGGACACTAGATGCTGCTGCAGGCCAGGATGCTGTGGAGCTGATTCCTGACACACATTGCCCTCCCCAAATCCCACCAATATTTGATCTCCTACTCCCTGGCACCCTCTTCCCTTAACAGCATCTCATCTTTGCACAGTATTTTGCAAGGCTCACTCTGGCGTGCATGCGTGCACACACACACACACACACACACACACACACACACACACACACACACACACAGACTCCCCTGTGGCTTAGCTGATAGAGCAAAGTCAGTTTGGGCCCCCTCTGCCTGTAGTAGTGGTGGTGTACCTTTGATAATTCCTGTAGATAGCACTATGGAGTCTGGAAATTGGCCCACTGAATGTTAGAAACTGAAAGACCACCTTAGTCATCATCAGCTCCAACCTAACATCATATAGGTGAGATGACTGCGGCTTCTGGGGGTTCCTAATGTGATCCAATTAAGAAACTAAGAACTTGAGACCAAATTCAAACCTGAAGCCAAACCTAATTAAAAATATTTTAAACCCAGAAGCAAAATTACTGACCAATAGCTCTACCCTTAGATTCCCAGGCAGTTTATATCATGGCACCTCTTTTTCTTCAACATTCATATCTTATCTCACGTGGAGGTTTGGAGGGCAGTTCGGTTCTAAACTATCTGCCTGGGGTTTCCTTTGGAACCAGTTTGTCCTCTACAAGTGGAAATAGCCCTGTGTCACTGGGGGCCTTCCTTGTGTGTGTCTGAAGAAGTCCCCACAGCAGAACTGCCTGAAACAAAATGCCTTTCCCTGCCATTGAACTCTATGAATCGTAGAAGCCATCTTGGTAAAAATGTCCACAAGAGAGGGAGACAGAAAGAAAGGGGGGAAGGACACAGGAACTTCTTTCATCTAACAGGATCTCTCCAGATCATTATGTATTTTAGGATCCAAACTTCTTTGTTGATGGTTCTCACCAGAGGCAGTGGAGGGCAGGAGGTAGCCCCCTCACCTGGCCCCTTCTTCCAGGACCCAACTCCAAACTTCTCCCAACAAGGGAGAAGGAACATCTCAGACCCTGGAGGAGGGAGCCCTAAGGACACAGCAGAGTACAGGATTGAAGCTGTCTCCTTCCTGTTATCATGGTAGGGTGGACGGAAGCTATGTTTTTCTAAAATAGATTCTTCTAAGTCTAGAACCTCAAGGAACTCAGTGACAGGGTATCATTGGAAGTGGGGGGCAAGAGATGGAGCAGTATCAGCCATCAGTCTCCCATCATGCGGGGTCAGTTACCGAGGTGTCCCCATACAATTTTCTGACTGTGTGGTATCAGCCCAGGCAGCTACACCATTTTCTTCCTGGGCCTCTATTCCCATTTTCATTGAAGATGCACTGCTGTCAGCTTCTGGGTTGTAAATGCACCAATTTACTCCTCCCAAGTGCACGCCGAAGAGAGGGAGGCCCCTCAAGATGGCTCCTGCCACTTGTCATGTCCTGTCTTCTCCTTCCCCTCCAGGTTTCGCACCCCCAAGAGCCCATGCTGACAGCCTCACCCAGGATGCTGCTCCCTTCTTCTTCCTCAAAGCCTCCAGGCCTGGGCACAGAGACACCGCTGTCCACTCACCACCAGATGCAACTCCTCCAGCAGCTCCTCCAGCAGCAGCAGCAGCAGACGCAAGTGGCTGTGGCCCAGGTTCTCCTCAGCCTCCTCCCTACTTCGCAGGCTCCACTCTCATGGGCTTGATGCACCTTCCCTAGCGAGGGGCTCAGGACAGGTTTAAAATCTAGGGAGTCATAAGGAATTGCTCATGCTATTGAATCATTGCTTGTTGGGGAGAGGGAGCAGGATAGATGGGGGATGCAGTTGAAATGGAGAGGCACATTTTGGTTTCCCATGTATCCCCTGCTCTGAGCTGGGCTTGGCTGGCTTGGCTGAATGTTGTTAATGACTTGAACTGACCAAGGGAAAAGATGCACACAATTCCACCCTTCCTTTCCTGCCTTATTTTCCTAAAGTTTGGGGCGAGAAAATGATGCCTTTGGAGTCAGAACAGTTGGGGCTTTATGATACCACTCTTAAAACAGCTTAAACTATGAATTTGTGTCAAACACTGTTGTAAAAACACTACTACCCCTAGCATCCCAGTCTCCATGTCTATAACAAGTTTCCCAGTGTCCATTATGATATACTTATTCCAGGCAGTATTTGATTGGAATTCATTATTGTAGGATTTAACTTACAGGAATTAGGTATATTATTTGAGCCGTAATGAAAAGAATTGACTTAGATCTCAGAATCAAGATGGTGTTTGTGCCCCAAAAAACTTGTTGGGCTGCTGCTACATTGTAGGGGAGGGTAAGCTGATTTCCCTTGCTGCTTTCAGCAGGGATTCCTCCTGTTTGCTTTCTATAGAGCGCGTTGTAGTCCACATCTTCCTTGGGACTTAGGAGTCTGAGCTTCCTCTCTACCATGAGCACTCAGGGAATGGTAAAGACATTCATTCATACCCAAGGCTGAATCCGGAGGCGAGAGCCAGGGTCAGGGCCTGATGAGTGCATAAAGATCTTAGGAGAAGGGGCAGTTGGGGCTTGGGAGAATTGGTAAAGGATCTGGAAAGGCAGCCTGCATCAACATTCTAAATTTGCTTGACCAGACTGTTGACCACTTAGGTTTTCTGCATTCTAGAATGGTGGGTAGCAGACTTCTCCAGGGAGCACTTATTGCTCTCTGTTATGTCTTCTGCTTACTCTTGTCCTGGCTCTTGAGTGGACTCAATCATTCAGACAGAGATATCCTTTCCACCTTTCCACCTTGAGAAGGCATGCGGCAACCTGGCCGTAACAGGATCTGCTATGACTCAGGGTTTGAAGAAGACCTACTTGTAACACGGTCTCCTGACCTGGGCCTGAGGTGCAAGGCTCGTGGATGACTTTTACATCCAGGTTTCAGGAGAGTAGAGTCAATGGGACACAGCTCTCAAGTTATTGGAGTCTTTTTAAAAAGTCTTACCTTGAAACAGAAGGATATCTTGTGATGCTAGGAGGATTTGCAGGTGTTCAAAACAGCAACAGGGAGGGGGAATGTCATTCACGGCTTCTTATATTTGGAGAAAAAAATCATTTCTCTTTGTCAAATAAAAGAATCCATCTCCTATCATTATTGATGGCATGGCAGTCTGAGAATCCTCTCCCTAGTGTGACGGCTGACAGGAGCACAAAGACTAAGCACTCCAGCACGGGTCTATTCTCAGACTCATTTCATTTCCACAAGTTTCCCATTGAATACAGATCATAATACTTTTATTTTGTAGCGTATCAATTACCAAGTAATTATTATTTATGTAGGAGTGGGCTTGATGCATATTCATGATATGATTTTATCAAGAAGGCATTTGAATTCGAAGTCACTGCTGAGTACTGGAGAGAAACTATTTGCAAAAGTGTAATCCACACAAGAGTGTTGTGATGGTGGAAGGAAGCATTCAGTCTACAAAGCAACAAGACGTGTAGCTTATCACAGGTCTACCACAGTCAGGATGAAACCCTAAGAGTGATTTTCTGGTATAGAATCAAGTGTCAGTCTCCATGGGAAATCCTGCCCTGGCCCTGTTTTAATTGCATGTCTCCTAGAAGACAATGAATCTAGGGGAAGGAAAGAGTGTGGTATTAGGGATTTGCTTCATGAGCCTCTCTGAGTTCTAGACATGTCCACAGGCTGAGCACCTTTAGCCTCTCACTCACTTGGAATCTGTTGAATATAGTTGCCCTGCTTGACTCTCAGTACAAGCAGTGTGGTGATCAAAAGGCCACTATAGTGCGTCTGTGTCCCACAGTGGTGAGATGACTTTAGGGAGAGTCTTAGGCTACCAAAATCGTCAGATAGGACAGGACCTTGGGATCATCTGATAGGTTCTTGAACATACTCCTGTACCTCTGTCTGCCATGCCTATCTGTCTCTGACTACCTTCTTTCTGTTCGCATCTTGCTTTTGCTGTCCAGGAGCACAGCAGGGATATTGTACCTTTCAGCTGGCTTTCAGCTCCCCTGTCCTGCAGACGGATTCGGTCCTAAACTGACCTTCAGTTAGAAGTTTCTCTTCACACTGCTCTTTCTTCCACTTTCTTTGTAGTGTTTAATCCAAGGGCTTTTTATTAGTGTCTATATCCTTGGGTAAAAGCAATTCTGTAAGATGTAGCTGGATTAATAGGTGTCTTGGTGTCTTTCACACATTTGAAATAGACCAAGTATAGCAAGCTTGGTTTCTCTGCACCGGTGGGGCTGATTTCAGTTTCCAGCACGAGGTCAGCTCTTACTTGTTCTGTCAAATTCTGTTGCCACCAAACTGCAAGGCTTCTGTCTGTCTTTATTAAACTATCAGCAGTCCCCAGAATTCCAATGAGTGAAAGTGTGACCTCAACCTTTCAGGTGGGAATAGTTTTCTCGGAGAGCATCCAAATCCTCCTGTGTTGTTCCTGGGTAAAAATCTCAGGATAAAGACAGTTTCTTGCAGACAAATGTACCCTTGAGGTCATTTGTTGCACTATTTATGTTCCGCCACCCCCACCCCCATTTCTTCCCACAGGCCAGTCTAGTTCTGCTGTTGCCATGGGGACCAGGCTTAGGTCTCCTTCACAGTGTCCTGATTTGGTTTAAGACCGCAAGACCTCTCCCAGCCTCACCCTAAATTAGTTCTGAGCTGGTCTCGAGGGGGCCCGCCCTGACCTTAAAGGTATATGGGCAAAGGTGGTATTCAGCTGACTCTTAAGTGTTTCCAGGTTAGACCTCAGTGTGTAAATAGTGAATACCCAAGTCCCTCTGACCACTCTTCCAACCCAGCATGAGGCTTGCCTGGCTGCACTAGCTTCCTGCTTTTAGGTGGATCAGAAGTTCAAGGGTGTGAATGAGAGTAGAGCTAAGCCTCAAATCGAAGCTGGGATGTAGCTGGCACCTGCATGGCCATCGGCTGGGCCGACATAGTCTCAGAACTGATCTGGGCACTGTGGCTGATTGGCAAGAGTTAAGTAGGCCAGGTCTGTTCACAGTTTGCCAATTCCTGGCCTTGTTCATGAGGAAAGTGTTAGTACAGTTCAGTATTGCTATTTAAAGATTTCTCCTCTACCTGCTGCCACTTCCGTTTGTTCAGGAACAAGGAATTGGTTATTTATGCTTCGCAATCATGTATGCTGTAGTTAGAGGAACAGTGCTAACAAAACTCCGCATCCCCACTCGAGGCCCTCTATGTAGCATCTGTCCCTGTGGCTTCTCCCAGTCCCCAGAACCCTGGTGTGCACTGCCCAAGTCCCTGCCATGTGCATGCTGAGACAGTGGCACCTGCCTCTGCTTCTATGTCCAGTGTGTGGGGGGTGGGGGCAAATTGCTCTGGTTCTCTCCACTGCCATTTCCATGTGCTTGCTACTCCCTAACTTCAGCCTGGCCCTGCCCTCACTACTGATGGAGGAGCTGGAGTCCAGGCAAGTAAGCTGGAGAGTGAGGGGGGCCAATGGTCTGGTGTGGCTGGGTGGGTTGAGGGTGGGCTTCACAGTCTGGGGAAGCAGTGTAGAGCTGGAGGGTGCAGGGCTGAACTTTTGTGTGTCATGATGAGGCCAGAGTGCAGAGCTGGACATCTGAGCCCAGGCACTCCGGGCATGGCCTTAGTGTCACATCCCTCTGTGCCACATCACTAACTTAGTATGTAAGTGCAACATTCATTGCCAAAGACAACACACTTCTGCAACGGAGACACTAATTTGTACCTTTCCAGAAAGAAATATGGTCTACTTTTATGAAAGGGGCTTAATTCTTTGAAAGAAAAGAGTGCTAAATCCAAAAAATATCCCATCTGGTGGGGAGGAGGTGGTGGTCTCTGCCCCTGTTGTATGAATGGGGAAACAAAGCACAGAGGGCTGTAGCAGACTGCCCAAACCAAGGCTTCACATAATGCTGCCTCATTTCAGTGCTTCAAGTTCAAGCCTACATAGTTATAAAACACTGCGCCTCAAAGTTAAAAGAAGTCCAGGCCATTTTGTCTCAGTGTGGCCTGATTTGGGCTCTCCGGCAGCACAACCTGCCACAGCATGGGATTTGAGCCTTATGCCCAGTACCACTTTTGACAGCTGCAGAAGCAGAGGGCTCATTAGTGCTGGCTCAGGCAGTGGCAGCAGTGAGTGCTCACATAGTCACAGGGTTTGAAAATACCTGAACTAGTATAACTGGTTTTACAGAGGTAAAACTCCCATTTAATCTGGTACAAGGAACAATTTCTCATGGTACTTGGTGCCAGTGGATCTGCGATGGGAAGCAATTAATTCAAGGGTGTTCTTTTAGATATTGCTGGTACTCCACCATTGGTACTTGGGTAACTGCAAAACAAGCTTTCAAGTTTTTTCCTGGCTTCTGTAAGAGGGGACTCTTCCTTCACCCTCAATTCTAATTCTCTGACTTCACAATGGGGAACTGAGCCATTAACAAATTCCCTCTAGTACTGACCACAGTGTCAACCTGGATGTGGAATTATCAACTGTCTGATCCTCAAGTCAGTCCTCTTGGTTGGCAGATGGAGAAACTGAGGTCTGGAGAGGAGTGAGTTGTCTACAGTTGCCTAGGGAGTACCCAACAGACAAGCACTCCAGCTCCTGGTCTGGTGCATTTGAATGGCCTGTCCTGTTGGGATGTTCACATTGGGAAGCAGGAAACTGACTCTGGGCTGGGTGCAGTGGCTCACACCTGTAATCCCAGCACTTTGGGAGGCCAAGGCAGGTGGATCACTTGAGGTCAGGAGTTCAAGACCAGCCAGCCAACATGGGGAAACCCCGTCTCTACTAAAAATACAAAAATTAGCCAGGTGTGGTGGCAGGCACTGGTAATTCCAGCTATTTGGGAGGATGAGGCAGGAGAATCGCTTGAACCCCGGAGGCAGAGGTTGCAGTGAGCTGAGATCGCACCACTGCACTCCAGCCTGTGTGACAGAGTGAGTCTCAAAAAAAAAAAAAAAGAAAGAAAAGAAACTGACACTGCAGTATGTGTGCAGAGAGCCTTCAATAAGTGCCAGTTAGAGATATGCAGGATTCTCTACTTTCTTTGTTTATAATCACCAAAAGACTTTGTTCCACATTTCTCTCTCTTTGGTTTGGTTCCAAAGAAAATGGAAGATGAATAATTTAGTAATTTTATTTGCTCAGTAGGTTCCTTTCGATGACATTCTTTGTTGGGATAAGTAACGGTACTCGCAAGTGCAAGATTAAGCTTACCCTTCTCTGAGGCTTATCTGTGGGCTTCCCACAGCAGTTGTCCTGTTCCTTAGAACCAAATAGATTTGGGGGATCCCCAGCTGAAATTTCTCCGTGCCTCCCTTTCCAAGGAGGAGAAAACCTTAATAGCCACCCACCGTCTGACATCCAGATTAAAATATTATTGACATTTCTTTCCCTGTTGAGTTGATACAGGAAGAAACAAACCCAGTTTCTTCCTGCTATACTGTCACAACATATTTCTGTGATCAAATATATGGGACTTTTTCCCACACACCAAGCAAGCAAGCAGTTCTGCAGAGGACACGCAGTGTCCTCTAACTCAGTTTGATTCTGAAACTATCTACCTGGAAACAGCATCAGATCCTACAGTTTGAGGGCTCAATCCTGCAAGACTTTCCCCCATTTCAGACACCAATTATAAGTAATAGTTTGTCACCTACACCTCTGACCAATTGGCTATAAATTGGTGTTCCCCCTACCCTCTTCTTGGACTCAACTGATTTGCTAGAGCAACTCACAGAAGTCAGGGAAACACCTACATTTACTGGTTTATTTTAAAGGATATTATAAGGGATACCAATGAACACCAGATGGAAGATATGCATAGAAAGGGCAGCTAGAGCTCCCATGCCCTCCCCAGGTGCACCACCCTCCAGGAACCTCCAAATGTTCAACCTGGCAGCTCCCCTAATCCAGTCCTTTTGAGTTTTTAATGGAGGCTTTATTATGTAGGCATGATTGATTACATCACTGGCCACTGATGATTAGTTTAACTTTTAGCCCCTCCCCTCCTGGAGGTTGGGGCGTGGGACTGAAAAGTCCCAACCCTCTAATCATACCTTGGTCTTTCCTGTGACCAGCCCCCATCCTGGAGCTTCCAGGGGTTCCTCAACCACTAATCATCTAATAAGCATACAAAAAACTTTCTTACCACTCTGGATATCTCAAGGTTTGGGGAGCTATATGTCAGGAAACAGGGATGAAGACCAAACATGTATTTCACTGTATCACACCTGTTCTCACCCCTCCCCAGATCTTTTCTCAATTAATATGAGACAAAAATGAGTCTGACTTCTTGACCGAAATATCTTCTGTCCGTAGCAGCTTTATGGAGGACAGATTTACTTTAAATTCCTTAGGCATTATGCCCCGATGGCTCCACTCAATTAGAAACAGGGTCAATGGCAAGGTCAGGGCCTCCAATCTGGGCAAGAGGGAGGCAGCCACTGTATCCACAAGTGTAATTCTCTGAGTGCTGGTTACTGGGAGGGGCATACCCTGGGCCAGCAGGTCACTTGGCCAGGGGTGGCCAACTGTGAGGTTAGTACTGCCCTTTACTCCCTAAAAAAAAATGTGAATCTCTTCAGAGCAAACTCCTCTTCAGAAATTTGAGCATTTGCTTTCTGAGCAAGAGAATCAGCTAATGCTTTCGACTCCCCATCCATCTTCCTGCATCCTCGTCACACCTCTCCTGCCCCCAGTCACCTGGCTCTGTCTTTACCCACACCATGGTTTTGGTACAAGAACACTCTTTTCCCCATAAGCTACATTGATTCAGGCCATAAAAATTCATTAGTTCCCTTTCTTCGGGAGCTTTCTGAAACCCTCCCTGGGGAACCCTTTATTCACTTCTTTGCACAAGAATCACATATGTGTGAACACTGGTATTGGCCTTCTAACTCAGTTTCTTCAAACCAGGGTCCTGGTCTGGTTGCCCCTGTCTCCTCCCACTGAGTTTCATCTCCACATAAGGATTGCTCACCAAGAACAGAGATGTTGACACCACTGGGCCTCAAGCATGCTGAATGCATCGCTGCTGGCTGCTCTGCCATGAGAAGGTTGGAAATTGATGAGGGTGCCACAAACTGTTCACCTCAGCCCTTCTGGGCTGGTTGGAGGAGGCCCTCTCATGAGTCAGTCAGCAAATGTTTAACCCCTACCAGGTGGTCCTGGTAGTATGTGGTATGAATCATGGTCCTAGATGTCTGCCATGGCAAATAAAAAGGGAAGACAGGGAAAGAAGCTGCCACCTACAGAGTGGCTTGATGACAGCTGCTGCATCACTAATTTAAAAAGCCATGTGTAGTGCTTCCTATTTCTCACTACTTTTGGGTGAGTGGGGGAGGGAGAAAGATTATATGGGCTTCGTTGTGACACTGTTCTTAGCCAGTGGGTCAATAGATCAGTTTTGGTTTTGTTTTTTAGAAGATGGGATGAGAAAAGAGTGTGCCCCCTTCCACCTCCAACATGGCATATGCCATACTAGGTGCTGAAGGAGTTCTCTAAGCAGGGATGGAGCACCGTGTGTGTGTATGTGTACATGTGCGTGTGTGTGTGCGTGTGTGTGTGTGTGTGTGTGTGTGTGTGTGTGTGTGTGGCAGGGGCTGGGGGTCGATGGCTCTTTCCTGCTTCTTGCCCTTGGTATGGGGCCCAGAGTGGTACCTTAGTGATACATCATGGCCCTCCCTTGGGACACACAGCTTCACAGGGTCAGTGAACCCACTCCTTTCGGCTCCTCCTCTGGAATGATAAGCCCAGATGCCCATTCTGCCCGTGAAGGGCTTCTTCTTGAACTGAATGTGGAGGGCATCTCTGGTCCCGGCTCTCCGCCAGCGACTCTCATGTACATTCATGTCCCTCTCTTCTCTCTGTCCTGTCTTCTCTGCTGCTGCCTCTTTTCTGCAGGTACACTTGCTGAAGGACCAGTTGGCTGCTGAGGCTGCGGCGCGGCTGGAGGCCCAGGCTCGCGTGCACCAGCTTTTGCTGCAGAACAAGGACATGCTCCAGCACATCTCCCTGCTGGTCAAGCAGGTGCAAGAGCTGGAGCTGAAGCTGTCAGGACAGAATGCCAGTAAGCCAGTGCCCTGCCCAACCCCGCTTCCTCTGTGAAGGCTCTGGAAAGAGTGTTACTTTCTTCAAGTTTTTGGTGGTGCTTTCTTGGACCCCTGACCTGCCCCTGTATTCCAGCAGAAAACATAGGCAGCTTTGTTTCCCCATTAGTATACTTAATGAATTACAGAATCGCATGCCCAAAGGAGATCTCGGGTGCCTTCTAATCCAGGCCCAGGGCTGGACTTTGAATGTCCCCGGAGTCACTGCTATGTGCTCATCCAGTCTCTATTTGATAGGGGGCTCAGGTACTCTATGTCCTAGGGCAGCCCATTTCTTTCTCAGAGAGCTTTTGCAACCAACATACAATATACTCGGCACCTATTGGGTGTCATGGTCTCTGTGAGCTCTGTGGGAGACAGCAAATTGTTTCTTAGTTTACTATTCTGCACTGTGTATTTCAAAACTCTGTCACATAGAAAAAGCTGGGAGCAGTATATCTGTTCAGTGGATAAGGCAGTGGAATCACTGGCTGCACAGCTTTGCTGGACAATGGCAGAGGTTGCCTGGCCCCTACTTGAGAGACTGTCTCTACGCTCAGCACCCTCGAACTGGACTGGACAGCCATAGATTGCAACACATTTTCACTCCTTCCTCTTGAGCCTTTCTGTGGGTTGTATGCATGCTCAGAGTGTGTGTGGGCTGTGGACCAGCAAATACCCATTGATCACATATTGTGCCAGAAACTGTGATAGAATTTTTTGCATGTGAGATCATTTACTCTCTGTAGTTCGGCTGCAGAAAAATGGGATGCCATTTTACAGATGAGGTAACAGACTCAGGGAGGTTAAGTAATTAGCTCAAGGTTACAGGCCTAGCAAGGAGCAGAGTCAAGATTCAAACCTAGATCTGATTGCAAAACTTTGTTCCAACTATACCAATGGTTCCCCCAAACCATCCCATGAGCTCTTTTAAAAATACATCTTACTGGGTCCAACCTACAGAGATCCTGCATCATTGGGTCTGGGGCTGGTCTGGGAGCCTGTATTTTTAAAGTAACCCAGAGGTATGGATTGGAAACCAGTGCCCTTCACCACTCTGGAAGCCTCTCTGGATTTTCCAGATTGTTCATTGAAACTCTGCTCTATCCTAATTAGTGCTTATTTATATGATTGTACTAAAGGTTACCACAGGCTTCTAACATGGTTCTCTCAATTGGTACCTTTTTCCCACCACTAACACTATTCAGAGCCTTCAGTGGTTTCCAGAACCATCATATGGTTCTCATGTCCCCGCCTTTACCACCTCCCAAAGCTCCTCCCCTCCAGCGAGGTGTGTCTGGAGCTATGTGGGGGCGCCAGGAAGGGGTGAAGAGTTAAGAGATCCAAAGCCCGGGGAGGTGCTGCTAAACTGGTCTGGGAAGGGCTTTTGCAGGGCACCGGCGGGCAGAAGGCAGGCATCCCAAATCAGAAGGCAGGCATCCCAAATCAGCAACCTTGCCTAACGCTGCCCCTCTGCTACCTCTTGTCTCCCCTGCAGTGGGCTCCCAGGACAGCTTGCTGGAGATCACCTTCCGCTCTGGAGCCCTGCCCGTGCTCTGTGACCCCACGACCCCTAAGCCGGAGGACCTGCATTCGCCGCCGCTGGGCGCAGGCTTGGCTGACTTTGCCCACCCTGCGGGCAGCCCCTTAGGTAGGCGCGACTGCTTGGTGAAGCTGGAGTGCTTTCGCTTTCTCCCGCCCGAGGACACCCCGCCCCCAGCGCAGGGCGAGGCGCTCCTGGGCGGTCTGGAGCTCATCAAGTTCCGAGAGTCAGGCATCGCCTCGGAGTACGAGTCCAACACGGACGAGAGCGAGGAGCGCGACTCGTGGTCCCAGGAGGAGCTGCCGCGCCTGCTGAATGTCCTGCAGAGGCAGGAGCTGGGTGACGGCCTGGATGATGAGATCGCCGTGTAGGTGCCCAGGGCGAGGAGATGGAGGCGGCGGCGTGGCTGGAGGGGCCGTGTCTGGCTGCTGCCCGGGTAGGGGATTTCCAGTGAATGCGCGCTGACGAGGAGAATGCCAGCCAGGGCCCGGGAGAGTGTGAGGTTTCAGGAAAGGATTGAGATTCTGCTTTGGAGGGTAAAGTGGGGAAGAAATCGGATTCCCAGAGGTGAATCAGCTCCTCTCCTACTTGTGACTAGAGGATGATGGAGGTAGGGCCTTCCAGAGCCCATGGCTTCAGGAAAGGGTCTCTCTCCAGGACTGCCAGGCTGCTGGAGGACCTGCCCCTACCTGCTGCATCGTCAGGCTCCCACGCTTTGTCCGTGATGCCCCCGTACCCCCTCACTCTCCCCATCTCCATGGTCCCGACCATGAAGGGAAGCCATCTGTACCTTCTCAGGTACTTTGTTTCTGGATATCAGGATGCTACGAGTTGCCTAACCCTCCCCCTACCTTTATGAGAGGAATTCCTTCTCCAGGCCCTTGCTGAGATTGTGGAGATTGAGTGATCTGGGCTGCAAAAGCCAGGCTAGTCCTTGTAGTGTGAGCATGGAATTGGAATGTGTCACAGTGGATAATCTTTTAGAGGAACTGAATCCAAACATTTTCTCCAGCCAGACATTGAATGTTGCTTCAAAAGGAGCCTTGAAGCTTTAACATGGTTCAGGCCCTTGGTGTGAGAGCCCAGGGGGAGGACAGCTTGTTTGCTGCTCCAAGTCACTTAGATCTGATTCTTGTTTTGAAAGCCCTGCCCTGCCCACCTCCTGCCTGTAGCCCAGCCCATCTAAATGGAAGCTGGGAAGTGCCCCTCACCTCCCCTGTGTCCTGTCCAGCTGAAGTTTTTGTAGCACTTTACCTCTCTGAAAGCCCCAGAGGACCAGAGTCCCCAGCCTTACCTCTCAACCTGTCCCCTCCACTGGGTAGTGGTGGTCAGTTTTTACTGCAAAAAAAAAAAAAGAAAAAAGGAAAAAAAAAAAGGGAATGCAGGCTGATAGCTGAAACTGTGAGACTGTTTTTGTCCACTTTTCTGAATCACTGCCACTTGGGTCAGGGACCACAGCCATTGCCACCCTTGGCCCATCTCTCTGGGTGCGTGCCTTGAGCACACCTGTAAAAAGTGCCATGTGCAATTGTCTTATCTTTTATAATCTAGGCTTTGCCTAGGGATCACCACTCCTTAATGGGCTGACTGGGGCAATGAGGAAAAGCTCCTTTGCTCCTGTAAGGCCGTAAGTGGCTGTTAACAGATTTTCAAATGCCTGAAGAGATTGCTGAGACCTGCTAGAGTCATATGTTCGGGGAATTAAGTCTTTATCCTAGACAACAAGCTACAGATGCAAACTGCAGTATTTTTGGAGGGTCAGTCGGCGAGGATATGATTGTCCCAAAATGGAGTTCATCGATCCTAGCTTTGCTTTAGAATGTATGTAAATAAAAGTGCAGCCCTCTTCTAATGGCCACAGTTGGTTTAGCCCAGAAAGTCCAAATTAAAGGAAATAAATTCAGTTTTATGTTAGCCTTCCTTGGTGCATCAGGGTGTCAGTGGAAATAAGATGGGGTGGTGTGTGTGTGTGTGTTTTGTGTGTGTGTGTACACATGTGTTTATACATGTGTGAGGGAAGGTGTGTACATATATGTAGGATTGTGACTAGACAGAAAAGAGTGGGAATCTCTAGGGTGTTTGAATCAGCAACAGATTTGTGTTTTCTAACATGCATTTAGTTAGAGAGGCATGGTTCTGTTTGTTTTGTTTTGATCTAATTTGCCATTGGAAATAGGTACAGGTACACAGAGAAGGAAGAACCAGGAAAGTGAAGTCCATGAAACTAAATGAGCAGCTGTCAGGAATCCAGTGTGACTGAGCCTACCTAGCTTATTAAATCTAACCCAGGGTTCCTTGAGTCCAAGACCACTTCGATTATTAAGATTTTGAATGTCCAGAGGAGTGAAAAGTCTGTTTTCTGGACATAAGCAGGAGCTGAGGATAAAGCCAGAGGCCAGTGGATTAGGTGTGTGGAATGTGGATGGAGAGGGCTTGTGTGGGATGTGGCCAGGGAGCGGGTGAGGAAGGCCGTTTCTAAATGGTCTGTAAAAACTTGAGATTGGATAGACGAAAGGAAATGGAGAGATTAAAGAATTGGGGAAACTAGTTATCTGTGTTGCTGACTTTGGGACCCATCCAAGACTCTTGCCCTTGGGGTGTTCCGTGGTGGTTTCTCCCTGCCTGGGCCCCACCCTTTCCCCAGTTCAGGCCCTCCCTGAAGGACTAGTTTGTATATTGGCATCCTCCCTAGTGGGACCCAAACCAGTGCACACTTGGTGTGTGGAGATGGGAGACAAAGGACAGATCTAGGAGCCTTGAAGGATCACCAGCCACCAACCCTCCATCAGGGCCAACTGGGCAGGAAAGGGAACATTGCAGACCTGATTTCTCAACGATGTCACCCTGTCCTCCCTCCTTGCTTCTTGCTCTGCTAACTCAACTCTGCCTTCCTCTTTTTCATTCTTCTACTCTGCCCTGTATGGAGGACAAATGGACACCAGGGGTGCTGACCTTATTGGTGCCTGACCCAGCCTGCCCCAGGTGCCAGCAGACTCTCGTGCACAGGAGGCTCCCACAGTTATGGAGCCAGGAAAGAATTTCTCCACACTGGATGGACTGATATATTGGGATTAAAAATTATATTCCTTATATTCCTGCTTATATCAATGCTCTCTCTGTAAAACCTCTTCCTAGCCTCATTTCTCTCAATGGATCTTGTTTAGGAGTTGTATTCCTTTTATTTACTCTTTGCTTGACTGCTTCCTCCTAACCCTCTACCTGCTAGCCCTCTACTTCCTAAAGCTGTGTGTCATTAACTCTGTTGGATCAACTCTCTGGGAAAAGATTCTGTTAATGTAAGTGCACTTACTCCCTGGATGTTGTCACTAGTCTAGTAGCTTTTGCTAAATAAACCTTTCTTATTTCTAAAAGCTTTTCCATTGTATTTTCTTGCTGCTTCTATTCCACCTGCTCCTTCTATCCCCTTCACTTCCACCCCACTTCCCAAGCCAAGTGGCATCAGCTCTGTGACATGGTTCCCAAAGGTATGGGATTGAGGAAGGATTCACAAGTTCCCTGTAGGAGGAGAGGAAGATGGTGGCTTCATTTGCACTTTATATAGATCAGCCCTGCGGGATCAGAGGTATCAGTGGTTCTTAACTAGGGATGATTTTGCCTCACCAGGGGACATCTGACAATGTCTAGAGATGTTTTTCATTGTCACAAAGCTACTGGCATGTAGTGAGTGAAGCCAGGGGTACTGATCAATATCCTACAATGCACAGGACAGCCCCCTACAACAAAGAATCATCCAGCCCCAAATGTCAGTAGTCCTGAGATTGGGAAACTCTCATCTACACCCATTTTTGCTGACTCTGCCAATCCCAGGTTTTTTCAAACTCCAAATATCATTAGAATATGTGGGTAGTAGCTACCAGATTGTTTTTTGATTCTGGGTTTCAGGGCTTTTTGTTTTTTTTTTTTAAGGCAGGGTCTCACTGTCACCCAGGCTGGAGTGCATGATCATGGCTCACTGCAGCCCTGACCTCCCTGGGCTCCGCAATCCTCCCACTTCAGTCTCCCAAGTAGCTGGGACTACAGGTGTATGCCACCACACCCAGCTAATTTTTGTAATTTTTGTAGAGACGGGGTTTCACCATGTTGTCCAGGCTGGTTTCAAACTCTTGAGCTCAAGCGATTCTCCCGCCTTGGCCTCCCAAAATGCTGGGATTGCAGGCATGAGCCACCACGCCTGGCCAGCATCAAGTTCTGAGTGCTTGAAAAATTACTACATCATAGATACTTGCCAATATAACTGTATAATTTTATAATCAAGATTATACAGCTCATGCCTGTGATCCCAGCACTTTGGGAGGCCGAGGCAGGTGTATCACTTGTGCTCAGGAGTTTGAACCAACCTGGGCAACATGGGGAAAGACCGTTTCTACAAAAAAAGCATAAAAATTAGCCAGGCATGGTGGTGAGTGGCTGTGGTCCAAGCTACTTGGGAGGCTGAGGTGGGAGGATGGCTTCAGCCCGGGAGGCGGAGGTTGCAGTGAACTGAGATCACACCACTGCACACTCCAGCCTGGGTAATGGAGCGAGACCCTGTCTCAAGGAAAAAAAAAAAAAAAGGTTAAACTATTTCACTGACTTCATGACTAAATGCCTGAAGCCTGAAATATGTAGTTGGTAGAAGTCTGAATAGGCCTATTCCAGAAATGTTCATATTGGGGACAAAGCAGGCTCCTCCTCATACCTACCTCAGGGGGGATCATGGTATCACTGCAACACAGCTCAGCACAGAAGTCCTAACTCATGGGAATGTAGGCTTCCCTGCAAGGAGTACAAATGAAAGGGCAGAGGAGGTTAGTAAAGGAGGGAGAGTTTGAGGAATTAGAAGCTGTGGATCTCACAGAACAGACTTTAGAGAAGCCAGGTCACTTTGGCTGGAACTTTTAGCCATTTTGCAGGCAGAGGACGTGTTAAGCCTGATGCTTCGTCAGGCCCAGGCTAGAGAGAAAGTTGGAAAGGTTAGATCAACTGGGTTCACATGCCCTCTGTTCTTTTCTGGCTAAGTGAACTGAACTGAGCTTTGTATTCTCATCTCGAAAATGGGGATAGTATAAACCACACAAAGCTACTATGGAGAGTAAATGAGACTGCATTTTAAAAGCACCTGGTAGAGAGTGCCTGGCAGTGACTCAGGATAACGGAGCTTCCTTCTACCTGCACCTGTGCTGCTCAGTGCAGTGCTGGGTGCTTTTTCCTGCTCTGCTAAAACTTAGCTCTGTACTGAGAAAATTCCTGGGGTTACATTGATACAACATTAAATGTGGAAAACGCCTTGTCTTTAGGGAGAAGACACTAACCACAAGCACCTGGCAGGCAGGATGGGCACGTGCCGTGGCACCTGGGCTCAGTCTCTGGCCTGCTTGTTTTCCTTCTCGTGATGTGTTCTATGCCTGCTGTACAGATGCCATAGAGAAGGGAGCATGGGGTTGGCAAAGGACAGGAGACAACACTAGCTCAGAGTGAGGACTAAAAGATTGCCCAGAACCACTCATCTGCCCTTTCAGGGCACAGGGTCCTGGGGGTGATGTCAGGGCTGCCTGGAGACTCCCGCACACTGGACTGGACAGGTTGTGACCTTGTCCTGGCTCCCAGCCCAGTTGGAGCCTGGCAGCCAAGTGGACTCTGGGATGCAGGTTGGGTGGGGTTGGGGATAGAATGGGGTGAGAAGCATGGCTCGCGGGCACAGGGCGGGAGTGGTCTCACAGCATATGATGTGATGGGGATTGAGCCCAGCCTCCCTCCCACTCTGTGGGGAATGAGAGAACCACAAATGAGATTTTTGCAGCACACTGATAAGCAGAGCAGCTCTGCTAAGCCATAGGTAAGACTCTGGAGGAAAAGCCATTGGGAGGTGAGGGAGGACCCTCCAGGCCACCTGCTGGCCAAGCCCTGGGGGAGGCAAAGACCAGGGGAGGGTTTGTGCCGGGGTCCCTGCAAGGCAGTGCCCACTGCAGTGGAAGGGCCACTGAGTCATCAGGGAGGTGAAGCAAGAGGTAAATGAGGCCTGAAAGGATGACCAGCAAGCGTTTGGTGCTTTTTAAGAACCATGTTACAGTCAGGATAAATGTCCTTGCTGCATCCCTGATGCTTATCCGTATTTCTGGGTCAGATGGACCGGGAGGTTCACTCAGAAATGGAGGAAGAGTCAGGGCTGCCTGCTGGGCACATTACTTGGTAACAGGAAGCAATAGGTTCCCATGTTTACCTGCCCAGTTTCACCTGGTTCAAAGCAGCCATGACAAGATGTCTCCTGGGTCAAAACTGATTCTATTCTGCGCCAGCACAAGATGGCTGTTCTAAGTGAATGATGGTGGCACATGTGAGCTCAGCCCTGGGTGAGCTCAGCTTCATCTGCCTCTGACCTGGCTTATACTCGGAGGCATATTGTCCTCCACATTCCCCTCCTCAGAAGATCTACCATCAAAGAAGCCTTTAAAACTGCAGAGATTCTTCCCCATGTAAATAGGAAAGGGCATCCAGCTCCTTATTCCCAGGGTGGGGCAAGGACTGACCACATAGGGACCAAGCAGAGGCCAGGATCCTAGAGCAGTGCTTCTCATAGCTGAACTGCATCAGTCACCTGGAGGGCTGGTTAGAATACAGACCACCAGCCCCAGCCCCATGGTTTCTGATTCAATAGGTCTGAGGAGGGCCTGAGAGTTCCCAGGGGATGCTGGTACTGCTGGCTGGGCACCTTACTTTGAGAACCTCTGCCTTAGAGGATATTCCCAAACTTCAGGTATTGTCTTTATTTTTAAAAGAGAGAAAGGGGAGGGTGTGTGCCTGGTGTTGCTAGGCAACCATTAGCCAAAGTGGATGGGAGCTGGGTTCTGGGAAGGACAGCAGGCTGTGCGGAGTGACCTCAGACTGGACAGAAGGCTGTGACTAACTTTATTGGCATCTCTCTAGGGACATAAGTAGGCTTTACCGCCAATTTACCTAAGATGTTCAGCAGGACTGTTGAAGGCCTGGCAGCTGCCCAAGGAGAGCCTGTCTCCGAGCCAGGCCTTCTGCTCCTTGCTCCAGAGGGCTTTGAGCTTCCGGTAGTACACCTTGCAGCTGAAGCCCTCCCTGAAGCCTCTCTTGATGTGGCTCTTAAGGAAGTCCAGGGTAGGGTACATGCGGCAGCAGGCCACGCACTTGTAGCCATTCTGCTGTGCTGGATGCCACCTGGAAGCCATTAGGATGTCCTGAGATGTGATGGAGTTCAGGCCATGCCTGGATTTCTTGGTGGCTTCTCGAGGGCAAGTGTTCTCTGCGGAGGAAGAGGACGAACAGATGCTCTCAGCCATGTCCTCGGAAAGACAGTTGTCCCACTTGCCCTCATCCTGTTGCACCTCTGGGAAGTCGTAAGCTTCCAGGTGGCTCTCTTTGTCTGCACACACAAAGTAGCTGTAGGGGGAGAACCAGGGCCGGTAGATAGTGCAGTTCCGCCTCAGCTTCTCTCCGTGCTGGGTGTCCCCCAGGCTGCAGTCTGCAAAGGAAAGGACCAGGTCAGAGCCTCTGGCAGGGAGCAGTGGAACCAAGGATGCCAGAGCAGAAAGGCAAGAAGGCAGACATCAGGCATGTCCTCGGTTACCTCCACCCCACCACAATTGCAGTCCTGAGAGCAGACGCAAGATGGTGGGAAGAGCAGCTGAGGACATTCCTTCTCACTGCATTCTTTTTCTAGGGGTACAAAGGGCCACTGGATCTTGGGATGGGAGAGGCTGCAAGGCTGCTTTTAGTTAGTAAGCCTTGGTATTTGTCAAGTCCTTCCCTTCCTGGAGACACCATGTCCACTGACTCCTCTAAGGATAGACACAGACAGGTGACCCAGCGGACAGCCAGACTGGCGGCCTCCCATAGTCCTTCTTTTCACCACTCTTGGCTGTGACCCTTTTTGCAGCCTCACTGCCCATCTTGAGGGGTAGCCTCACTACCCTCCACAGCTCACTCAGCCAGAAGCTGCTCTTGTACACCAGCTTCAGAGACAGGAGAGGGGAGGCAAGGCAAGAGCCCCAGGCCTGTGGGTGTCTACCAAAGGAAAAAGGGCCAGATAGGAGGCTGCAGGTGACAAGGCCATGCATGGGGGTCCAGCTTCCAGACACCTCTGCTCCCTTAGGGAAGCAGCCCCTATTCATCCTTAGCTTCTCATACATTCCCACCCAGAGTCAGAGAAGGCCTCACCTGGTGAGAGCACTGTGTTTTGTATCCCTTGCCGGACAGTGATGCTTTGGTACTGGGGTGGCAGGGCCTGAGCTGGGCTGGATGCCTCAGTGGGTACCGCTGTCTTTGCAATGTCTGGGTTACAGAAGAAACACTGGTGAGCTGAGCAAGGTTGGGATTCCACTTCCTGGGACTCCCCCAGGCATACCTAGATGCTCAACCTCTGTACTTCAAGGCATCTCAAAGCTGAAACAGAACAGTGATCTCTCAAACTCAGCCAGGCAGAGCTATTCTGGATGACATCCTGGGGAATTCTGAATGGGGCCATTTCATTCAGGCCTCAGAAAGATCCTCTGGAAAGTGGGATGTATGATGTGGCCCAGATGACACCTCTCTGCCTGGACCGCCCCTCACCTGACCCTCCTGCATCTCATCACACGGATGACTTCACTCCGCATTGCCAGTCTCCTGGGCATCCTGGGACCCAGAGTCACAGGCCGCAGAGCAATGTTCCATGCCCGCTTGGAGAATTGTCCAGTTGGAATATCTCACACCCACAGTCAGGGTTCCCGTGGGCCGTCACTGCACGGCACACCCTGGAGTAGCTGCTAACACTTGGACAAAAAGCTGACCTGCCTCAAATCCCAGATAAAAGCTGTATTCAGTTTGGGGGACAAATTTATAAATGTCATGTATATAGGCAAATTAATGCTTAGGAGGCCTACTCCACTGAGCAGTACTTCTCCATTTTACTGTGCATAGGGATCCCCTGGGGATCTTGTTAATAACGCAGGCGCTGATTCAATGGGTCTGGGGTGGGAACCTGAGATTCTGCATTTCTAAAAGCTCCCAGATGACGCAGATGTTACAAGTCTAAGGACCGTATTTTTGAACAGGGAGTCATCAGGGTGCCCAGCTTTATTCCAGGATGTGCTCATCAGTTTACCCTGCTGCTTAGGCTTCTCTGATGATTTGCTAACTCCAAATCCTCTACAAGCTTGTCAAAACAGAGCTAAAACTAGTTTCTACTCTGTGTAGATATACTACCACCTGGAGATTTCATGCACACTCTAGGGGGAAAAAACTTGATGATAAATGGAGGCTGAGGCAGAAGAATCGCTTGAACCCAGGAGACAGAGGTTGCAGTGGCCAAGATCACATCATTGCACTCCAGCCTGGGTGACAGGAGGGAAACTCTGTCTCAAAAAAAAAAGAAAGTTTACCCCTTTCTTCCCTTAACAAAAATCAATACACAGCAGTAACTACTTACCACAAATGCAGCATTTTGAAAAATTATTTTCTCCCCATACGTAATTTGACTTTCTCACTAAATCATGTTACATGGTCCTGTAACATGATCTGGTAGGGTACTCAATTAAAAGCTTCAAAAAAACACATCTTTGTGGCCCTAGTGGCACCAGAATTTACCTGGCAGGCTGGTGGCACGAGAGAACATAATGTCGGGAAAAGCACTCAGGGCGGAGGAAGAGATTGGAGGTCCAGAGATGCTGAGGAGTGAGAAGTTCTCCATATTCTGACCACTGCGGTGTACAGAGATCACACGCCTGCTCTGGAGAGGCTGGCTGGCTTGTCCAGAGGATAAACATTCTGAGCGCAGTTGATGTCACAAGGCACATGATTCCACTACCCAATTAGGTTACCCTTTGGAAGATGAATGAAGTCTAACTGCAAGCAAGATTAAAATGTGTAAAGATTGTTTTTGACTTGCCATTGCCCAGCGGCAGGCCCTGATTGACAAGACCCAGAGAGAAGAAAATAGTAGAGATACTATAGTGATGCTGTCTGTTTGTCCCCTTTTATCTTTATTATCGTCACTTTTCTGTGTTGGCACTGTCTACCCCCAGCCCTCCAGCCCTGGAAACCTCTGTCCTGTCTGAATAATCTCCTTCCTTTTCTTCTCCTTTATCAGCCTAATCTCTGCCAGCAAATATTTTTATTGTTTTGTTTTAGTTTGTTTTTTGAGGTTTATATATTTTTCACATTTTCTTTGGAAATTCAAATTTATAAAAGTTGCAGAAAAGGCTGGGTGCAGTGGCTCAGGCCCATAATGCCAACACTTTGGGAGGCCAAGGCGGGTGGATCGTTTGAGGTCAGGAGTTCAAGACCAGCCAGACAAACATGGTGAAACCCCGTCTACACAAAATATAAAATTTAGCCGGGCGTGATGGTGGGCGCCTGTAATCCCAGCTACTTGGGAGGCTGAGGCAGGAGAATCGCTTGAACCCGGGAGACAGAGGCTTCAGTGAGCCGAGATCATGCCATTGCACTGCAGCCTGGGTGACAGAGCGAGACTCCGTCTCAAAAGTTGCAAAAATAAAATTCAATACAAAGAACACCCATATGCCCTGTATCCAGATTTTCCTATTAACGTTTTACCCCATTTGCTATATCAGTCCCCTTCCTCCTGCCCCCTGCCCCATGTGTATGTGTGTATACTTAATTTTTTCTCTGAACTATTTGAAGGTAAGTTATAAACACTATGTCCTTTTACACCTAAGTACTTCAATGTGTATTTCCTAAGAATAGGGACCAAATATTGGTTTCAGTGGTTGGTGCTCTTTTTAGCAAGTGACTAAAACAAAAATGGGTGACTTAATACTGTTTTGCTCATTGCTTAAGTCAGTTTGATAGGGAGACTCTGGGACTCCAGAGAGGCAAGGTTGCCTCTTCGTTTCACTTGTCCTGTGACAACATTGTGCACTAGCAAGGTGTGGATAAGGTGAAAGGTGATTGTGACACTTGGAAGATACACTGAAGGCACCCCTTTCTAGATTATCACATGTCTACTAGATACAGAACAGGGCTGCAGATCTAAATGGCAGGTATGTTTATGCTGCATGGGGAGTGATGGCCACTCTGGAAATAGTGATGGGCTTCTTTTGAGGTGCTGTCAAGCATGTGTGACTGGAGTGTGAGTTAGCTTCTGCACATGACAGCCCAGAGTTGTCTTCCTGTGTGTGTTGATTCACAGTACTGAAACATTCGAAGGACAGTGGGAGAACATGATTCCCTTCGTGTTCCTCCCAGATAGCCTGGTTTGGAACATTAGCATGTATTGGAAAGTAAGTTGAAGCCATATACTTTGGCAATTTGGGGGGTATCAGCAATTTCATTTGGTCCATTATGGTGTAGAGAAAGCTCATGAGTCTGGGCATCGGTTTATGTGACTTCTAACCCCACTCCGCCATAAGCTACCTGTGTGATACTGGGCAAACCTCTCTGCTACTTGATTTTCCTATATTATTAGTTTAGACTCTAAACTTAAGTGGATGAATGTCTTCCTGGCTAAAACCCAGTGAGTGACATGTGGACAGTAGCATACCTGTGAGTGGTGCACACAGGGCCCCGAGGACTTGGAATTGCATTCTGTCTTGACCCATCACATTCCTCCCACTGCCAACTTCAGACTCTCCCACTGGAACCTCAGACTTAACATAAAGGTGCTCAACATACTGAGGGGAAATATGGAAGGTGGAATCTCTCAGTGCCTGTGTAGAGTTTTTAAAATGCGACCCGGTTTTGGTTTAGTCACTGAAAAGTTTGTGGGAGCCTGGTGGTTCCCGGGTGCGCACCACTCTTTGTAGCAGGTCCCCTGTCTTGTGTGCTGTGTCCTCCCAAGGTATGCTGTTGCTGGTGGCCCAGGCGGTAGGTGACACTCTCAAAGCGGTTGGTCACTATGTAAAATGAGTCTTTCTCTTGTTTGTTTCCCACCTGCTTTCCAAGCCCCTTTCTCGGACAGGTAAGCTATCCCGTTGTTTTGTGGATGACTTACATTCCCAGATGCGCTCCTCTGCTTGGGTGTGTGCATGTTGGGGGGTGCTGTTGGGAGGGCCACCTGGCTGGGGTCCAATCATCTCTCTCTCCTCCATTGCCATTATTTTCTGAATCATCAAGCCTCTAGTCCTGAAGCAAGAGAGACAATGTGTGGGAGTCGTTAGCATCATCATCAAGAAGGACCCATTGCATGTCCTCAGACACAGGGATAGAGGGACCCCCAGCCAGAGGCCCACTTTCACTTGGAATAGAAGGGCAGTTCTCCAGATCTGCCCTCCAGAGCCCCTGAAGACCACTCACATAGAGGGGTTTTTGACTTGTGGGCAGTTTCCCTATAGTGTCAGCCCATCATGCAATTTTAAAAAATTCATGTAAAAGTCAAATTCAATTAAACAAACTTATTAAATGCCTACTATCGTGCAAGACCCTAAGGTCGGCATTGTAGAAGATAAAGAAACACTTCAGATGCTGTGGCCCCTCAAGAAGCTTACCATTTTAAGACAAGGTGTATTTACTGGAAAGACTTAGACAAGGGTAAAGGGAGTGCATGGTAGGCTATCTTTACATTACTTGACAATTCAGTGCATTATAGACTATGTTATGAAGGGTAGAGAGCAAAAAATACAGAAAATCCAAAATGGTGCATAATCCAGAGTTATGTTTATTACAAAGAGTGTTTTAAAAATAATAATAGCTTATAATTTACTAACCACCTTGACAGGTATTTTTGGTGCTTGCTTTTTTGAAAACAAGTATGTCTACTCTGAAAAGTCACTTTAAACCAGTAAGGAGACTACCAGGGAAATGTCTGATTTGGGAAGTGGCAGCAATTTGCCTTCCCCAGGCATTTCGTACAGTTTCATTGTTGTCTATGTGCTTTCTGGTTTGGGGGAAAATAGTTAAATGGTTTGGTTTCCAAATCTTCTTTGCTAGTTTGCAGATGACATGATTAAAGAAAATAAGACAGATGTGGGACCCAACAGGCAAATTGTGCCAAAGTGGAGGACGTGGCAAGATACACACTTAGGAGAATAATCAGGAGTTGATGACCCTGCTTGCTGTGGAGCGGGCTGGAAGCTTCTGCTGGTGCAGTGGGTCTATCCGTAGCCCAGCCAGCTTGGGCCCTGTGTCCGAGGGATGCTGTCATGCTGTTCTCTGGCAGGTCCTCACCCTGCAGTGGTGAAGGCCACAGGGCTCATCTGCAGAGACTAGTCTCCACTCCTCTTCCCACAGGTTTTCCTCCCTGCCACCCAAAGGCCCTTAGAATATGACGTATCTAGGTAGTCGGCCTAGAAAGGATAGCACCATTCATTCATCTCTAAGAACTGGACAAAGGTGACAGTAAACTATGCATTTCTTAACCAGCTTCAGTTAGATTAAGCAACCCTCCCTTTACTATCTCTACACAGCTCTCTATCAAATCCATTGATTGTACTTACTGATTTGATTGCAATGCTATCCCTTCCTGGACTTCAAGGACAGATCTTGGTGCTTGTCCTCCAGGCTCAAAATTGTTTTATTTGGGAAACAACTGGAGAAATCTAAGGATGAACTTTGATAATGTAAAGGAATTGCAATACTGGCATAATCATGTAGAAAACTCTTATTATTAAGAGATTTAAACTTAATGATGACACCTTCCAGTCATTCACACAGAGAAAAAGACTTGTTTTCTTGAGATAACAGATATAGTGGCCTTTATTGCATTCTTCTCTCAATTTGTTTTATGTTTTAAAACTGTCATTTTGGCCGGGCGCAGTGGCTCATGCCTGTAACCCCAACACTTTGGGAGGCAAAGGCGGGCAGATCACCTAAGATCAGGAGTCCAAGACCAGCCTAGCCAACACGGCGAAACCCATCTCTGCTAAAACTACAAAAAATTAGCTGGGCGTGGTGGTGGGCGCCTGTAATCCTAGCTGAGTGAGCCAAGATCACGCCACCGCACTCCAGCCTGAGCAACAGAGTAAGACTCTTGTCCCCCCCAAAATAATAATAGTAATAATAATAATAAATGTTTGTATACTCATTAAAACAAAAAAAAAAAGGATAGCACCACTGAAACTACAAGAAAGGTTTCCACTGGCCAAGGATGCAGCAGTGCAGGGCAGAAAGAACTGCTTTGCACAAAAATTCTGCAGAAGAAAAAGTACACCCTAACCCCAGTTACTCTTAGAAGAGGCTCAGTGAGAATAGACACTTAGCAGAGGTGTTGACAAGGAAAGGAGCCTAGTGATCAAATGATCACTTCCCTTAGACTGACAACATATCAGGGGTAGTTGGTGTAGACAGAAACCTTGACCCAGGTTCCAAGGCCTCAGAGTGGGTCTGTCTGCCTGATGACTGAGCTGGATTTCCAGATAGGGAGAGGATGGCCAAGTGTGAGTGTGTGGACAGCATGGCTTAGAGCTCCAGTCATTTCAATAACAAACTTTTAAGCTGCCACCTTGGCCACCACAATTTTCTATCTACAAAATGGGCTTTGGCCAGTCAAGATATGTATTGAGCACAGCTATGTACCAAACTGAGGCTAGGTGTTGAAGATACAAAGATGAATGAGGCATGGCCTCTGCCTTGTAAATCTTTACAACCTAATGGGTTTATACCCAGCTCTTTGAGTTAATTTTTCAAGCCAAAGAGGATCCCTACAAGAAGGACCATGTACCAGGCATATATAGGCAGCTGTTCCATGATCTGTAGCAGGACAAAGTTGTGGACAGAGCCCTGAGCTGTGGGTTAGAAGGCCTGAGTTCTAGTTCCAGCCCTGCTAGTATTAAGCTGTGTAACCTCAGACACGGCACTGCATTATGTGGAGTCCTGCAGGCTTCATCTGTAGGTAGATATCCTTCCATGCACCACCTCCCTAGGTGGTTGTAAGGATTAAGTAAGCTGATGTTCATTAGGATCCTCATGCTTCACGGGCACTGAGTGGGGCTGACCTATCCATTTGGTATGGACTGATTCTGAACCACCACTTAGCATCTCTGCAAGAGCTGGCCCACTCGCTCAAGTCCCACCACTGTAGACCTGAGGAGCTGCTGCCCCATTTTTCATGGAGAATTTGTGCTATACTCATGGCCTTCAGTGGGGAGCTTCTAGCACCAAGCCTCATCCATGCCATCCCTCCAGCAGCTTCCAACCCACTGAGAGCTCAGCACGTGCTTATAGCGATGTAAAAATGTCATGTTTCATTGCTTCATCCTCATTTTTTCTTTACTTCAAAGGACGTGGTGACTCCAAGGTAAAGGGGCCAAGCCCATGAGTCAAGGAGGCAGGTTTACAGGAACAACTTTATTTTTTTATGGCTAGCATTAGTCACTGATTAACTTGGGTGAGGCAGAGCTAGAATTTCTAGTTCCTCTCCCATCAAGAAAACTGCCCTGGAAAGTTCAAGGGTGTCTTTGCCGGCTCTTACTTGAATATTTCCAAAGGCTTGGAAGTTACAAGTTTTGGGTGTGGGATAAGGAAAGCTGAATGATAGGGCACAGGTCCCACTCCCTTTTCCTCATCATGTCGCTCTGTCCCTTCTTTGTTCATAGTTGACCACAGCATGTTTGAGAATTTGAACACAGCCCTCACTCCAAAGCTCCAGGCCAGCCGCTCCTTCCCCCACTTGTCCAAACCCGTGGCCCCCAGCTCTGCCCCTCTGGGCTCTACTGAGCCTGGGGGGCCAGGACTCTGGGTGGGCAGCAGCCAGCACCTCAAGAACCTGGGCAAAGCCATGGGGGCCAAAGTGAATGACTTCCTGCGGAGAAAGGAGCCCTCCAGCCTGGGCAGTGTGGGTGTGACGGAGATCAACAAGACTGCAGAAGCACAGCTGGTCAGTGGGGCTGATGTGGCTCCAGGGGCTTGGCCAGAGGATGAAAGGTGAGCCCCTCACCCGCCCAACATCCATGCCCCTCTGTGAACCCACTTGAAAAAGTACAGGGACAAACTGCAGTGTCTCCACAGGAGAACAGCCCCAAGGGAGGGGTGTGAGATTGTCCTGTACTGAAAAGCTGCAGGATCAGGCCACGTTCTCGGGAGCTGGCTTCACCTTCCGCAGCCACTGCTGAAGGTTGCTGAGTGCCTACTGTGTCCTCAGCTCTGTGCTGCTGAAGGTTGCTGAGTGCCATGTCCTCAGCACTGTGCTTCAGGCTTTGGTTGCATCATTTTGTCTAACCCTCCCAGCAGCCCCGGGAGGTAGATGGTATTTCCATCCTGCAGGTAGCTCACGCTCAGACAGGCAAAGTAAATAGCTTGAGGTCACAAAGTTAGTACTTGGCAGAGCTGGATTTGAACCCAAGTATTGTCCAGAAGTTCCCCAGGTACATTCTGATGCCTGGCCATAGCTGAGAACCGCTGCCCTAGACCGTTGCTTGTGGAGAAGCCTGCACCTGTCAGAGCCCACTAGTGCAGGGCGGGAGAAGCCCCCCGTAGCAGCCCTCCTGTTCTTCCCCCTTCTACCAACAGGCCTTGTTTTAAACACCTGTGCATCTGAGGTGGGAACGCCCTCTGCAGGAGTTACTCCATGGGTTCCAATTTGACAGGCTTCACCAGTGGTCTCTATCCTGTCTTCTAGAGGCCAGCACCTTGTGCTGCTCTGAACAGTGAGTGAGCATGGACCAGGCCAAAAGCTACTGTTGTGCTGAAGGTGCTGAGACCTACATGCCAAACCAAGAACCAGAGCCCAAGGAGTAGAGCATTCATTGAGTGGAGTGGGTCGAAAGTGCAACTGGAGTTGGAGAAGCAGGATGGCAGGTGGACTGGTGTCTTGCTGTCCTTAAGGCATGTATGTTTATTGTCGTTAACCTTACAGGTCAGTCCTGCAAGAAGCATTTCCTCGGCTGGATCCTCCACCTTCCATAACCAGAAAACGAACCCCTCGGGCCCTGAAGACCACCCAGGACATGCTGATTTCATCACAGCCTGTCCTGAGCAGTCTGGAGTATGGGACAGAGCCATCACCTGGGCAGGCCCAGGACTCTGCTCCCACTGCCCAGCCTGACATCCCAGCAGATGCTTCACAGCCAGAGGCCGCCATGGAAAGAGAAGAGAGAGGCGAAGTTCTGCCTAATGGAGAGGTTTCCCTGTCAGTACCTGATCTAATCCACAAGGATAGCCAGGACGAATCCAAGCTAAAAATGACTGAGTGCAGAAGGGCCTCCTCCCCCAGCCTCATTGAGAGGAATGGCCTCAAACTCAGCTTGAGCCCCATCAGCCTGGCTGAGTCCTGGGAGGATGGCAGCCCCCCTCCTCAGGGACGGACCTCCAGCCTCGACAATGAGGACCCTCACCCAGACCTGCTGTCCTTTGAATAGAGCCCCTGCTCTTTCCTGCTGAGCTCTGCGCTTGTCTTCCTGCTGCTTTCTCCTCCACTGCACACACTGACCCTGGCCCCAACTCCGCCGTGCCCTTGGACTTCCTCATATGGGGCACCAGCAGAGAGCCAGTCGTCCATCATGGGATTTTGCAGGACTGGAAGTCCTTGAGTAGTTCTAGTTAAAGAGTCTATCTGCAGAATGGCTAAAGGACTCGATGCCATCTTGAGCCTAATTTTCTGTAACCTCCTCTGAGAGGGCTGCAGCCCTTGGACATTAGAGCTCTTACACTCTTGAGCTTGTCCTGTCTTCTCAGTGAATTGCAGGGCCACCAGCCCAGGACGATGGATCTTGCAGGAATTCTCTTTGCCTGTCCCCTACATGCACCTCCTCCCCTGCTGTTCTCCCTCCCACACCCCGTCCCTTCTCTCTCCTCCTTGATGGGTCTGAGGCCCCTGGCCTCAGCGGGAGCAAGGCTGGATGAGGAATGATGGGTTTGGCTTGACGATAGGCCCTGGCCTGGAAAGCCACACACCCTGACCACAGCCCAGCCGTGGCTCCTTTTGGTCCCGGACAGCGCAGGCCCCTGGTTGCCGTGTTTGCTCTGCCCCTGGGGTGGAGGCCAGAGGAGATGCTTACCAGGCCTGAGACCTTGAGAGTTCACCCAGGGTTCCCAAGGTTTCCCCCTATCTGGTCAGATGTCAAATACAAAATGTGGGCATGCTGCACAGAAGGAAAGATGAGGCTTCCTTTGCTGTGTATGTGAAGACAGGAGGGCCAGGCCCCAGCAGATGCAGCCGAGCACACTCTGATTTTGTTTTTGGGGGAGGGCCCAGGAACTTGGGGGTGGTTTTGGCATTCAGGGCTGAAGCTGAAAACCCAGAGCAGAAGTAGGGAGAAGGGAATGAGGATGGGACAGAGAAGAGCGATCACTGGGGATCAGAACAGCTTTTCAGGGGCCACCTTGCAACCTAAAATGATGCCGTTTCAGGGCCTGGGCCTGCTGTGAGAGCCAGAGTGAAGCGTGTGCAAGATTGGAATGTGAGAAGAACTGAGGGGGGAAACCACTTTTAATTGAGTGGAAGTGCTTTGTGCTTGTGCTGAAGTTACCTGGGCCTCCTGTAGCCCTGGACCTCACTGGAGCGGCCCCACCCTGCCCGTCCCTGCCCTTCTTTTATGCTGATGCTGGTGGGCTATGTCCTGCTTCAGGATCCACATAAGGGACTGACTAGGTTCATCCAACCTTAACTGGTTCCTGCTCTCCTGGATTAAGCCACTTTTAGGTCTCCCACCAGGGGTCCTATTGTGCTGTCTTCCTGTGGCCAGCAGACCCTGTAAGGGGGTGATCCTAATCCCGGGGCTCTTTGCAGCAAGAGGAGAACATCCCTTTTCTTGAACAAGGTGGCCGGTTCCCTGGGAGAAGGCTGGGAATGGCACGTCCAGCCAGGGCAGGCGGTGCGGCATCCTTCTCCTGGGATTCCTGTGGCCTCCCCTGTTCTATTCATTATTTGGCTTCCCAACCATAAGCTCTGGGATACCCAGGGCTTGCTTCCCAGCTCATCTCATCTCTAAGCCTTTGCTCCCCTTCCCACCACCGCTGCTATGTAAAACGGCCATGCTAACTCCTACAGAACTAGGAGCCTCAGCAGGATTGTTAGGATGTGGGTGCCTTCCTGCATTCTTGCTTCTGCAGCTGTGTGGCCTTCCCACAGCCCTCCCACCATTTCCCCTTCTACCTTGCCTTCCATTGTCTTCCTTCTCCCAGAAAGCCAGGTTTCAACACGTGCTCACCACTAGCTATCTGTCTCCCCTCCCTCGCGGGGGTTGCTGCAGCAAGGCACCTGCAGACCCTGATAGAGTGAGCAGGGCTTGTGTGTGCATTCTTTACGTGTACATCTCCAAGGATGTGATATCTGACCCTGATGTCAGAGAGGAGGTCTCAGGACTAGCATTTGGGGTCCTGTGAGTTTTCCCAGAATGGTTTGGGATATCACACAAAACACCAGAGCTGAGGATAGGGGTAGAGTCCCCAAACACACATCCTGGGAGCAAGCCACTTCATCTGAGCTTGCCATACCAGGAACATGATTTGTGCTTTGGTGGGAAACTTAGCAAGTCCCTGCACTCTGGGGCTTCTCCTCTTCTAGAGCCCAGGGCGGCTCTGGCCTGATGATATGGCAGCCATAGGTACAGGTATTGCAGGTGCAGTCTTTCTTAAGTACCCTGCCTCCTCTCTATAGCCCAGTTGCTGCTAGAGTCCAGGACCTTAGACCCAGGATGAGCAAAAGGACTCCACCAGGTTGTCCAGGACCATTGCCAGGGTGACCCCAGGGTTCTTCAGACTTCTGTCTGATGCTGAACACAGTGCCACGGGACCCTGCTCCAATCTAACTGCCTACAACCCGCCCATCCCCCTGCTGCAGGGGTGACGCTGCTACCTCGGGAGGCTCTCTTGATACTGGTGTCTGGTCTTAGATGCTGCAGATAGTACCTGGTGCTAGGGTCTAGGTGCTGCCCAAAGCCCAGCAGGAACAGCTACTACTCATCCTGCAGAGGCCTTGGCCCAGACCGGCTCTTCCATCCAAAGCCTCACCTGGTTTCCGTGTTCATCTCAACAGTCTGGCCTTCCTGTGACTGCAGCCTGGCAGCCACACCCCCAGTAATCCCGCACAGTGAGTCTAGCTTCTCTGGGAGCTTGGCCTTCAGTTAGCCCCATCCATGAGAGGGCAGGGTAATGAGGAGAGTAAAGGACCTATCTTTTCTGTCCACATAAGGAATTTGGGACCACAGGGTCTTTTATCTCCTTGTTACTCCCCAACCCCATCGTAACCTCCTACTCAGCACACAGCTTTATCCTGATAGATTATAAGGTGAGCTTCCAGAACCTGGCAGGAGGCTGGTGTATCCCCCTGCACGGAGGGAGGTGTATCTGAATGTTGTGTATGTGGCTGATATGGAAGACATACATGTATGCAATCAATCAGCCTTTAAAGAAGAAGACTGGCTGCAGTTCGGAGGAAGAGGAGGAAGATTACAGATCTATTCTGAGTATTTTTTAGAGAGTTAATATTTATATTTTTAGTAATTTTCTGGTAGAAGGAAATTGCACAATAAAATGATTTGGTTTGGTTTGCTGGCTTTGTTTGATTTTCCTCCTGACTTGATGGGGAGCTGTTGGTTTCCTCAAGTCTGACTTGTTGGGTGGAGGGCACTGGCATTTTCCTTTGTAAGCCTGGAAAAGTGGGAAATGAGGGAGGTAGAATGTGAGGAAGATGGGCACTACTGACACCTCCAGCCTGAACCCTTGGCGGGGAAATGACTTCTGAGGATGTGCCATCATTGGCTCCCCTGGCTGACCACTGTGAGGGGGTACCTCTGTCGAACCGACCTATTGCTGTTTCAGGGGTGCCATCATGATGTGCACAGGCAGGGACCCTCTTTGGGAGGAAGTAGGGGGAAGTGGACATGGCCATCGGATCATCCTCTAGGGTACTCATTCTTTACCTGGGTCCAAAACCCTCTTCCACCAAGAAAGGGATGGAGCTTCGCATTTATGTGTGCACCTTCTTCCAGAGAGGGACGGGAGCGTCTATCAGCCTCTCAAAGAGAGTCATCAATAAATGTCAGTGATTTGGACTTAGGTACTTCCTGGGAAATTGTCCCCAAGGACCCCCTTGGACAGGGACATTCTTGATGCTCACCTGCGGAGAGAAGGTGGCTCAGAGAAGAGCTGGCCTGGAGTCCCTTTGCCCCATTGCTGCCCCTAGGTCAGTGTCAGATCCAAGGACCCAGAGGACCCACACAGCTGAGTATTGGCCAGGCCTTTAGCCTCCTTAAAAAGGAAGGAAATGGGGAAGAAACAGGAAGGGAAAGGGGTGTTCAGTCTGTTCACAGAAGCCACGCAGATTTCCAAAAGGAAACATGGGACCTTTCTGGGCAGCCCTCTCGTGCAGATGTGACTATGCCTGAGGTTGGATTCCACAGTTCCACATGCAGGGGCTCCCTGGCTCCATGTCAGAGGCGTCTCAGGCATGAGGCTACGTCCCTAATGTTTTCTGCATCTTGTTCCACTCAGCGGAGGGGCAAGAAAAGAACAGCTGGGCTCTCAAAGGTTGCTCGCTGTCTCTGCAGTGGGGTGCAGTGTTATTGTCCAGAGAAAGCAGGAAAAACACAAAAAGCAATCCTCCATTTTTGGGAAAAGGCATTGAAAATACTTACAGTAGCAACTTTTTTCTTTATGAGTATGCTGCGGTGACTCCAGACGACCTCTCCCATTGAATGGCTTCAGTATCTTGCTGCAGTCATTCAGTTCTGAAATGTGCTTTTAACATGCCTTTCCCACTATTATGCGAAGTCATTATTTTTGTCTAAGATCAAATATAAACAGTTCTAGTGTAAAAAAATTTTTAAGGAAATTTTAAGTGTAAAAATGGAAGTGCATATGTCATGTTTTTTAATGCTGTGCTCTACGCTGAGCCACTGTTCTAGAATCTGGGGGACAAAGATGCATTTATTCAGGCAATATATCCAAGCCCCTTCCTGCCATGCACTGAGTGCTATCTAGGGGACTGTGGTGACACTGGTGGAAAAGTGACACACAGCCCTCTTTCTCCATTCTGAACGGATGGGGACACCATCATACCTGCCCTCCCGGGCACTATGCTAACAGGGTATGTGATCAGGATGTGAAATGCAGTGGAAGCACCACCAAAGTGGGGCTCAGGATGAGGCAATTAATTTCAGCCGAGAGAGTGTTCGTTTCCTCTGGACTAAATCTGCTGGTAGTAGTTGCCGAAGGAAACACACTAAGAGGCCATCAGGAGACCCACCTCATTCCGTACATCTGTGCCTATGCTGGCAGGGACCCTAGTTGGTATTCAGAATTTTTACGAAATTAGCTGACCCGGAAATGTACTCAGATGCTAGCCTAATCTCAGAAAATTCCTGCTGGGTCACTTTAATCTGCTCTCAGATTTCACAATGCCTTTGAGGTCAGTGAATCCTGGGAGTGTTCTAGAACTCTCTGTGCTTGGACTCCCTGTCCTCTCTCTGCTCCCCTCCCCACACTGCGGAGTTTCCCAGGCCAGCCTAGCTGTGGTGGCAAACTCAGTGATGGCTTCTCTGAGATTTTGGCCCTCAGAGTGCCCTGGGCTTCAGTCGTTCAGTTCGCTGCCCTGGTTTGGGACATTCAGCCTGGAGCCTCCCACTGTGGCCCCTCTGTCAGTGGGAACAAGTAATTAAGTCCATATAGCCCTTGTAGAGAGACTCCTACTCCCCCTTGGAAAGCTTCATCAGTGCTGATGGCATTTAATACCTTTCATCTCTCCCAAGGAAATCCACTCTGGAAGCTTTAAGTTTTCCAGTGAAAGCATCTTCAAGTACATCTCCCCTCCAGGATGCCCCCCTCTCTGCTACTGTTTGTACTGGGGGCACAGGATGAAAGCCCAGAGTCCCCACCACTGGCTTCCTCCTAATGAGAACATTCCTCCACTTTCTGTATCTAGGGACCAGCTCTCCTGACACACAAATCCTCTTTGTGTCCAGCTTATCTCCAGCTGCTGCCATGATAAATAGTCCAGCCCAAGGGAGCCTGGGGAAGCTACCCCACAAAACGAATCACTTGGCTATTAACAACACAGACGAGGAATCAAGCTTGAGGAAATATTTAAGGACCACCTCAGACTCCAGACTGTATTCTCCTTCGTGTGAGTTGCCTGAGGAATCTGCTGGTTATATAGAGCAGGGAACATCGCCAGTGTGTTCTTTCGAATTGACCAAAACAAAACAAAAAACCCCAAACAAAGAGCAACCCCCCAACAAACCGCAACTTTTTTTTTTTTTTTTTACTGTTTAACCAGCCAGCTGTTTCCAGTGCCATCTGCTTAGCTACCTATTTCCTGAATCATCCCTCCATGTCTGCCGCCACATGCTTTCTAGGCTTGCGTTTACTGGGGAATTCTTGTTGGCTTGATCTGATGTTCAAGCACATCCCAGTGTTCGGCCCGCTTCAGGGGCTAACTCACAGCGACTTAGAACAATTCCCTGTGGTTGCCACAGGAGCGCTTTGGGTTGGTCCAGGTCTTCATGGAGCAAGACAAAGGGGCAGGAGAAAAGTGAACTGTCAGCCCTGGGAACGGTTTGCAGCTTCAGCAAGATGCATGCCCCCTCTTTATCCTGAGCCTGCAATGGATGGACCCCCCCTTGCTGGATAGGAAAGCTCAGGACAAGTGTAGACTGCTCCTGCTGTTTTGTCTTCCCACCATCTCCTGGTATTTGTTAAATTCTGTTGCAACCAGCTTAAATCCTGGGTCATATGTGTCAGGAAGTCTTTGCCACTGACCTGGCAAGTACTCTTTAGACCTGGCCAACGTGTGACATTTCTAGGAACTGGGCCTCCTGGAGAGGCCATGTAGGAAGTGATTTCACGTGTAAGAAAGCTGGAGGGGGAGGTGGGGATGGCAGTGTTGTCCATGCCCCTCCCTACCCCTCCCCCAACCCCTTAATCATCAGTTAGCGACTGTGTGAGTGGCACATGCTGTGACCAGGCCCCAGGACGCTTGCTGAGACCCATGTGGGGGAGGTGTCAGGTGGGTTCTCTGTGCTCTAGATTATCTGCGGCTGGCCCGCCTGCCTCACTGTTGGCATCCACCACTGCTGCCTCTGTGCTGCACTTCCCTCAGAGCCCCAGACTGCTCCGAATTGCTTCCATGCCTGTGTTTAAGATGGTCCATCTGCCCGGGTCACCTTTCTACCGTCCTTTCCCTTTCCTCTGACTTCACCAGGCTATGTTAATTCATCCTTCACATTTTCACTCAGGCATCCCTTCCTCCAGGTGGCTTCCCGGACACCACCCCACCCCTTCTCTGCGTTCCTGTAGCATCCTATGTGTTCCTCCATCGCGGCACTCACCATGTGTCATAGAAAGTCGCTTCCTCATCGTGCCTCTCTCCCACAGGTCTCTGAGCTCAGGGGCAGGCACCATGCCATCTTCATCCCTGACTCCTCGGTTCCCAGCAGCGTCTGGCATATTGCAGGAGCTCAATAAAGATGCACTTTGGATGGAACTAGACTCAGGAAACTTGTAGTTGAATTTGTGTGGAACAGACTAGATGGGCTCTGGGGTAGACCAGCAGGAATCTTTCAGCTCCTCTTCCTCAGGATCTATATCTGCAGGCAGCCTCTGTACGTGATCATCAACTCCACAGAGAAGGATTGAGGGTGGCCATTTTCAAAATGGAAAGTGATTAATGGGCCAATGTGAAGCTCATTTATCTGCAGCCGGAGGCTTCTTTCACTCTATTCCTTGGACTGGTGCCACCTTGCTGTGGAGCTGGTAGAAGCAAGCACTTATATCCAGCATAATGCAAGAAGGGCTGTGCTTCAGTGCCAGGCAACTGTCTATCTCTGGGAGCTGCCTACAGGGCTCTGAGTTCCAATTCTTAACATTCTACTTCACTGTGGCAGGCCTGACTTTTAATTGGTGCTTTATCATTCTCTGAAGCTTCTATATACTCCAGGAATTGTGTTAATCAATTTATACACATGGTCTCATTTGTTTTTCTCATAGTCCTCTAAGGGAGAAGCCCATTTTCCAGATACGGATGTTATTCTATTGTGCTTAAAGAGATTCACACACATGATCTCATGAACCCTATCTTGTGAGGGCGGTATTTCAGCCCTGTCTTATGAAGAGGTAAACTGAGACTGAGATGATGACTAAGCCAGCTCCCTGGGTCTTACAACTGAGAGGCAGAACTCTCTGGGAAGGCCTACATCCTCAGGCCCGAGGACCAGCCACCCTCCCGCACTGCAGGGCTCTTCTCTATCTCCATCGCGCCGGTCTGATAAATATTTATTCCAGGAAACGTTCATGGCTCAGAAACATCTTTTTAGGTTAGATCTTCTCCAAGGACTAATACAATTTCATTAAACACTGCACATTCATATGGGATGGGAATTTAAACACCCATTCCACAGTCCCCACATTTTACAAAAGGGGAAACAACAAAGACTGCATTGTTAACATGTGAAGCGTCATCTCAGTGAAGTCCCACAGTGACTTTATGTGGTAAGTCATTTTCCTCGTTTTCTAGATGAAGCCGACCAGAGGCTTAGGGAGTCTTAGCAATTTGCCCATAGTCACTCTACCAGTAAGTGACAGAGCTAACACTAGTACCTCCTGAAAACATTCGTTCTTAAGGCTGTTGGTAAGAGCCTACTCTGAATTGCAAGAATTTTGCCCTGAAGTAGGAGTGGCAAGAGCACTTCTATTATAGCTCACATTGCAAACTCAGGGAAGCCTGGCTTAAAAGCTAATCCTGTTATCGGCACTGGAGATTAAGCATTCAGTGGGGAAGTGAATATTGTTTGGAGAATATTTGCTAAAGGACTGTTTCAGGTCTAATAGCTACCATGGTACTCAGCAGTGCTTAAAAAAAAAAGAGAGAGAGAGGAAGGAAGGAAGGAAGAAAGGACAGAAGGAGGGAAGGAAAGGAAGGAAAGAAGAAAGGAAGGGAAAGGAAGGAAGAAGGAAGAAGGAAAAGAAAGGAAAGAAGGAAGGAAGGAAAAGAAAGGAAGGAATGAAGGAAAAAGGAAGGAAGGAAGGAGGGAAAGAAGGAAAAGAAAGGAAAGAAGGAAAAAGGAAGGAAGGAGGGAAAGAAGGAAAAGAAAGGAAAGAAGGAAAAAGGAAGGAAGGAGGGAAAGAAGGAAAAGAAAGGAAGGAAGGAAAAGAAAGAAAGAAAGAAAAGAAAAGAAAGGAAAGGAAAGGAAAGGAAAGGAAAAAAGAAGGAAAAGGAAAGAAAACAAGGAAAAAAAACTCAAGCAGTTCTGGTTTTCTTGATGGCTGTCTGACCTCTTGTGTCTGGTGTTAGGTATTGCAGTTTCTGATAACTGAAAGGAACATTTTCATGACAAAACAAATAGTAATTTATGAGATAGATATTACCTCCATTTTAGAGAGGTTGTATCTTTTCTAAGATCACTTAACAAATATTATTTCAAGGGTGAAATAAAAGAGAGGACAGTTCTTAATTAGAAATTCCAGTAGGAGGGAAAAATATAGAAGAAGAAATCTTTGAAAAATGAATGAGAATTCTCATTAATTAATTCATTCATTCTATTCATTTAAACAGTAATAAAAGTAAAGAAAGATTAAAATCCCAAGAATAAAATGGCATATAAAGTTTAATATTTGATAGAGAAGAAAAAAACTCACTATTAGACACATTAAAGCGAAATCGAAGATCATGAAGGGAGACCACCTTTCAACTATCCACAAAAAAACTCAGCTGTGAAGGAGGATCAGATTGACATTAGACATCTCAGTAAGAAACCTACACATAAAATGCTAGCGACTTAATATGTTTTATATCATTGAAGGAAAATAACCTTAAACCTGCAATTCTATATTTAGTTCAACTATCATTTAAATTAATCTAAAATAAAAAAGACTGCGAAAGGTTTACCACTCAAAGACCATCTTTAATGAGAACACTTAAAATCTGCTCTCTTAGCAATTTTCAAATACGCAAAATACTTTTGCAGAAAATATTCTAGCAAGAAGAGAAACTCGGGAGAGTGCCATGTGTTTTAAATATACAAGAAGGATGAGTAATTGACTCAGTATAGTATACTGTTATTTAAATGACAAAGGACCCAAAAGAGTAAATAACAATTAAAATTTTAGGTAGTATCAGAAAATCTGATGGGATTGGTGATGGTGACAGAAGAGAAATGAGAGTATGCTAAATTATAACAATTGATGTATTTACAATATTATAGAGAAAAGTAAAAATACAGGGCCTAGGAAGTTATGGGTAAACACTAAAATTTATTTAATAGAGCTTTCAAATTAACAGAAGTAAATTTAATCCATTCAATGGAAAGAAGAAAAGGAGGAAAAAAAGGAAAAGATGTATAGTAAATGGAAAGAATGGTATAAGATGGCAGAGAGAAATTCCAATAGAACAAATTATAATAAACATGTATATTGAACTCACCAAACAAAAGGAGAGAATCTTAAATTGGAAAAAAAAAAGACCCAGCAATATTGTGTCCACAGAAGGCAGAGAAAAAAGGTGTAAAAATTTGAAAATGAAAGGACAGAAAATTATATACTGGGAAAGTATGAATAAAAGTTGGGATAGCATATTAATATGATGTAAAATATAAATAAAGGCAAAACTAATAAGAGATAAGGAGGAATACTTTATAAAATAAAGGAAACAAATGAAGATGATAAAATAGTAATAAAATATATACACATAAAAACATAAACTCAAAACAGTTAAAATAAGAATGGTAAAATAAAAACAAGTTAATATACTATTATAATCAGAAAGCTAAACACTATCATATATAGAATTAAAATGAAAGATTTCTCTTTCTCTGATGCTGATAGATCAAATAGATAAAAAATACAAATCTATAAAAACATTTGCTTTATATAACATCTATAATCTTGAATACATCTGGGAAAGAGGTAATGAGAATGAGCTTTAAAATGAATAGAAAGAGCAATTCAAACAAATGAAATAGTCACAGAATGTTCACATATACCAGGTCAGCAAGGAAACCTCAGAAATTGAAGTCAAGCTGTTATCCAATCTTAACGTGTTATAGTTTGAAATCTATACTAAAATAACTAAAAATGTATGTTTGAAAACAATTATAAACTACTAAATAGTTTTTGGATTGAAGAAGATACTTTTACAAGAATTAAAAATACTTTGACCTGAACAGGAATAAAAACTATTTGTGTTAAAACTTATGGGATATAGCTAAAATAGTACTTTGAGATAAATTCGTAACTTTAAATATATTTATTAGAAAATAATAAGTATTGCAAACAAGTCAGATAAGTCCCCCTAAAAGGAGGCTGGAAATCAAATAAATAGAGAATAACAATTTAAAAACAGTAACAAAAAAGATTAACAAAACCAAAAGCTGACTTTGAAAAGATAGATAAGATCAATACATATAAAAGGGTAAGATCCAAATAAGACACAGAGTGAGAAAGGAGATGTGGCTACAGTCACAAGAAAGCATTAAAATAATGCAAGAATATTACGAACTATCTGCCAGTAATTGTGAAAACAGACAAAATTGATAAACTTCTGGAAAAACAAAAAAGGTCAAAATTGGCAAAATATTTTAATAAATCAATGAGTGTTAATATTTAAATAGTAATTGAAGATGTCCCCCTACTCCACCCCACCCTGCCCCAGAGTCTCAAACTCAGTTTTATAAGAAAGTACTGTAATAAAAAATGTCAAGGAACAGATAAGTTTATTTTATTTATTTGTTTGTTTATTTATTTATTTATTTGAGATAGGGTCTCACTCTGTCACCCAGGCTGGAGCGCCCTGACACGATCTTGGCTCACTGCAACCTCCACCTCCCGGGTTTAAGCAATTCTCCCACCTCATCCTCCTGAGTAGCTGGGATTATAGGCATGTGCCACCACACCTGGCTACGTTTTTGTGTTTTTGTAGAGACGGGGTTTCACCGTGTTGGCCAGCCTGATCTCGAGCTCCTGACCTCAAGTGATCCTCCCACCTAAGCCTCCCAAAGTGCTTGGATTACAGGTGTGAGCCACCACACACAGTCAGGAGCAAATAACCTTTACCTTAAGAAGTTGTTGCAGAAAATGGTAAAAGGAGAAAGACTTTTCTTCGCTTTATATGAACAGTATAACCATGATTCAGTAAATTATAGTCCCATTTGGTTTATGAGTTTTAATGCAAAAATCTTAAATGAAATATTAACTTACCAAATTCCACAGTTTATGAAAAATAATATGATATGATCAAGTTAAACAATGCAAGGATGATATGATATCAACAATTTTATTAAGGTAACTTACCTTTATAATGGAGTGAAGACAAAAGGAATGTGACTATCTCAATAGATGTAGAAAAAAATCACAATAAATGTCAAAATATTTCTGATAAAAACTACAGGCTTTAACAAGGCTACAACAAACATCATGTTTAAATAGAGAAAATTTCTAAGCAGTCCCTGTAATACTGAGAACAGCGTAAGAATACTCACTATCATGACTATGAACTGTTTAATGTGTAGAGGAGGCCCTAACCAATGGGTAAACACAAAAAATAAATGAGCATAGGTATTGCAAGGAAAGAGAATAAAACATTATTATTTATAGCTGACAAAATCATTTACGTAGAAAACACAATAGAATCAACAAGCAAACTAGTAGATCTAATGAGAGGGTTAACATTTCACCAACACCATAGCCTATTAGAAATGTAATAAAACATAAGATATCATTTACAGCAACTAGAAATAGGAATTAATCTAACAGAATGTACAAGACTTTGGTTGTGAAAATTGACAACTCCATGAAAGGGCAGAAAAGATGACTCGAGAATATGATGCGGCATGTTTATGCATGGGAAACCATTGCAAGGGTGTCAGTTCTCTCCTGTTTACAAATTGTTGCAAGTTCATTCAAAATTCCAAAAAGAGATTTTGAGCAATTTCACATATTTATTATAAAATGTATATGGAAGAATCAAGGTCCATGAATACCTAAGTCAGTTCTGAAAAGTAAAAGAGGACATTTGTCCTACGCACCAGACACGGGGAGTAGTAGCTGTAAATTACTGTGACCCCAAATCTCGCAGTGGTCCACATCTGGGGGCTCCAGTCACAATGTCTGTTAGTCTGTTCATGTTACCTCTAAGTCTAGAGCTCCTCTCTTTAAAAACTCTGAAGATAAGTCCAGTGGGGTGAAATGAATTACTACAATTTTTTGATAGGTAAGAGAAAGGGCACAGAGTTTGGTACCTTTCAAACTAACCAGGTCCTAATTCACATGTTGAACTAGCAGAAAAATTCAACAAATCAATTTCAATAAACCTTAAAAACCAATTCAACGAACCTCCCTCAGCAATGTGCTTCCAGTCAATTTCTATGAACTAGGCACAGCTCTGAGCAGCACAAATTTCTACACACTGTGGAAGATACAAGGGAGACCCAACTGTGCTTTGATGGCACTTAGAACCTAATTGGGAACAGAAATCACACATAGAATATTTCAGAAATCTCCACATACATCACTGTGCAGAACCACATTAATGCTGTTGAAGTGGTCGATGCATAAGTGGAATTAAGCAAAATCAGGGAGAAAGTGTGACTGGGGCAATGCTCACCAGGAAGTTTAAGAAAGAAAGAAGAACCAGAAGGAGAGTAGCCCAGGCTGGAGGGAGAAGGGTGCATGTGTGGGTCCAGCAGGTACAGAGAAGGTGCTGATCTGTATGCATCTCCATCACTCCCAATCCCTCACCTTCACCTAACACAAGCAGGCTCAACAGAGAGACTGGGGCAATGTCTATCATCCTACCCAACCACATACACAAAGAAACTAAGACCTGGAGGTGGGAAGAAATGTGTTCAAAGTCACATAGCCGCAGGACTGGAACTCGGGGCTTCAAACTCACAGACAAGTGTGCCCTCCTCTGTATGAAGCTGCCCCTCTGACTGCATGGTCCGAAGGAGGGTGTCAACCATGATGTAGGGTGGTATCTTTAACAAGTCAAGGGGAAATGGTTCAGGCTGTCCCATTCCAAGAAAGAAGAGTGAAACTGGAGAGGGCTTTGCAATTGCTCCTAGTGTATGTCTGGGAGGCAGGGATGTGGAGAGTGACCTCTGGTGCTGGTGGGCAGAACATCTTCAGTTACACAAACAGGAGAGTCTGAATTGTCCACTAGAGTTTGATGCTCTGGACCTATGCCTGCAGAAGTGGGTCACCAGTGAGAACTGTTACTCATCTCCTTAACTTGCTTTGTCCGGCAGCCTTATCTTCAAGGCAAGACATCCACATAATCGCTGTTACTGTTCTTTGGAGGGGAAAAAAAAGCAGAAGACCAGCCATGAGACCACACCCAGAAGTCATATCAAACAACGCCACTCAAAGGAAAGAAGACCCCTCCCCAGGCACAGAGCCAATTTGATGCCACCTCAAAATTATATCTTCAAAGGCTGGGGTACTACAGGGAGCCCTCCTAACAAAACAGGGGATCCCTTTATAAGCCAAGCCTCAGAGATTCCAGCACAAGTGTCTCCATTCACCAGTGAGAAACCTGCGCCTCCCTTGGAGTGAGAACATCTGAAGCTTGTTCTAACAAAGCAACAGGAATGGGAGGAAGAGGTTGATGGGGAAGATTTCCTCTTTGGTAGCTGAGAATTTTGGAGCCCGCTGTGTCAGCACTGACCCGGTATGGAAAGTTGGTGGAGTGAGATTCATGCCCAGGTCTTGGGGAAGATTTCTGAGGGTTCTCCTCCTGGGATTTGTGATTCTTTTCTCATTGTTGAGACAAGTACTACCACCACCCCAACCAGTCCCAGCAACTCATCTGGGTTTGCCTAAGGGCTGCAGCACAGATACATTCCTGGGTTTCTAGATCTGCCACATTTTATACTTTTTATTCCATAAATTTGGGGGGGGGGGTGGGAAGTAGCTGTGGGACTACATCTGCAGCTGGACCTATAGAAAGTGATTTTTGTGTGTGTCCATGAGTACACACTGCCCTTCATGGGGACTGGGGGGACAGGGACACAATGGTAGGGAAGGGAGTTGTATTTTATTCTTAGTCTTGCTGGGGAGATGAGAAGCCAGCTATGGCAGCCTAAAGGGTGAGTTTGCTGCAGACAGAGTAGAATGGTGTGGAGTGAGCGCAGGCTCCCAGAGAACTCTCTGTCCTCTGTCCCTCTCCCTAGGGAGGACATCTGATCTCATCCCATCACCTGCCACTGATAACTGCAGTCCCTTTCACTGAGAATATAACCACACATTCCAACATGGGAAAACAGGATTAAGCCTTAAGTGTTTCTGGAAGTCTGAGTTAAATTCAAACCACATTGCAACTGATAATAAATTAATTCCTGAGAGCAGATTTCAAGGGTGTGGGTAAGGAAGAGTAGCTGCTCGTGATATAATTTGGGAGGCTTCAGCGGGGATTCTCTGCACTCAGATTTACTGACCATCTCTCATTTTCCACCGTGGCTTAATACCTTTAAAAATGTATCTGACATAATTTGACACCCAGCGCTTTATAAATGAATGCTTAGCAAATATTGAGCAAAATGTAACAGTATAAGCTTTGGGGAGGGGTTGAAGGGCTAAAGTGATTTTTTCATTTGAAAACCTGCCCATTTGCCCGTTTATTCTCAAACTTGAATCGTCTGCATAAGGTCACAGAATGAATTTGAAGTCAGCTGTCTGCCGAGGAACCACTCTTGCTATCCTGGCTGCAAACACAGCAAGCTCTATGTCTTGGCCCTCAGGGACTAAAAGACACCACTTCTCAACAAAATGGAAATTGCTCTTAGTAGGATGAAGCTTTTTCGAGATAATGTCATAGAAAAGAGCATTTATCTGTATTGACTTTACAAAGGCATTGGTGGAAATAGGATTAAGATTCCTTTCTGAGCCACATGTGAGAGATTTTACCATAAATGTTTCCAACTCTAATTTCAATCCTCTCCATCTCAAGCTGGGGCTGGTTCTCTTTATTGGCTTTAAAAGGTGAACCACCATCCCCTGATTTGGTTTTTCAAATTTGGAGATCAGTTCCTTTAGGCTTGGAAAGACCTGTTTTGGAGAACCTTCTGCCGTCTGCAAAAATACAAGAAAGGAGATCACTCATTATCATGCAATTGCGTGTGAAATGTGACATTTCTCAAAGCAGTTGTTTTTTCGGGGCTGCCCCTATGAGCTGAAAAACTGAAAACACGAGTGGCGGGAGCTCACACCACTTCCGGTTCACAGAAACTCTCATTTCTAAGACCAACCTCTGACTTGAGCCACTCTTAGTAAAGAGGATTTGCAGTCAAGGGATCCCAGTGCAGTCCATAGTATCGAGTGAACCCCATCCTTGGCAAGTTTATCTGGGGCAGTACTCGCAGATACACTGTGAAGGGTAACCCTACAAGAGCTTATGTCTATACCCTACAGGCAGGCTTTGCTATCTTAGGGGACTATCGGAAGTGGACTTCTGATGGGAATGCAAAAACGCAATTTAAAAAAAAAAAATTCCAACTGTTATTTTAAGTTCAGGGGTACATGTGCAGGATGTGCAGGTTCGTTACATAGGTAAACATGTGCTGTGGTGGTTTGCTGCACAGATCATCCCATCACCCAGGTATTAAGCCCAGCATTCACTAGCTATACTTCCTGATTCTCTCCCTCCTCCCACCCTGAGCCCTCCAACAGACCCCAGTGTGTGTTGTTCTCTGTGTGTCCATGTGTTCTTATCATTCAGCTCCCACTTACAAGTGAGAACATGCGGTATTTGGTTTTCTGTTCCTGCATTAGTTTGCTAAAGGTAATGGCCTCCATCTCCATCCACGTCCCTGCAAAGGACATGATTTCATTCTTTTTTGACCTAAGCTTCTTTCTGACCCCCATGTGAGAGATTTTACCATACATGTTACCAACTCTAATTTCGATCCTCTCCATCTCAAGCTGGGGCTGGTTCTCTTTATTGGCTTTAAAAGGTGAACCACCAGCCTCTGATTTGGTTTTTCAAATTTGGAGATCAGTTAGGCTGCTTAGTATTCCATGGTGTATATATACCACATTTTCTTTATCCAGTCTATCACTGATCGGCATTTAGGTTGATTCCATGTCTTTAAAATATGCAATTTGTGTACTTGATGAATTTAAAATATGCAATTTGTATACTTGATGAATTTAAAATATGCAATTTGTATACTTGATGAATTCAGAATCTCCATGTGAGCAAAACAAAACCAAAAAAGTCCCAGTGTAAATAGAAAGTGGGAATGGCAACACAACTCAGTTAAGTTATAAATGATTGTTTTCTGTTTATCAGCTATACATCAAGTACTTTTTTTTGAGACAGAGTCTCACTCTGTCACCCAGGCTGGAGTGCAGTGGTGCGATTGCGGTTCACTGCAAATTCCGCCTCCTGGGTTCATGCTATTCTCCTGCCTCAGCCTCCTGAGTAGCTGGGACTACAGGTGCCCGCCGCCACACCCAGCTAATTTTTGTTTGTTTGTTTGTTTTGTATTTTTAGTAGAGACAGGGTTTCACCATGTTAACCAGGTTGGTCTCAATCTCCTGACCTTGTTATCTGCCTGCCTCAGCCTCCCAAAGTGTTGCGATTACAGGCATGAGCCACTGCGCCCGGCCCACCAAGTACTATTCTCTAATATAACCTTTTAGAAATAATTTTAAACTAAAAGAATTTTCTGGCTAGGCACAGTGGCTCATGCCTGTAATCCCAGCCCTTTAGGAAGCCAAGGTGGGTGGATCACTTGAGGTCAGGAGTTCGAGACCAGCCTGGTCAACATGGCAAAACCCCATCTCTACTAAAAATACAAAAAAGTTAGCTGGGCGTGGTGGCAGATGCCTGTAATCCCAGCTACTCGGGAGACTGAGGCAGGAGAATCGCTTGAACCAGGACATGGATGTTGCAGTGAGCCAAGATCACATCACTGCCCTCCAGTCTGGGTGACAGCAAGACTCTGTCTTACACACCAACACACACACAGATTTTCTTCCTCTGCTCTTGTGTATTTGGTTTTCTTGATCATCACTGTGGTTTTCATATTGCCGCTATGTCAGACTAGAGAAGGGGGTGGCGATCAGGAGGTTTTCTGACATGCAGCCTGATTAACCTCTGTATTAGAGGCACAGGCTGACATCAAAGTCATCTGCAAGGAGGTTCCTTTAATGCAGTCACTTCAACAAAAGGCATCATCACTGCAGGCTTCTGAGCACAGAGCTGCTCCCCAGTGAAACGCCTCTTTGTGTCTGAGTTACAAATGATTCGGATTTCTCTCTCTATTTTGTCCACACAAGAGACAAAACAGGGTACTGAGGAATTATCCAGAATTTCCCAAAGAATAAACAGGAAAAAAATGTTTTAAAATAAGTTGCTTTTTATAAGTCATTTTATCTTGAAATTATTTCAGACATAGCCAAGCTGCCCCCAAATGTTAACATTTTATTATATTTGCTTTTTATTCTCTTTCCAAATATATACACATATATTGTGCATCTATATGTGCACACATATATAAGCTATTTTCACAGTTAATTTGCAGACACGATATCCCTTTAAATACTTCAGTATTTCTTTAAATGTAAGGGTATTACATAACCATACTACAATGATTAAAATCAGGAAATTAACCTTGATACGGTACTATTTGTTAATCTTATTCAAAATTTAAATTTATTCAATTTTTGCCAGCTGCCTCAATATCATCCTCTATAGCAAAAGAAAAATAACGTAAGTGAAGTGTTTGGGGATCATTTTAAATTCTAGTCTCTTTCAGATATTCAGAGTAAACATTAATATACTGAAGATTCTTAGAAATCTGTAGTCCTCTTAACCTTATATGTAAGTGTTTGAGAAAGATTATTTCAGGATTCTCTGTTAGCAATTACAATTCAATTATGTTTATTATACTCTACTTCTTAAGACAGAGAACTAAATTTAAAATAAGCAAAATGTTTTTCTTCTTAGCTCTCAGTAAACCATAAAAATTAAACCCTAAGACTTTCAGCTATCTGATGCTTCCCGCTATATTTTCATACAGCTACTGGGCACACTTGACTTCTTAAACACTCCGACCTCTTTCCACCGTCTCTTTCTAGTTCCATCCTGCATCATTGCTGAGTCTTCTAATTCAACGGAGGTTTTGCCTGAAGTCCAAGCTGGTGCATTTGACCAGTGGAGGAGCCACAGTGGAATAACGGTGAGGGTTATTCAAAAATAGAACCCAGCCGGGCGCGGTGGCTCACGTCTGTAATCCCAGCACTTTCGGAGGCCGAGGTGGGCAGATCAGGAGGTCAGGAGATTGAGACCATCCTGTCTAACAGGGTGAAACCCCGTCTCTACTGAAAATACAAAAATTAGCTGCGGGTGATGGCGTGCGCCTGTAGTCCCAGATACTGGGTGGCTGGGGGAGTGTGGGGGCTGAGGCAGGAGAATGGCTTGACCCTGGGAGGGGGATGTTGCAGTGAGCCCAGATCGCGCCAGTGCACTCCAGCCTGGGCAACAGAGTGAGACTCCGTCTAAACAAAACAACAACAAAAAAGTAGAATCCAAGCCCGGAACCTTCCTATTTCTCTTCAGGGAAAAACCAGGTTAACTCGATCTGACTCTCATCTCTGCATTGTGCTTTCCTCTTTAGAATGCTTTCATACAGTCATGGCTCAGGTAAAACACATGTTCCTAGGTTCTTCTCCCCCAACTTTTTTGTTGCTGTTGTTGCCGTCCTTTTTTGTTCTTACCTGTATCCTGTAGTACCCATGTTTCTCTCTGAATATTCGGTACGTGTAGACAATATTTTTAAACCTGTGGGAAAAAAATGACTGTTTGAATCATAATGTTCTATGCAAAAAAGGTAACATCTATCGTTATATTTCATATGCAATACTTTGTTAATCTTCAATCCTCCCCAAAAAAACTCTTTCTTTTTTTAGACGGAGTATCACTCTGTCGCCCAGGCTGGAGTGCAGTGGTGCGATCTCGGCTCGCTGCAACCTCCACCTCCTGGGTTCAAGCGATTCTCCTGCCTCAGGCTCCTGCATAGCTGGGATTACAGGCACTCACCATCATGCCCATTAGAATGGCTATTATCAAAAAAGACAAAGGATATAGAGAAAGGAAAACCCTTGTACAATGCTGATGGGAATGTAAATTAGTATAGCCATATGAAAAACAGTACGGAGGTTCCTCAAAAAATTAAAAATAGAATTACTGGCCAGGGGCGGTGGCTCACGCCTGTAATCCCAACACTTTGGGAGGCTGAGGTGGGCAGATCACGAGGTCAGGAGTTCCAGACCAGCCTGGCCAACATGGTGAAACTCCTTCTCTACTAAAAATACAAAAATCAACTGGGTGTGGTGGCATGTGCCTGTAATCCCAGCTACTCAAGAGGCTGAGGCACGAGAATCGCTTGAACCCAGGAGGTGGAGGTTGCAGTGAGCGAAGATCGTGCCACTGCACTCCAGCCTGGGCGACAGAGCGAGACTCTGTCTGAAAAAAATGTATATATGTATATCTATGTGTGTGTGTGTATATATATATAATTACTATATAACCTCACTACTGTGTATATAACTGTGTATATATCCAGTGGAAATGAATCTAGTATGTTGAAGAAATATCTGTACTCCCACTTCTATTGCAGCATTAGTCACAATAGCCAAGACATGGAACCAATCTAAGTTGATTAATAGATGAATGAAGAAAGTTACACACGCACACACAAAATGGAATATTATTCAGCCATAGAAAAATAAAATCCTGTTACTTGCAACAACATGGATAAATCTGGAGGATGTTATCCTAAGTGAAATAAGCCAGGCACAGAAAGAAAAATACCACATGGTCTCACTCATATGTGGCATCTAAAAAAAGTTGATCTCATAAAACTAAAGAGTAGAATGGTGGTTCTCAGGCACTGACAGTGAGAGGGAGAGGACTGGGTAGATATTGGTCAAAGAATACAAAATTTCAGTTAGATCTATTGTACAACATGATGACTATAGTTAATAACCATATATTCTTAGGCAGGGCACAGTGGCTCAGGCCTGTAATCCCAGCACTTTGGCAGGCCGAGGTAGGTGGATCACCTGAGGTCAGGAATTCAAGACCAGCCTGGTCAACATGGTGAAACCCTGTCTCTACTAAAAATACAAAAGTTTGCTGGGTGTGGTGGCACATGCCTATAATCCCAGGTACTCAGGCAGCTGAGACAGGAGAATTGCTTGAACGTAGGAGGTGGAGGTTGCAGTGAGCCGAGATGGTGCCATTGCACTCCAGCCTAGGTGACAGAGTGAGACTCCATCTCAAAAAATAAAACAAAATAATAACCATATATCATATTTTTGAAAAATGCTGAGAGGAGATTTTAAGTTTTCTCACTACAAAAAGGATAACTTGATGAGGTAATGCGTATATTAATTAGCTAGATTTAGTCATTCCATGACGTATTTGTATTTTAAAACATCACATTGCACACATTGCCATTCTCCTGCCTCAGCCTCAGCAATTTTATCTATCAAATAAAATAAAATGAATTAGATTGTATAATTTAAATAAGTACAGTTTATTTTACTTGAAGTAGACGTTAGTTAAGCATTTGAAAATAAAAAAGTAAAATCTGCTGTTGAGCCTCAATAAAAAAAGAAAAGAAAATACACGGATGGCAAATAAGCACTCGTAAAAATACTCAGTATCATTAGTCATTAGTGAAATGCAAATTCAACGCACAATGAGATATTACTACACACTTACTAATACAGTTAAAATGTAAAAGACTGACTGTTCCACATGTTGGTAAGGATGTGGAGCAATCAGAACTCATGTAATGCCCATAGGAATAGTGAGATAGCATGATCACTTTGGAAAACAGTTTGGCAGTTTCTTAAAAAAAGATAAGCCTCCACAGAACACACAACTTAGCTGTTCTAATCCTGATTATTTACCCAGGAGAAATGAAAGCATATGCCCACACAAGGACTTAGTCACAAATATTCATAGCAACTTTAGTTGTAATAGTTATAAATGAGTAAGTAATCTGGGATGCATCCCCATAATGGAGCACTATTCAGCAATGCAAAAGGATGAACTATTGATGCATGCAACAACATAGATGGATCTCAAAATAATTATTCCAAATAAAAGAAGTCAGACAAAAACGACTATATACTCTATGATTTGATTTATATTAAATTCTGGAGAAATACATATTAATCTATAGTGCCAGAAAGCCCATCGCGGTGGCCTGGAGTCTGGGCATAGGTGGGAGGTATGGTAACGAGAAATTACAAAGGGGTGCAAGGGAAGTTTTGGAGGTGATAGAGTCTCACTCTGTTGCCCAGGCTGGAGTGCAGTGGCCGGATCTCAGCTCACTGCAAGCTCCGCCTCCCGGGTTTAGGCCATTCTCCTGCCTCAGCCTCCCGAGTAGCTGGGACTACAGGCGCTCACCACCTTGCCCGGCTAGTTTTTTGTATTTTTTAGTAGAGACGGGGTTTCACCAGGTTAGCCAGGATGGTCTTGATCTCCTGACCTCATGATCCGCCCGTCTCGGCCTCCCAAAGTGCTGCAATTACAGGCTTGAGCCGCAGCGCCCGGCCTGGTCATGTTAGTTTCATAGGTGTACATACATATGTCAAAATCCATCAAATTGTACACTTTTTATTTTATGTCAATGATACCTCAATAAAACTGTAAGATATATTCATGGCATTAAAAGGTAGATGAATATAATTTATCTTTCCAATATATAAACTAAATTTTAATTCCTTATACACACATGCTTTTGGTGTTTTCATGATTGGTTTTTGGCATCAGATAGAAAAAGTCCTATTTTTGCAGTTATATTCTCAAGAAATATGTGATGTCTTGATTCTCAGGGTGAGACTGATACCCAGTGGACCCTACCTTTTTGTTTATTCTATGGAAATCATTGTCATCATTTATGAGGAATACACTGGGCTTATAAAAATCATTTAAAAATCTTAGGCATTAATTTCTCAGTTGAGGTTCGAAAAGGCTGGAATACAGGGCCTCTAAGTTTTCCCATATCTTTGAATTGTTTTACTCTATCTATTTAGCTTTCAAGCTGTGCACGGATCTCTGAGTCCTTGCTCAGTGCATAAACAGTCCACAGATTAGCGTAGTCTCATGTTGTGGCCATTGTTGTGGGGAAAGTTGTTTGTGTTCGAGTTTTTATTTTAACTAACCTTCAAAAGATCAGTTGAAGGAAATGGAATCAACTGCACCCTATAATATCAACAATGTGTTCTGCATTTTTCTGTGCCATGATGCAAGTGGGGAACCCAAGTCAATAAAAAAAATTTTAAGAATTTTGACCTCTGGCCTTATCACGGCTCCTGATCTCAGTGTATGTTGGTGCAACCTTTTGTGGTACTAATTTGTCAGTGTGCTTGAAGATTTCTAAACATCTACGATTTTATCCTAACTAGAGAGTGAGGCAAACTTTCACAGATGTAAGTACAAAAATGTTAATCATTCCAAATTACACTGAGTCCACTGGACTAAATTGGAAATGAAAATTGAAAATAACCTAATGTATGATATGTATACATTATGATATTTCAAATCAATAAAATACTAAGCAGTCATAAAGGGATGACCTGCTTTCTTTGATGGGGAAGGATACCTACAGTTATGGAAAAAACAGGTTGCAAGCGATCATGTATAATGAACCATTTATGTACATTTATTGGCTTATAGATGCAAAGAGAAAAGCCTGGAGAGATGTATGCCAAAATATTAAAAATGGTGATTTCAGAGTGGTGAGACTGATACAATTTCTGTTTTGTTTTTTATACCTTTCTCTATATTTGATTTTTCTAAAATGAACTTTCATTAGCTTGACAAACCACCACAACAAAATGGATCATTTCTTTTCTTTCTGTTCTCTACAATCCTTCCCAAAGTCTCAGAATCTGAGACTCATAAGTGACTCTCAAGGCAATAGATAGACATTGCCATTATTCTTCTTAATGAGAGCACACAGTAGTTTAGGGCTCAGGTCTTCCTCACCTGCAGCCTTCCTATGGCTTTGCAACATCTTCCTTTTCTTCACACTTACAGATGAACCCTTTGCGCCTCCTAATACCTACTCCATTTAATTCTACTGATGATAAAGGCCGACTTAGTTTAGACACTCACAAAGTCACACTACACAGACAAATTTTACACACTGGAGTTTTCTAGACACTCTATTGTATTGTAAGATCAGAAAACATTTCCTGTCCACAGTTACCACATAGCTTTCTGGTTAGTGATATATGCTCCTATGTCAGCTCTCTCTGTGACTTCCTTCCTTTATTTCTAACCTTCCTCACAGTATTTTCATCACTAGATATTTAGCTTTGTGAAAGTGCTAAAGTATCGGGGGAACCAACCCCCAATATTTCAATGTAGGTTCTTTTCTATTTTCCCTAAGTGTCGGCCTGTCTGAGAAATAAAGGAAAAGAGTGGAAAAGAGTACAAAAGAGAGAAATTTTAAAGCTGGGTGTGGGAGACCCATTTTAATTCAGCAGAGAAGAAGGGGACACTGCATATCAGAGTCCACTCCCAAGCCCTAGGTCCTAGGTCCCCTGCTTGGGCATTTTATAACACAGATCCTAGGTGAATACCTGAAACATATTTCAGTGAAGCTGGGGACATTGGTAAGAGATGGAACGTAATAATGTGTTAGCAATTTGGCCCTAGGCAGGTTATTAAACAAGAAGTTACAGTTTATTTTCTCACAAAGTAGTGATCATGTCACCTACTGCAAAGGGATTGCAAAGGACAAATAAGATAATGCATGTACCATGCTTAGCAAAATGTTTGGCTCATAGAAAACACCTACATGGTAACTTTTTTTCTGTTTCAGTGAAGACAAGCAGGCTAACACTTGTATCATAATAGTAATTCTTGCTTTGCTTGCAAAGGGTTGTATCTTGAAGCATGAATGGTTGATGCGACCTCTTCAGAGAAACCTTTCCTGTACCCAACGGAAAGCACCCGCTGTGTCTCTCCCTGTCATATGACTCTGTTTCATTTTCATCATATTTTCTCCTCTTACTGAAATGAACTTCATGAGGGCAGAAACATTGCCAGTAGTATTTATCACTGTATTACCAGTGCTTAGGACCACGCATGGAACATAATAAGTGCTCAATATATGCTTGTTGAATGAATGAAGGTTCCACTCATTCTCCTAAAGTCTCAGCTCCAATATCTGGTTCTCCCCTTTTTGCTGTCAGCTCTGCAGTGCCCTAATGATAGCCCAATCATCATAATTATCATGTGCATCACAGTGTCTGTTTACTTCTTTATTTTCCCCACTAGGCTCTGAGCTGTGTTGAAGGCATCAACCGAGTGTCTAGCACACTGACGTATGAGAGAATTCAAATATCTGTTGAACAACTAGAATTTAATAGTCCATACTTATCTGTGTGATAATAAGTTTTTACAAGGCCCTATGAGGAGGTAGCTTCAGGGGTCACTTGACCTGAGCCTTAAGCCTGAGGGTGAATGAAATTTTGTTTGCCTTTCAGTGACATGCATAGGAAGGCGGGTGAGACCTGATTATGTGCGGGGCTTAACAAATATTTATTTTTGCCTCTCCACTTGATTTATTTTCATTTTTTAGCATTTCTTTTCTTTTCTTTTCTTTTTTCTTTTTTTTTTTTTTGAGATGGAGTCTCACTCTGTAACCCGGCTGGAGTACAGTGATGTGATCTTGGCTCACTGCAACCTCCGCCTCCTGGGTTCAAGCAATTCTCCTGCCTCAGCCTCCTGAGTAGCTGGGACTACAGGCTTGTGCCACCACACCGAGCTAATTTTTGTATTTTTAGTAGAGACAGAGTTTCACCATGTTGGCTGACCTGGTGATCCGCCCACCTCAGCCTCCCAAAGTACTGGGAATACAGGTGTGAGCCACCAGGCCTGGCCCATTTTTTAGCATTTCTTAGTGACCTTTGCTTTAGATGAATACGCAAGATGGGCTGATGCACCACAGAACAGCTGAGAATAAATATCAGTTTTCAAAGAGAATCCCAATATAGGCTGGGTGCAGCGGCTCATGTCTGTAATCCCAGAACTTTGGGAGGCTGAGGTGGGTGGATCACTGGAGCCCAGGAGCTCAAAATCAGCCTGGGCGACATAGTGAGACCCCATGTCTACAAAAAAATTAAACATTAACCAGGCATGTAGTGTGCACCTGTAGTCCCAGACACTCAGGGGGTCTGATACAGGAGAATCTCTTGAACTCAGAAGGTTGAGGTTGCAGTGAGCCATGATCACACCACTGCGCTCCAGCCTGGGAGTTGGAGTGAGACACTGTCTAAAAAGAATAAAGAAGGAAAGAAGAAAGAAGGAAAGAAAGAAAGAAAGAAAGAAAGAAAGAAAGAAAGAAAGAAAGAAAGAAAGAAAGAAGGAAGGAAGGAAGGAAGGAAGGAAGG